>NC_141874.1:314999230-315302260 GCF_056163025.1 Triticum urartu | reverse complement strand
GACGGATCCGTCACGCCGTCGTAGTGCGGCGACATATCCGGCTTGAACTTGGGTGGCCACTACACCTACCGCAGGGCGGGAGCAAGGGCTCGGAGCCCCCGTGCGCCACTGTGGGCACCCGCAGATCCAGCCGGAAGGGCAGCGCTAGCCATGGAGAATGGGCGTGAAGATGGTGGAGCGAGAATCGACGGAAGGAATGCTCCGGCGCACCCCTACCTGGCGCACCAAATGTCAGATTTCGGGTTCTGGCAAAACCCTTAAGGTTCGAACACTGGGGTGCACGCGAAGATCTCTTCCTCACCGATCACGCCCTCAAGCATTTCGCGATCTCTAAGGCTAGCTCGACGAACTCTCAACACAAAAGACACAAGATTTATACTGGTCCGGGTCACCATTGCGATGTAATATCCTACTCCAGTGTGGTGTGGTGGATTGCCTCTTGGGCTGATGATGAACAGTACAAACGGAAGAACAACCTCCTGAGGTGAGGTTTTCTTGTGCTTGGTTGGTGTGTGGATCTAAATCTCTATCAGCTTGCCTCCCATGGTGGTGGCAAATCCTATTTATAGAGGCCTTGGTCCTCTTCCCAAATATTGAGCAGGAAGGGAGCCAATAACGGCCAATTCGAAAGGGGACAACTAGTACAAGTTATCCTGACAAAAGCAGTATTCGCCAGCCAAAGGCTCTGGTGGTGACGCCATCTTGGGCTCCACGGTGATCTCCGTCCTGCTGTCCTGCTGGTCTTCGTCTCGTTGCACCAATGTGGAAACCTTTGCTTGATGCCTCGGTACTCTTCGTCTACGCTTGCTCCCTTAGCACCAAAGAAGAAACAAGGACACTGTGAGCGCTGGCGCCCGCCTGGCATCCGCCTGGTCTCAATCGTCATGGATCATGTTGTTGGAACCTCGCAAGGTTTGGTTGGCCTTGATCTCTCCGCCCCTCGCGAGCCAGCCTGGTGAGGCCGCTCCTGAGGAGGTCTTGTGTCGTCCGCCTCGCGAGGCTTGGCCCCTCGCGAGGGTCTTGAATGCTTGTTGGTGAAGATGGGTCGTACGGGCCCACTCACAGCGCCATGTTGTGGGCCACAGGCAGGCAAGTCTGGGGACCCCCGTTCCCAGAACGCCGACAACAGCAGTGCTGGCGGCAGTCGCAGTTGGGGCTCGCTACTGGCTAGAACCGCCCAGGAAGGCCAGGAGGAGGAGGCCCAGGTAAGCCTCTTGCTCTTTTTTTTTAAATCATAAATCTAAAATCATAGTTGTAGAAAAGGAAAAGATCAGGGAGTTTTAGGACATATAAGAAGGAAGTAAAACACCCTTGAGCTATTGGAATTATGCACCATTTGATAAAATTGCTTTGGAAATTTTTAGAAGTAGAAAAATAAATCAATATTCAACATTAATGAGGGCCAAGAGCCAGCCATGGCACTCGGACACAACAAGAGGAGGGGCACAGGTGGCTCTGCGGCCTTGCAGCACGATGGAGAAAGGAGGAGGTAGGGGGGAAACCCTAGGGCTCGGCCCTGGTCACTTAAATATGGAGGTTAGGAGGGGTCGGATGTGTATGGTGGCCTCGGGGTGCCATGTTCGTCCTGTTGCCTCATTTTTCACAGTGAGAGGGAGATGCACTGAGGAGGAACAAAAGGTGGGGAGGAGGGGTCGCTGCAAGTGGGCCACTGCTGGTTGTCCAACATGGCAATTACCACGAGGAGGCACTCCTCCTGGCGACAACGCTGTTGGTGGCGGCCTCTGCTAGGGCTCGCTACTGCCTAGGAGCACTAGGAAGGCCAGGAGGAGGAGGCCTAGGTGTGGTCGACCCAGGTAAGCCTCTTGCTCTCTTTTTTAAGTCATAGATCTAAAATCACAGTTGTAGAAAATGAAAAGACCAAGGAGTTTTAGGAAGAATAAGAAGGAAGTAAAACACCCCTGAGCCCCTACAATTATGCACCATTTGATAAAAATTGCTTTGGAAATTTTTAGAGGCACAAAAAAATCAAGTTTGAATTAACTTCAAACTTTAGCCATTTTTTAACCCGACCAAAATAATTCCAAATTACCTAAAATTTGACGTAGAGGTTTAAGGCATGGTGTAGGATTTATTGGAAAATATTAAACATTAAAGGGGACAGGGAAGAATTCACTTGCAAGAAGAAGAAGAAGAAGAAGAAGAAGAAGAGATGATCCTCACATTCCCAAGTTGCTTCTCTGTCGGAATGATGTGACCATTTAACCTTGAGGAACTTGATAGACTTGTTGCGAGTTTTGCACTCGGTTTCTTCAAGAATAGCAACAGGATGCTTACGGTAGGATAGGTCAGCTTGAAGGTCAATATCTTGGAAGTCGATGGTGCACTCGAGCGTCTTGAGGCACTTGCGAAGTTGTGACGTGTGAAACACATTGTGCACATTAGAGAAGTTCGAATGGATCTCGAGTTGGTACGCAAGGTCACCTCTTTTCCCACAATTTTCATTGGACCCACATATCTTGGGGGAAGCTTACCTTTGATATCGAAACATTGAGTGCCCTTATGGGAGAGACTCAGAGATAGACATGGTCTCCAATATTGAACATCAAGCCACGGTGCTTGCTATCGTACTAGCTCTTTTGGCGCGATTACACTCCTTTGAGATTTTCAGGGAAGAAGCGACACATATCTTCAGCTTCAGAAATCATGTAATTGCCTAGAAGTTTACGCTCACCAGTTTCGGACCAGTTGAGATGAGTAAAACACTTTCTCCCATAGAGAATTTCGAATGGGGCCTTTCCCGAGCTTGCTTGGAAACTGTAGTTGTAAGAGAACTTGTAAAATGGGAGGCAATCTTCCTACTTCATGCCGAATGAGCTGACACACGCTCTAGGGATGTCTTTGAGGATATGACTTTCCACTTGGCCACTTTATTTGAGAGGGTGAAAGACAGTGCTGAACTGGATCTTGGTACCCATAGCGGATGCGGAGCATCCCTACGGACATCACCATGTCAAGAGCCCGTTTGGCAAGTGACACATGCAATATCTACTTCACATACACAAAGGTGAATCATATCCTTTTCACGTGCTCACTTGACCCCTTCGAGGGCTTCCTCTTGTGTGCATGCATAGGTATTGTCGGAGCTTCGCGGATGACGAGGAGGAGTGCAAGCGTCAAGGAAAAACTACACCATCCGCGAGGGGAAGCATGGAAGCAAAGACGGAAGAAGACAGAGCTATGGAGTCTACAAAGACCGGATGACCGGAAGCAACCGGACGTCCGACACTCTACAACACCCGGACGACCGACGTCCACCAGACGTCCGACACACCCTCGACCTGCCACTCAGGAAACTAGGAGCAGACCAAGTCTACAGCGGCCGGATGATAGACAACCTCCGGACGTCCGACACGCTGTAGACACCGAACGATAAACCGGAAATCCGTCGCCACCTCAACAGAGCCAAAACATCGGATGTCCGACCCGCACCAGACGACCGGTCTCTAATGAGCCATCGGACGTCTGACACCAACCGGACATCCTGTACCTGCCTATGCACAGCCACGGGCCTTGCGTGATGAGGACGCCAATATCATTCTTACACCCACAGCCCCTACTGATATACATATTGGACCAATTACTAGAGCTCGCGCATGCCAATTGAATTACCAGGTACTTCCGTTTCTTGGTAACAATTCTGATGCTCAAGAGACTATGATGCTGCCTAAATTGGATACATTTGTGTTGATTACTAATGAAGGGTCTAGCATGGACAAGAGAGATGAACGCTAGAGCAGGATCAAGCATGGAGATGAAGGCACGCGCGAAGGGATCCAGTATGGCGTTTCTAGTGCATATTTGAGCACTTTGAAGCCTCTATGATGATCTACAAGGACATGGAAGAAATATACAAGATGCCCCTTCATACATTTCGTCCATAACTTATTTTAGGGTGTTGCACCACCTTATTTTTTTGGGCCAGGCCCATATAATTTTGAAATACTTAAGTATAGGCTATTTTTAGAGTCCGTATGTGTAGGGAAACAAAGTTAGGGCGTCGTTTAGACTTTGAGTTTTGTTTAGATTAAAGCTCACCATAGCTGCAACTTCACAGAACCCCACCTTGATTAATAAAGCTTTCATCTTATATTCGGAATATCCAGATTGCAATCTCAATTTCTTCCTTGCTCTTCATTTGCATACAGGAAATAGACCCTCATGGTCAGGTTGATCATGCTCCGGCGTGGTCAATAACCCCTCGGAATTGGTTTAGCGATTGCTAAGGCGCGACATCCTCGCACCACTACACCACAACACTTGATTGGGGGCAATTAACTGCCGGGAGAAATGTCAAAATAGGGTCAAACCATCTGCCGGGGATCGTGTTACTGCCGGCAGAAGTACATAAAGACAGATAAACTGCCGGGGGAAGTACATACAATAAGGCGTGCACACTGCCAGCAATAATTAAGGTCACTCTATCTGCCGGCACAACTAAACCCAGGCCCGCAGTCTACCGGGAGACCTGTGGGAGGAGACGTCAAATTGTTGGGCCAAGCGCGCGAAGAAGCCCAAAACGTTCGTACCAAACGAAATATAGCCGCCGGCCCGACCAGTTTTCCGCAAATCGAACCCTCGTCCCCAACCGTCGCTGCCGCCCCCACAACCAAGCCCTCCAACCCCGAGCCCCTCCGCCCACGACCGCAACTTCCACCGCCGACTCCCTCCGCCGCAGGTTTCCACCATCCTCGTCCTTGCCAAGGTCGACGGCGAGCACCGCCTGTTCCCCGCGCCGCCCCTGCTGCTGGCCCTCACCGGCCGAGCGCCTCGCCGATGGTCCGCCGCCCGACCTCCTTCAGCCTCTGTGCCCATGGACGGCTTCCACCCCACGTCTCTGGTCATCGATGCCTCGCCTAGCCTGCGCCACGGCCCGTGGCCACTGCACCACCACCGCGTCGTAGGTTCCCCGTCCTTGCCCTAGGTCGCTGGCCTTGTTCTTCCTTGTCCAGGAGATCTAGCCCAGCATTGCCCCAGATCTCGGCCAGCTCTTAAGCCTCCTCCATCGCCTGTTGCTGCTTTGCTCCTCTGGCGGCTGCAGCAAGAGCCATTCCTGCTATTGGCTCTCTCCTCCACTGACTACCAGCCAGAAAAATCCATCGCAAGGTAAGTCTCTCATGATGCATTCTTTTTTTGGCAGCATGATGTATGTATCGATTGTATGAGCCAGAAAAAACATTTGAATTGAATTGATGTATGTCCAGGAGCTTGGGGTCATCTCTCATGCAATGTATTTGATTTGTTTTTTATGTATGACTGTATGACAGATTAACCCTCTCCCACGTCTGCATTTTTTAATTATAGATCTAATTAACGAATACAATTAGTTTCTTTGGGATGATGCACCTAAATACAGTCAAGTCTGCAGTGATTAGAAATTCTGGATGCTTTGGGGCATTTTCAGATGATCTAATGTGCCTATTCAGTTTATGAAAAAGAATAATGTGCCTATTTAGACCAGTTATAACAGGAATGTGTATTAAGTGTAAATATCAAGGAACCACAACTGTTTGGGCATAGGTTCTAGAAAACACATTTTTTAGCGAAAACAAATCACTTAACTGCAACAATTGGGGCGGAGACCTCGAGCTAGCTATCCTGGTGCAGGGGTTGCATCGCTGCTTCATCTCGTCCGTGACAGAACTACTCCACTTAGGCAACTAAAAACCCATAAGGCACATACTTGGTCTTTCTTCTACTTCAAGCACCTCTACTTTGAGCACGTTGCTCAGTCCAAGGCAAGTTCTTTGTCCAATTTTCTGCTTACAAATCCTGTCTAATATTTTAAACCATTATACTGTGTTATGTGCATGTGGGGGAGAGGATGTGAATGGATCTGAGGAGCAGCAAGTTTACATGGGTGGATGTCTGCAGTGGAGCTCTTATTTGAGCCTGATACACTATACTCTGGTGGCTAGTACTCTGGTTTGAGTCATGTTCAGGTGATATGCATCTCCTTTATTTTGTACTGCACTGTTGTGTTGTCTGGTTCAATTTGAAGCTTGTTCATCCCCAATGAATTTCTACAGAGTTAATTAGCCTTGATATGCCCAGTCCGGCTGCCGCATGGGAGGCCCGACGCCCCTGTCCCCTCGAGTCCTGGCCGTGCGCCCTCGAGCATATCCGTGCCCCCATGATCTGCCTCATGCAGCCAATCCTCCATGACGCTGGCTTGCAATTACTTCACTTTATTTATTAGAGTTAGAAAATGTCCATGAAATTAAATTGCATGCTATTTAGATTAACTTATGTATAAACAAATAATCCTACAGTACTAGGTATATAAACGGATAATCCTACAATAGGGAGAACTGGACTGAAATTTATTGTAATATCTTATATTAGAAAAAAGGTTTATTTGTTAGCTGTTAGAGTTACACAGGACCATTACATGATTTAGATTTCGAATGCTACTGATGGAAAATAGTTGAACTGATAGTGTTTTGCATATCTAGGCCATATACATTGTCTAGAAGATATAGGACAGCAAGTCCAAACTATAAGTGAGCTGCAGCCATCGTCTCCTATTTTTGTGTAGTTTTCGTACTTCCTTTAATATTTGCAAAGACAAGCATGAGTGATATCCGTGTGTTGATTTCTTAATCCGGCACTCATGTGAAGGTGAATATCTTCGGAAATGAGAATGACCCAGGGAGGATAAAGTGACATGGATGACTGATTAGAAGATGCAATGGCAGCGGGCGTGAAGTAAGAAAAAGAGCAGAGAGTGTTAGAAGAAATAATGAGGTGATAAGGTCTCTAAATGTTCTTTATCTCATGGAAGTTATTATGTGCTATGTAGCCAAAATTTTAACAAATATATATGTGCATGTACTCTAGGTTGGCCATTTGAAACATGTTCGAGAACATGTTATTAGAGTTATATGTTTATTAATAAATTTCATTGCTTCAATGTACCCTTTTTGATGAACTCTGATAGTGATTATTGCCTTTCCACCTACAGATCATTTTAGGACTTTAGAATTTTGACAGGAGCAATGTTGGATCTGCTGTCATAGATGTACATACAGTGTGGTACATTTATTTCATGCTCTATTACTATTTAGCTCTTGCACATATGTGAAATAATGTTTAGTTCTGATTTGGTTTGATGGAAGACAAGTGAGACCTAAATCAAACAATCATGGACATGGGTTTCTTGAAACATATCTGAATTTTAGTTATGAGTTCTTCGCATGTTACACACATAGGGAAGTAGAAGAAAATTTGGTTATATCATGTGTTAGGGGATGTTCTATGTGCAACTAGCTATTCCTAAATTGGTCCAAGACTTCATTTTCTTCAAGCATGAATAAGAAGAAACAATTAAAATGGTGAGTGGAGAGATTGATGCTGTGTTGCAGCTGATGCTACTCCTTTTCCCGTCCTCTGCTTTGGTGACCCTCCTCTACACGCTATGCTGGTGGTGCTGCTGCCGAGCTGCCCCTCTTCTCGTAAGAGTCGTTCTTGTTCTTTTGCTGATAGATAGAAGCACTAGATTGTGCCTTTATTAGTTGCATATTTATATTTAGCAAGAGATTATTTAGCATGCAGATGCACTTTGGACTAACCTCAAACTTCACTTCACTTTTTTCAGCTCAACATTATAAACAAGGCCTTGAACACATCTCCTGAAGGTTTGACAAGATCTTGAAGGTGCTGGAGGTTTGGCAAGATCTGCAAGGCGTCCATACTTAATTTTTCTGCTCATTTTGGTGCTTATTTTAGCACATAAGCCGATGTATGCTCATTTTGGATGTGTAACACATCTAGGAATATGTCTTTTTTTCACTTTTGTGGCACAACATCCTTAATGTATCAAGAAACATGTATTTGGTCATTTATGAATGAAATGAAACTTAAGGTTTTGGATGTGGCTTATATGTAACTTTGATTGAGAAGTATGTATGAGCTGTGAGATCTGGCATGATTGTTCGAACATACTAAATGTATATTAAATTAGGGATAAGCTGCATAGAATTTTTTTAGTGAAATCAATGTGATGGCATGTTAACTCCCGGGGTAACAAGGTTCTGCCGGCAGATTTATTGCCGGTGACTGTAGTTCCCATGCCATGATCAATCTGCCGAGAGAAATAGAACTATCGGGAAATAAAACAGACAGGGCAGACAAACTGTCGGGAATAGTTTATCTGCCGGGACAAGTAATCCCCGGCAGCCGTTCTTGTGGCAGTTCTATCTGTTGGGAGAAACTCCCTCCCGGCAGTATATCTGCCGTCTTAAGTGCATTCTCTCGGCAAATTACATGCCGTTGCATCTGTGTTGTGGTGTAGTGCACGATCATAGTCGGATCATCGAAGTCTACTCCTCCGAAAACGATAATCACCATCTTATCGAAAGAGGGACACCTTTGCCTCTATGAAGTGGTATCAGATTTCTAGGTTACTCAGTGATATTTTCCAGTTTTTCATAGTTTATATTGAGTCTGTTCTTCATACCTACAATCCACAAATAAAAAGGCAAAAACCTAGGGTTAGTTAATCATATCCAAACAAATCTCAGCCATTGCATAATCTTTTGTGTATTTGCTTTGTTGAATTTGCGGTTGCATCATCGTGTCTAGTTGCTGGTCTTAGCGTCTAGAGTTTTAGAGTTTTGGGATCTGGTCACCGGTTGTCACGCCTCTGCCGTACCATCTTCATCACTGCCATATACCACCACCCCACCATATACATCATCACTGTCACATACCCCCACCCCCACCATATCAATCGCTGCTGCCATATACAACCACCAATTCGTGTCCACATATAGCATCGCCATATACCACCACCAATCGAGTCCAGATATACCACCGTCATATACCATCACCAGTCTGAGTTCCACCAGATTCTTCTCCGCCACCAGTCCGAGTCCAGTATTTGTTGGTTTGTTTTCGATTTCCAGATCACGCCATACTATGAGTCGTGACCTAGTTGGTCTCCCCAACTTTTGGGCCACCCACAGAAGAAAAGTAGTTCCAAACTAAGCAAAATGAAGTTTAGAAAATTCTGGCTAGGCAGTTTTTAGACCATTTGTAGACTGTTTTGAAAAAAAAATTTGTTGCGGAGCAAAAAGAAAACAAAAAAAGTGCAAAAAATAAGGGGAAAAGGAAGAAAAAAAAGAGATTCAGAGTGTGCTCCACCCTTGCTTACATGCAGCGCCGTGATTTTGTTAGTGTTCTAGGCTCGCGTCTCTAGCACGGTCTAGCCTAGGACTAGCACAGTACTGTCGTTGAGCATTTATTCAACTTTGCATCTCTGAATTGGTTATTGCTGACATTTTTGCTACCATATCATAAGCCTTCCCAGCTCCACATACATCTACATCGTGCATTTGACACCACCAGGAAATCACTCCATCCAAGCTTAGAGAGTTTTGACTACAATGGTTGCCGATCACCACCTGCTGCTGGGTAAGAACTGGTAAGAATTTGAGATTTGCTTGATGGATTTGTGACACCCCACCACCACCACTTTTTAGTAGTATGTAGGATCATATTCTTGTGTGTTTCTATTGTTGCTAACCATGGCAGGACCACAAGCCGACAAGATTGACTGGGAGAACATGACGACGAAGGAGCTTCATGATAAATTTCAGCAAATGTTGAGTCAACAGGTATAAGACGTGATGGCCAGCTTTGGAAAGGCACTGGAGAGGAGTGATGACGTTGAGAAGATAATTGACACCAAGTTGGACACCAAGTTTGATGAAGTACTCGCGTGTCTTCCACAACCACCACCTGCATCTGCTGCACCATTGCAACAACATCAACAACCACCTCCACGCCGCTATCCAGTAGGGCGAGCACTGTCGGATTTCGGGTTCCGGCAGACCCTTGAGGTTCGAACACTGGGGTGCGCGCAGAGATCTTTCCCCTACCGATCTACGTCCAATCTCCTCGCGTGATCTAAGCTGGAAAAAACGAACAACACAAGGGACACGAGGTTTATACTGGTTCGGGCCACCGTTGTGGTGTAATACTGTCGGCGTTCTGGGAACGGGGGTCCCTAGACTTGCCTGCCTGCGGCCTGTGGCGTGGCTCAAAAGGGGGCCCAGCGCGGCCCATCTTCACCAACACAAACCCAAGACCCTCGCGAGGGGCCAAGCCTCGGGGGGCGGACGACGTGGAGCTTCCTCAGGCACGGCCTCGTCAGGCTGGCTCACGAGGAGGCGGAGAGATCAAGGCGGGGTACCTCACAAGGTGCCCGTGACGCAAGCCATGACGACCGAGGGCGCCAGGCGGGTGCCAGCCCGCGCAGTGTCCTCCTTTCCTCTTTGGTGCAAAGGGGGCAAGCGCAGCCGCGGAGTACCGAGGCATCAGGCAAAGGTTGCCATTTTGGTGCAACGAGACCAAGACCAGGAGGACTACGAGACGGAGGTCACCGTGGAGCCCAAGACGGCGTCATCACCAGAGCTTTGCGCAGGCGAAGACTACTTTTGTCAGGATAGCTAGTACTAGCTGTCCCCTTTCCAATTAGCCCGCCATTGTTGGCTCCCTTCCCGCTCGATATTTGGGAAGAGGACCAGGGCCCCTATAAATAGGACCAGCCACCCGCTAGACAGGGGAGAGAGGACCGAGGGCAAAAAGAAAGAGAGAGAGAAAGAGAGAGAAAGAAGGGTGACTGAGCTCCTCCCAGCAGTTCATCGCCCCAGCCAAGAACAGACCATCGCGAGGCTGTTCTTCCTTGTATTGTTCATCATCATCATCAGCCCAAGAGGCAATCCACCACACCACACACTGGAGTTACACCACAACGGTGGCCCGAACCAGTATAAACCCTGTGTCTCTTGTGTTGTTCTTTCCTTAGTTTAGATCCTAGCAAGGCGGAGGGGTGCAGGTAGGTAGGAGACGAAAGCTCCACGCGCACCCCAGTGTTCGAACCTCAAGGGTCTGCCGGAACCCGAAATCCGACATTTGGCGCGCCAGGTAGGGGTGCGCCGGGATTCGTCTTCCACCACCCCGTCCTCCTCCGACCATCACGCCCATGTCTGACGCTCGTCGGGCCCGCGCCGAGCGCCCGGCCGCGCTCGCTTCCCGCGTCGCCCAGACGGCCCCTGTCGGCGGGCGCCCTCGCCGTTCCCCGTCACCTGCCGTCAACGCCGCCACCGGCCCGGCGGGGGACAAGCGGCAAGCATCGTCCCAGCATCCGTCCGTGTGGTAAGACGGCCGCACCGCAACTCCCTCGCTCACCCCAGCTGGTTCTTTGTCCCGCGCGCTCCGCGCGCCCATGGAGTCTCGAGCTACACTCATCGCGGCGAATGAGCTCCTGTGCTACCGCCCCATCGACGACGTCTACGAAGAATGGCTCGACCGTGTCGCTGAGCTCGTCCGCGCCGCAGGGGGGCTCTCCTGCGCCGTCCGTTCCGCTGCACCGCACCCCGCCCCGCGCGGGCAATGAAGCTCCGGCGGCGCCCCGACCGCCTCCTCCTCAGGAAGGCGCCATGGATCCAAGGCGCGTGGCCCGTGGGCGGAACCCGCTCCGGCAGGCGCCAGCGCAGCAAGAGCAGAGCTGTCAAGAAGTCCCTCGCCCGCAAGAAGCTGCCCCGGCGCTCCCTGCTCCAGCACGTCGCGACCATGCTCCTGCTCCCGCCCGTCAAGACCCCGCGCTGCACCCAGCTGCAGCGCGTGGGGACATGCAAGACCAAGCTCCCTGTCATCCAAGGCCTCCCGTGGCCACAGCAGGCTGCCGCGCCTTCACCGCCGAGCAACGCAGCGTCGCGTGGCCCGGCAAGTTCAAGCCAGACTTGCCTGCTCGCTACGACGACACGGCTGACCCTGCGGAGTTCCTCCAGCTCTACGAGTTGGGCATCGAAGCTGCCAACGGAGACAAGAAGGTCATGGAGAACTAGTTCCCCATGGCACTCAAGGATGGGGCCCGCACCTGGCTCCTGAACCTGGCTCCAGGCACAATCTCCTCCTGGGACGAGATGCGCACCCGCTTCATCGCCAACTTCCAAGGCACTCGCGACCGGCCACCCACCACAGCCCGGGGAGACCCTGCAGAAGTACATCCAGCGCTTCAACAACGTGCGCCTCAAGATTCCCAAGGTGACCGATGTAACACCCTGGATGTAACTTTCCCAATTTGTACTCCAACTCTTGCCGTTTTCGGCGTTAAGTTATTTTATTCTCTCGGGTTTGGGTTTTTTTGTCTCCGTGTGTTGTTGTCGTTGTCATGCATCTCATATCATGTCATCATGTGCATTGCATTTGCGTACGTGTTCATCTCATGCATTTGAGCATTTTCCCCGTTGTCCGTTTTGCATTCCGGCGCTTCGTTCTCCTCCGGTGGTCATTTCTAGCTTTCTTTCATGTGTGGGGATTAAACTTTTCCGGATTGGACCGAGACTTGCCATGCGGCCTTGGTTTACTACCGGTAGACTGCCTGTCAAGTTTCGTACCATTTGGACTTCGTTTGATACTCCAACGGTTAACCGAGGGACCGAAAAGGCCTCGTTTGTGTTGCAGCCCAACACCCTTCCAATTTGGCCAAAAACCCACCAAAAACCCTTCTATCATCTAGAGCGTTCGATCACGATCGCGTGGCCAAAAACCGCACCTCATTTGGACTCTCCTAGCTCCCTCTACCTATAAATATGTGCACTCCTCCAAAAATTCGGGCGAAACCCTAGTCGTCTTCCACCTCTCGCCGCCGGACACGTCCGATTCGGGCCGGACGTGTCCGACTTGCCCCGCCGCCGCCACGTGTCGCCGCCCCGTTGGCGCGTCCGCCGCCCCGCGCCGCCGGCCCGGGCAGGCCCATCGGCGGCCCCCGGGGCCCGCGCGTCGCGCGCCGCCGCCCGCGCGCCCGGCCGCCTCCGAACGCCGCCTCCCCGCCTCTTCGCCAGGTCGCCGCCCACCGCCCGGCGCCGCCGCGCGCTCCGGTGACCACCACAATGCACCGCGCCGGCGCTGCGCCTCCTCGTCGGCGCCACATCGCCCGCACCGCGCCGGCCTCTTCTTCCGGTGGCTCCGGCGAGCCCAACTCCGGCCGTCCCCCGCTTCAAGTCCGGCCACCGCCGCCCCTGCCTTCTCCGGCGAGCTCCGGGTCAACTCCGGCGAGATGCGCCGCCGCCTCGGTCCGCGTGCCACCGAACCCTAGATCCGCGAGGTGGTTTTTTTTCTTCCAAGTCCTCATATCTCAGATCCATATGCTCCTGTTCATCATGCTATAACTCCACATATGTACCTCCGTTTTTGGCATATAGCATATCAAAATGTTCGTCTCAGAGAGTACATCATTTCATTCCATTGCATCATTTTCATTTGAGATCATCTAGATGCCCGAAATGCTGTCAGAAGAGGGCTACTTGAGTAAATTGTCAAATCTGCTGCTCCATTTAGATATTTGTCATTTTTGCCATGATTATTGTGTGCATGATATGCCCATGAGCTCTACATATGTTTTGTTAAGGGTTTTGCCATCTTTCTAGAGGTGCAACCCATGTATTTTTGTGATGTGTGTGGTGACTAGCACAAGCTTGCAAAGTGGTGCACTTGTTAGTGCTGATTTCAGGGACATAGCATTTCCACTAAGTCTTTGAGCTGTTTATCTCATATGGCCATATGTTCATGTTGTTTCCTAGTGATCCGTGCCTCTTTTGAGGATGATCAGTAAGGATGTTTTGTTAATCTTGTAGTGCTATATCCATCCATGTATTTGTTTGCAATTATGGAGCACCCTATCTTGAGTCAATCGAGCTCTACTTTTGCTACTTCGTGAATCTGGGCAGATTGTCTACTTGTTAACGATTTTGCCGATGATGTTGTAGTTGATCCGTGCATGCTATGTTATTGTTCTTGCCATGTCTAGCTTGCATTTTGTGTATTCTTGATGGGTGTATGTTTAGCTTGTGATGACTTGCTCCGTGGTAAGTGCATCGAGCTCGTAAACATGCCTACTTGATATCTGTTTTCAGCATGCTCCAGTTTTCACTAAGTCTGTGATCTGATTATGTTTTGCCATGTTCACATGCTTGCAATTGTATTTTATGATAAGGGACTTTTGTTAAGCTCTTTGAGTAGCTCCATGCCATGCTTTACTTTTCGATGTTCAGGTCCCGTAGCATGTAGTTTTGCTGCTCCGAAGTGTGCTACCTGATCTGAAATTCCAGACAAGTGTTAATTTCACTAAGTCTGAGATCTGTTTGCCATATGCATTTTTGCCATGCTTGTTTGAACCTGATAATTGATGAATTGGCCGTAGCTCAGAGCTAGACTTTTGTTAAGCATCTTGAATGCATCCCTGCCATGTATTTTATGCCATGTTTGGGTGCTGTAGCATGTTCATCTTGTTGCATTTAGATGGTTACTTGCTGTAAATCGCAGACCGGTGTCATATTTGAATTGCTTGCCATTTCCAAACCGTAACTCCGATTCCGGCGTTCTTTATATCGTTTTCAAGCGATTTCATCTCATATTTCCAGTGGCACACTTGGATTTCCATGTTGAGGCCAGGTTCATGCATCCCTTGTAAAATCTTGCATATGCATCCCGCATCGCATCCCGCATAGCATACCATCCTTGCATCATATTGCTTGATCCTTGCACGTGGTTGATTATGTTCCGTTTGCTTGTTTGTCTTGTTTGGGTAGAGCCGGGAGACGAGTTCGCTAACGAGGAGCCCGTTGAGTTTGCTTTTGAGGATCCAGTCAACTCTGACAACTTTGCAGGCAAGATGACCATACCCTCGAAATCACTACTATCTTTGCTTTGCTAGATGCTCGCTCTTTTGCTATGCCAATGCTACTATGCCTGCCACTTGCTTTCAAGCCTCCCAAATTGCAATGTCAAACCTCTAACCCACCATGTCCTAGCAAACCCTTGATTGGCTATGTTACCGCTTTGCTCAGCCCTTCTTACAGCGTTGCTTGTTGCAGGTGAAGATTGGAGGCCGTTCCTTGTTGGAACATTTATTTACTTGTTGGGATATCATTATATTATCTTGTTATCTTAATGCATCTATACACTTGGTAAAGGGTGGAAGGCTCGGCCTCTCGCCAGTGTTTTGTTCCACTCTTGCCGCCCTAGTTTCCGTCATATCGGTGTTATGTTCCCGGATTTTGCGTTCCTTACGCGGTTGGGTTATAATGGGAACCCCTTGATAGTTCGCCTTGATTAAAGCTTTTCCAGCAATGCCCAACCTTGGTTTTACCATTTGCCACCTAGCCTCTTTTTCCCTTGGGTTTCCGGAGCCCGAGGGTCATCTTATTTAAACCCCCCCGGGCCAGTGCTCCTCTGAGTGTTGGTCCGACTGAGCTGCCTGCGGGGCCACCTCGGGGAAACTTGAGGGTTGGTTTTACTCGTAGCTAGTCTCATCTGAGTGTGCCCTGAGAACGAGATATGTGCAGCTCCTATCGGGATTTTTCGGCACATTCGGGCGGTGTTTCTGGTCTTGTTTTAACCTGTCGAAGTGTCTTGAAGAACCGAGATACCGAGTCTGATCGGAACGTCTCGGGAGGAGGTCTATTCCTTTGTTGACCGTGAGAGATTGTCATGGGCTAAGTTGGGACTCCCCTGCAGGGATTTGAACTTTCGAAAGCCGTGTCCGCGGTTATGGGCAGATGGGAATTTGTTAATGTCCGGTTGTATATAACTTGAATCCTTAACTTAATTAAAATGAATCAACTGAGTGTGTTACCGTGATGGCCTCTTCTCGGCGGAGTCCGGGAAGTGGACACGGTGTTGGAGTAATGTTTGCGCAGGTTTTCCTCTAGTTTTCTCGCTCGCGCTTTGCCTCCTCTTCTCACTCTCTTTTGCGAACAGGATAGCCACCATATTTGCTAGTCGCTTGCTGCAGCTCCACATATTTACCTTGACTTACCTATAAGCTTAAATAGTCTTGATCGCGAGGGTGCGAGATTGCTGAGTCCCTGTGGCTCACAGATTACTATTACACCAGATGCAGGGCCTGATGATTCCGCTCCAGGTGACGCGCTTGAGCTCAAGTGGGAGTTCGACGAGGACTCTCAACGATACTATTCCTGATGATCAGTAGTGGTGCCCAATTGGGGGTGATCGGGGCCGTGTCGCATGTTGGGTTATCTTTTATTTTGGCGCCGTAGTCGGGCCATGACTGTTTGGTTGATGTAATGTTATTTATGTACTTGATTGACGTGGCGAGTGTAAGCCAACTATGTTATCTCCCCTTTTATTATCTATATTACATGGGATGTTGTGAAGATTGCCTAACTTGCGACATATGCCTTCAATGTGATTATGCCTCTAAGTTGTGCCTCGACACGTGGGAGATATAGTCGCATCGAGGGTGTTACAAGTTGGTAATCAGAGCCTTCCCCGACCTTAGGAGCGCCATTGCTTGATCGTTTTTAGCAGCCGAGTTGTGTCTAGAATTTTTTTTTGAGTCATTTAGGAATTATATATCAGAGAGTTTAGGAATTCTTTTTACTTCCCAGTCTCCTCATCGCTCTGGTAAGGCATCCTGACGTAGAATTTTGACTCTTCTCTTCTTAAATTTCACTAAAATTTTTTTAGGATCACGCGGGTATCTTGGAATCGTTCCGATGGTTTTATGATGAGAACATTGTCTTGGTGCCTCCTGTCAGGGGTTTTGTGGAAGTGTCCCGGGGAGTTGAGCTCTGAGGTGTTGTCGTCATAATTTTATCATTGCAGTTCTGGAATACCTGAGTTTAGTACGCCGACATCGAAAATCTCTTTTATGTAGTTCGTTGGTGAGATAACCTCGACGCCACCCAGTACTGGGGCAGGAGTTCGGGAGTATCGCCATAACTTGTATAACGGATGCTTTTCGAAGGTTGAGGTAGATGGTTTCCGAAGTTTTTCTCGGTTATGTGTTGAAGGATGGATACAACTGGATGTAGGATTTGCTAGATTTGGGTGAGATATTATGCTTCCCCTGTATCCCCAACACCTGATTGCATAACCGGAAAGGTTCGGGAGTTTCATAGGTGGGAATTCTAGTAGCTCTAGTTCTTCTTCCATGGATAGTTGGTTTGAGATTGGGATTTCTTACCGATTATTCGTTCTTGATCCGTACCTTGTTGAATTATTTCTCTACCTTAATTCTGCGTGGCTTCTCAATTTGTGGATATGTGACCATTTCAAGAGGAATGCATTCGTTCATTTTGTTCGGATGTGAAGGCTATATGTTGCAATTTTCATTCCGTTGGATTCAGCTTCAATATTTGTCTATCAATGTGCTAATGGATGTCAACCTCTTCAGGATGGCTCCTCCAACGCGCACAACCCCGAATCCTGATCCGCCACCACCTCCACCTCCTCCGGAGGCATGGCAAGCTGTGATGGCCGCAACCAATGCAAACACACAGTTGATCATGCAAATTCTTCAAGAGCGCAATCAAGGCAACCAAGGGAACCAAGGCAACAATCAGAATCACTTTGCTACACTCAACCAGTTCCTTGCTAATGGGCCAAAGACTTTCAGCAATTGTGTTGAGGCAACCGATGCTGACGATTGGCTTGTGGATCTGTGCAAGCATTTCGAGTGCAGTAACGTCAGGCCTGAGGACTTTGTCAAGTTCGCTTCCTTCCAACTCAAAGATCAAGCTGCAGAATGGTT
Organism: Triticum urartu; assembly: GCF_056163025.1. Lineage (NCBI taxonomy): Eukaryota > Viridiplantae > Streptophyta > Magnoliopsida > Poales > Poaceae > Triticum > Triticum urartu. The sequence goes on along the minus strand of NC_141874.1, from coordinate 315,284,679 downwards.
CCAGCAGTACAAGGATTCCAGAGGTGTACGTGTTATCACCTGGGATGAATTCCGTCAAGATTTCAGAGCTCATCATATTCCTTAGAGCATGATTGAAAGAAAGCGTGAGGAATTCCGCAACCTGAAGCAAGGCTCTTTGTCTGTCTATGACTACAACAAGTTGTTTCAGAAGCTCGCCCGCTTTGCCAAGCAGGACATACCTGATGAGAAGAGCATGATATACCAGTTCAGGGGTGGTCTCAGAGAAGAAATCCAGCTCGCTCTTGTTCTCTTTGAGCCTTTGAGGTACGATGAGTTCTACAACATGGCGTTGAAGTAAGAGGCCGCTCAACTGAGGTGTGATGCTTCCAAGAAGCGAGTCAGAGATGTTACTCCTTCTTCCTCTACTCAAGTGGCCAAGCAGCAGAAGTATTGGCTTCCTCCTCCTCCGTTCCGTCAGCCGTATCAGTAGAAGAGCAAAGGTAGCAGTGGATCTTCCCACCCACCCAACCCCGGCTTTCAGAACAAGACTTCGTCTCAAGCTCCAAGATCAAGTGCTCCGTACCACCGTACGCTTTCAGAGGTCACGTGCAACAAGTGCCAACAGAAGGGTCACTATGCCAAAAAGTGTTTCAATCAGAGGCGTCCTCCTCCTCCTCCTCCTGTCAGATAGGCAAGTACAGCTGTGGTCAAGCATAACCCCAAGCACGCCAAGGTCAATTTGTTGAATGCAGCTCAGGCAGAGGACTCGCCAGATGTGATTATGGGTAACCTTCCAGTTAATGATATTCCTGCAAAAGTACTTTTGACTCAGGTGCATCGCATTCCTTCATGTCATTCCCATTTGCATCGGAGAACAATTTTAGTACTAAGGCTTTACCTAGAGCTATGCAAGTCGTCTCTCCGGCTAAGCGTCTGAGTTCTAGTATGATGGTTCCGGATATTTCTATCTTGATGGGAGATTTCAAGTTTCTGGCTTCTCCAATGGTTCTTGGTAACTCGGATATTGATCTTATTCTCGGGATGGATTGGCTTTCTAAGCACAAGGCTCAGCTTGATTGTGCAGCCAGACAGATTCAATTGACTCATTCGTCTGAGGATGTAATTGTCTTTGCCGCTCGGGATAATACCATCCGTCTGTTTTCTCTCAATGAGAAGGGTGAACTCGATGCCATCTAGCAAATTCCAGTCATTTGCGAATATCAAGACGTCTTTCCAGAAGAGCTTCCAGGAATGCCTCCGCACCGGCCAGTTGAGTTCGTTATTGATCTTGAGCCTGGCACGGAACCCGTGTGCAATCGTCCTTACAAGCTCGGACCTGAAGAGTTGAAGGAGCTGAAGAAGCAACTCGATATTCAACAGAGAATGGGTCTCATCCGGCCTAGTTCTTCTCCGTGGGGTTGTGGTGTTCTTTTTGTGAAGAAGAAGGATGGAACGGACCGGCTTTGTGTTGATTACCGTCCATTGAACAAGAAGACCATCAAGAACAAATACCCACTTCCCAACATCAATGAGCTGTTCGAACAACTCAAAGGTGCCCAAGTATTCTCCAAGCTTGATCTCCGTATGGGTTATCATCAGATTCGAATCCATGAGCAAGATATTCCCAAGACGGCTTTCAGGACAAGCTATGGTTCATACGAATACACTGTCATGTCTTTTGGCCTCGTTAACGCTCCTCCGACGTTCTCTCGCATGATGAACTTCATCTTCAACGCCTACACCAATGACTTCGTTTTGGTCTATCTCGACGACATTCTGGTTTTCTCGAAGAACAAGGAAGATCATGCCAAGCACTTGCGTTTGGTACTCGATAAGCTCAGGGAACACCAGTTCTACGCCAAGTTCTCCAAGTGTGAATTTTGGCTCAATGAGGTTCTTTATGTTGTTCATATCATCTCTGCCAAGGGCATTGCCGTGAATCCTGAGAAGGTGTCTGCAATTGTGAATTGGGAACCTCCTCAGAACGTGAAGCAACTCCATAGCTTCCTCGGTCTCGCAAGCTATTGTCGAAGATTCGTTGAAAACTTTTCTAAGATCGCAAAGCCTCTCTCAAATCTTGTCCAGAAGCACGTCAAGTACGTTTGGTCTCCGGAGTGTGACATTGCTTTCAACACTTTGAAAGAGAAATTGATCACTGCTCCAGTTCTGACTCCGCCTGATGAAACCAAGCCGTACGAGGTCTTTTGTGATGCCTCTCTCCAAGGTCTTGGCGCAATGTTGATGCAAGAGAAGAAAGTTGTTGCTTATACCTCTCGCTAGTTGAAGCCCAATGAAAAGAACTACCCCACTCATGATCTCGAGTTGGCGGCAGTTGTGCATGCTCTTTTGACTTGGAGACATCTCTTATTGGGAAGAAAAGTGGACATTTTCACTGATCACAAGAGTCTCAAGTACATCTTCACTCAGCCTAATCTCAACCTCAGGCAACTCGATGGGTCGAAATGATCCAAGAGTATAATCTGAGTATTGAGTATACTACAGGCAAGGCCAATGTGATTGCTGACGCATTGAGCAGAAAGGCTTATTGCAACAGTCTTATTCTCAAGCCTTATCAACCCGAGCTTTGTGAAGCTTTCCGCAAACTTAATCTGCAAGTTGTTCCTCAAGGTTTCCTCGCCAACCTTCAAGTCTCTCCTACCTTGGAAGATCTGATTCGCCAAGCCCAGCTTCTTGATGCTATGGTGAAAAAGGTGAGGATTGGGATTGCCAAGAGTCAACCCAAGTACAAGTGCTACCGCCTTGATGACAAGGATACTCTCTTCTTCGAGGATCGTATTGTTGTGCCCAAAGGTGATCTCCGTAAAGTGATCATGAACGAGGCTCACAATTCTCTCCTCTCCATCCACCCTGGGAGTACGAAGATGTATCAGGACCTCAAGTAGGCTTATTGGTGGACTCGAATGAAGCGCGAGATTGCTCAATTCGTGAACGAATGTGATGTCTGCAGAAGAGTGAAGGCAGAACACCAAAGGCCAGCAGGTCTCCTCCACCCTCTTGCCATTCCATAATGGAAGTTTGACCACATTGAAATGGACTTCGTGACTGGGTTTCCAAAGTCCAAGCGTGGCAATGACGCTATATTCGTTGTCATCGACAAACTCACCAAAGTGGCTCACTGTCTGCCTATCAAAGAGTCGATCACTGCAGCTCAATTGGCGGAACTCTATACCTCTCGGATTGTCTCTCTGCACGGTATTCCACAGGTGATCTCTTCAGACCGTGGCAGCATCTTTACCTCCAAGTTTTGGGATTCTTTTCAGAAGGCCATGGGCACCAACATCCGCTTCAGCACAGCTTTCCATCCTCAAACTAGCGGTCAAGTCGAGCGTGTCAACCGGATTCTTGAAGATATGCTCAGGGCTTGTGTGATCTCCTTCGGCATGAAGTGGGAGGATTGTCTTCCTTATGCTGAATTCTCCTACAACAACAGTTTTCAAGCAAGTTCGGGCAAGGCCCCATTTGAAATTCTGTATGGCAGGAAGTGCCGTACCCCTCTCAACTGGTCTGAAGCCGGTGAACGTCAGCTTTTGGGTAATGACTTAATCACAGAGGCAGAGGAAATGTGCAAAGTCATTCGAGATAACCTCAAAGCAGCCCAATCCCGCCAAAAGAGCTACTATGATATTAAGCACCGTGATTTGGCTTTTGAGATCGGAGATCATGTTTACCTCCACGTCTCTCCTATGAAAGGTACTCGTCGCTTCGGTATCAAAGGGAAGCTTGCCCCCAGATATGTGGGACCTTTCAAGATTGTCAGCAAGAGAGGCGACCTCGCCTATCAACTCGAGCTTCCTTCAAACTTTGCAAATGTTCATGACGTGTTCCATGTCTCTCAGCTCCGAAGGTGCTTCAAGACTCCAGACCGCACCGTCAACTTCGAGGACATTGATCTCCAAGAAGATCTCTCCTATCGTGAGTACCCCGTTGATATTCTTGAAGAGACTGAACGCAAGACTCGCAACAAGTCAATCAAATTTCTCAAAGTCAAGTGGTCACACCATTCCGACCGTGAAGCTACCTGGGAACGCGAGGATCACCTCCGTTCTGAGTACCCGGCATTCTTTCAGTCCTAGATCTCGGGACGAGATCCTTTCATAGTGGTGGAGTGTTGTAACACCCTGGATGTAACTTTCCCAATTTGTACTCCAACTCTTGCCGTTTTCGGCGTTAAGTTATTTTATTCTCTCGAGTTCGGGTTTTTTTTGCCTCCGTATGTTGTTGTCGTTGTCATGCATCTCATATCATGTCATCATGTGCATTGCATTTGCATACGTGTTCATCTCATGCATTCGAGCATTTTCCCCGTTGTCCGTTTTGCATTCCGGCGCTTCGTTCTCCTCCGATGGTCATTTCTAGCTTTCTTTCGTGTGTGGGGATTAAACTTTTCCGGATTGGACCGAGACTTGCCATGCGGCCTTGGTTTACTACCGGTAGACCGCCTGTCAAGTTTCGTACCATTTGGACTTCGTTTGATACTCCAAAGGTTAACCGAGGGACCGAAAAGGCCTCGTTTGTGTTGCAGCCCAACACCCTTCCAATTTGGCCCAAAACCCACCAAAAACCCTTCTACCGTCTAGAGCGTTCGATCACGATCGCGTGGCCGAAAACCGCACCTCATTTGGACTCTCCTAGCTCCCTCTACCTATAAATATGTGCACTCCTCCAAAAATTCGGGCGAAACCCTAGTCGTCTTCCACCTCTCGCCGCCGGACACGTCCGATTCGGGCCGGACGTGTCCGACTTGCCCCGCTGCCGCCACATGTCGCCGTCCCGTTGGCGCGTCCGCCGCTCCACGCCGCCGGCCCAGGCAGGCCCATCGCCGGCCCCCGGGGCCCGCGCGTTGCCCGCCGCCGCCCGCGCGCCCGGCCGCCTCCGAACGCCGCCTCCCCGCCTCTTCGCCAGGTCGCCGCCCACCGCCCGGCGCCGCCGCGCGCTCCGGCGACCACCGCGCGCTCCGGCGACCACCACCGTGCACCGCGCCGGCGCTACGCCTCCTCGTCGGCGCCACATCGCCCGCACCGCGCCGACCTCTTCTTCCGGTGGCTCCGGCGAGCCCAACTCCGGCCGTCCCCCGCTTCAAGTCCGGCCACCGCCGCCCCTGCCTTCTCCGGCGAGCTCCGGGTCAACTCCGGCGAGATCCGCCGCCGCCTCGGTCCGCGTGCCACCGAACCCTAGATCCGTGAGGTGGATTTTTTCCAGATCCATATGCTCCTGTTCATCGTGCTATAACTCCGCATCTGTACCTCCGTTTTTCGCATATAGCATATCAAAATGTTCGTCTCAGAGAGTACCTCATTTTATTCCATTGCATCATTTTCATTTGAGTTCATCTGGATGCCCGAAATGCTGTTAGAAGAGGGCTACTTGAGTAAATTGTCAAATCTGCTGCTCCATTTAGATATTTGTCATTTTTGCCATGATTATTGTGTGCATGATATGCCCATGAGCTCTACATATGTTTTGTTAAGGGTTTTGCCATCTTTCCAGAGGTGCAACCCATGTATTTTTGTGATGTGTGTGGTGACTAGCACAAGATTGCAAAGTGGTGCACTTGTAAGTGCTGATTTCAGGGACTTAGCATTTCCACCAAGTCTTTGAGCTATTTATCTCCTATGGCCATATGTTCATGTTGTTTCCTAGTGATCCGTGCCTCTTTTGAGGATGATCAGTAAGGATGTTCTGTTAATCTTGTAGTGCTCTATCCATCCATGTCTTTGTTTGCAATTATGGAGCACCCTAGCTTGATTCAATCGAGCTCTACTTTTGCTACTTCATGAATCTGGGAAGATTGTCTACTTGTTAACGATTTTGCCGATGATGTTGTAGCTGATCCGTGCATGCTATGTTATTGTTCTTGCCATGTCTAGCTTGCATTTTGTGTATTCTTGATGGGTGTATGCTTAGCTTGTCATGACTTGCTCCGTGATGAGTGCATCGAGCTCGTAAACATGCCTACTTGATATCTGTTTTCAGCATGCTCCAGTTTTCACTAAGTCTGTGATCTGATTATGTTTTGCCATGTTCACATGCTTGCAATTGTATTTTATGATCCCTTTTGGCTCAAGGTCACTAAGGGACTTTTGTTAAGCTCTTTGAGTAGCTCCATGACATGCTTTACTTTTCCATGTTCAGGTCCCGTAGCATGTAGTTTTGCTGCTCCGAAGTGTGCTACCTGATCTGAAATTCCAGACAAGTGTTAATTTCACTAAGTCTGAGATCTGTTTGCCATATGCATTTTTGCCATGCTTGCTTGAACCTGATAATGGATGAATTGGCCATAGCTTAGAGCTAGACTTTTGTTAAGAATCTTGAATGCATCCCTGCCATGTATTTTATTCCATGTTTGGGTGCTGTAGCATGTTCATCTTGTTGCATTTAGATGGCTACTTGCTGTAAATCGCAGACCGGTGTCATATTTGAATTGCTTGCCATTTCCAAACCGTAACTCCGATTCTGGCGTTCTTTATATCGTTTTCAAGCGATTTCATCTTATCTTTCCAGTGGCACACTTGGATTTCCAAGTTGAGGCCATGTTCATGCATCGCTTGTCAAATCTTGCATATGCATCCCGCATCGCATCCCGCATAGCATACCATCCTTGCATCATATTGTTTGATCCTTGCACGTGGTTGATTATGTTCCGTTTGCTTGTTTGTCTTGTTTGGGTAGAGCTGGGAGACGAGTTCGCTAACGAGGAGCCCGTTGAGTTTGCTTTTGAGGATCCAGTCAACTCTGACAACTTTGCAGGCAAGATGACCATACCCTCGAAATCACTACTATCTTTGCTTTGCTAGATGCTCGCTCTTTTGCTATGCCAATGCTACTATGCCTGCCACTTGCTTTCAAGCCTCCCAAATTGCAATGTCAAACCTCTAACCCACCATGTCCTAGCAAACCCTTGATTGGCTATGTTACCGCTTTGCTCAGCCCCTCTTACAACGTTGCTTGTTGCAGGTGAAGATTGGAGGCCGTTCCTTGTTGGAACATTTATTTACTTGTTGGGATATCATTATATTATCTTGTTATCTTAATGCATCTATACACTTGGTAAAGGGTGGAAGGCTCGGCCTCTCGCCAGTGTTTTGTTCCACTCTTGCCGCCCTAGTTTCCGTCATATCGGTGTTATGTTCCCGGATTTTGCGTTCCTTACGCGGTTGGGTTATAATGGGAACCCCTTGATAGTTCGCCTTGATTAAAGCTTTTCCAGCAATGCCCAACCTTGGTTTTACCATTTGCCACCTAGCCTCTTTTTCCCTTGGGTTTCCGGAGCCCGAGGGTCATCTTATTTAAACCCCCCCGGGCCAGTGCTCCTCTGAGTGTTGGTCCGACTGAGCTGCCTGCGGGGCCACCTCGGGGAAACTTGAGGGTTGGTTTTACTCGTAGCTAGTCTCATCTGAGTGTGCCCTGAGAACGAGATATGTGCAGCTCCTATCGGGATTTTTCGGCACATCGGGCGGTGTTGCTGGTCTTGTTTTAACCTGTCGAAGTGTCTTGAAGAACCGAGATACCGAGTCTGATCGGAACGTCTCGGGAGGAGGTCTATTCCTTTGTTGACCGTGAGAGATTGTCATGGGCTAAGTTGGGACTCCCCTGCAGGGATTTGAACTTTCGAAAGCCGTGCCCGCGGTTATGGGCAGATGGGAATTTGTTAATGTCCGGTTGTATATAACTTGAATCCTTAACTTAATTAAAATGAATCAACTGAGTGTGTTACCGTGATGGCCTCTTCTCGGCGGAGTCCGGGAAGTGGACACGGTGTTGGAGTAATGTTTGCGCAGGTTTTCCTCTAGTTTTCTCGCTCGCGCTTTGCCTCCTCTTCTCACTCTCTTTTGCGAACAGGATAGCCACCATATTTGCTAGTCGCTTGCTGCAGCTCCACATATTTACCTTGACTTACCTATAAGCTTAAATAGTCTTGATCGCGGGGGTGCGAGATTGCTGAGTCCCTGTGGCTCACAGATTACTATTACACCAGATGTAGGGCCTGATGATTCCGCTCCAGGTGACGCGCTCGAGCTCAAGTGGGAGTTCGACGAGGACTCTCAACGATACTATGTTTCCTTTCCTGATGATCAGTAGTGGTGCCCAGTTGGGGGTGATCGGGGCCGTGTCGCATGTTGGGTTATCTTTTATTTTGGTGCCGTAGTCGGGCCATGAGTGTTTGGTTGATGTAATGTTATTTATGTATTTGATTGACGTGGCGAGTGTAAGCCAACTATGTTATCTCCCCTTTTATTATCTATATTACATGGGATGTTGTGAAGATTGCCTAACTTGCGACATATGCCTTCAATGCGATTATGCCTCTAAGTCGTGCCTCGACACGTGGGAGATATAGTCGCATCGAGGGTGTTACAACCAAGGAGGCCATCATCTCGGCCTTCTCCGACGGCATGCGCGACGTCAAGATGAAGGAGGAGCTGGCGATGCATGAAGACCTGTGCACCTCCTTGGAGCTGTTCAACCTGGCAACCAAGTGCGCCAGGGCCGAGGAAGGGCGTCTCTCCCTCCTTGAGCTGCCTGCCGCAGACCCAGAAGAGAAGAAGCCCAATACGAAGGATGTGAAGCGCAAGGGGGCTACCGTGCTCGCGGCAGAACCAGACACCAAGCAAGGTAGAGATCAGCCCGAACCTTCCAAGGGCGGCCGATACTGTGTGTACCACGACCTCCACACCCACAACACCAACGAATGTCAAGAGCTCCGAGCCGTGCGAGAAGGAAGGATCGACCGTCGCCCTGACCGCAGTGACCGGGGCTACGGCCGAGGAGGAGGAAGGAACGCAGGACGCTGGGAAGACCGTGGCCCATGCCAAGGGTGGCGCGACCAACCTCGCGAGGATCGCTGGCAAGACCCACCTCGCGGGGGAGGCTGGAGGGATCAGCCTCGCGAGGGGGACTGGAGGGATCAGCCTCGCGAGGATCGCCCGCAAGGCAACGCAGGCCTCCCATCACTACCGCCGCAGCCAAGAAGAAACGAAGACCGCCACCAGGACGAGGGGGCTGGGGGCTTCCATGAGCCACGCGCAATCGCCTGCATCTTGGGCGGGGCACAAGCCCCAGCCTCTCAGCGCATCTTCAGGCAGTTCGCCCGCGAAGTGAACGCAGTCCTCCCCAGGCTCGAAGCCATGCGCCCTCTCAGGTGGTCGGCGTGCGCCATCACGTTCAGCTCGGCAGATCAGCTCAAGTGTGCGGCTGCAGCCGGAGTCCTCCCGATGATTTGTTCCCCAATCATCAGCAACGTGGTGGTCACCAAGACCATCATCGATGGCGGGGCAGGGCTCAACGTCCTGTCTGTGGAAACATTCAACAACCTCCAAGTGCCCTACAGCCAGCTTCAGCCAACCAAGCCTTTCTCCGATATCACCGACGGCTCCACGGTCCCGATTGGGCAGGTCCGCCTCCCTGTCACCTTCGGGGCACGCGACAACTACCGCACCGAGCTCATCAACTTCGACGTCGCTCACATTCGCCTGCCGTACAACGCCATCCTTGGGTACCCAGCACTGGCCAAGTTCATGGCCGTAACTCACCACGGCTACAACGTCCTCAAGATGCCAGGAGGTGGCGGAGTCATCACGGTGCCCTGTGAAGAGAAGGACGTGGTGTGTTCCCTGGAACGAGCCTTTCAGGCCGCGTCACTGGAAGTCCCGGATCGTGGAAGCAGGAGGCCTCCCGAGACCGCCCTAAGAAGAAGAAGACATCGTCCGGCCCGACCACTCAGGAGGCAGGCCCCTCTGGGCCCGTGCCTGCCCAGGGGGAACCTCCTTCCATCGCATAGGAAAGCGCGCCCAGCGCCCTCCTCAGGCAGGGCTCGGGGGCTCTCCCCTGGAGGGCCACCGACCTAGCTAGGGTCATGAGGGAGGCGCTTGGGCACCACATGGAGGCGTGTTTCGAAGCACGTTTCCCTCAAGAAGGAGCAAGGCAAGGAGATCCAGACCCTCAGGAGTTCATCAACAAGGTCATTCAGGAGCTACAGGAGTCAAGAATCATGAAAGGCGGCCGCCGCCTACCAGCAATGGCTCCCCATCCAGGCGAGGATGGTGGGCTGCGCGTCTGCATCGACATACCAGGGCTCAACCGAGTCGCCTCTCTGGAGCGCCTCTGGCCCTCGCGAGTGGGGCGCTACGGAGGCCCACCCCACAGCTACGTTCGCATGCCTTATGGCCTGCCGAGCGCGGCTGACGAGTACCAGCGCCTCATGAGGGGCACCACAGAGGCACGAGAGGCCAGGCATTCTGCTGCCCTGGCAGGGATGGAGATGGCCCGCGAGGAGCCGCCAGCGCCTCCGGAGCCTCCCGAGGCCCCTGGGCCTGGGGGCTCGTGAGGATCGGCTCCCGCAGCCCACCGAGCCTGCTACATCAATGCTCCTTCGTCCTCAACATCATCGGGTAACACCTTTCTAGTTTTACTTCCAGCTGGGAGAGCCCCCCCAGGGCTGCATTATTCCCAGGCCGCGTGGGTCCGTCCCTACGGCGTGTATCCCTTTTTTATTCCATGTTGTTAGCTTACCTTGTTGGGGGCGCCCCTCAGGCTGCATGATCCCCAAGTCGCTCGGGCCTGACCCAGTGATGTCTGCATTCCCAGCATCTATTTGAACGAATCCACTCCTTTGCGGCTAATGTGTTTTACCTAGTTGCCTACTCAGCTGACGCCAACTAACGGAGCTGCTCCCAAACGGCACGACACTTGCGCATGGGTCCGTCCCTGCAACGCCGACAAACCTGGATGGCTGAGCTCTAGCCGCGGCAGCCCCGCACAGCGTCACCTCGTCAAGCCTTCAGTGCCTCACTACCCCTCGGAAGCAACCAATGGCTGACTGTCAATTGTCATGGCAACCCCTTGTTTTTTCTATGGTGGACCTGCAGGACCTCCTGAAGGAGCTGCGTCAGGCAAGGCCCTTGCGGTGTCTCTTTCGCCCTCGTCCGCGCGAACCGCTTGCACGTTAAAGGGGGGGGTGCCTGAGCATCGCGACTCAGGGCTCCTACCGGCTCTCCAGCCCTCACCCTCTGGCCTTGACCACGGCATCGTGACCTGGCATACCAGCGATGGCTGAGACCCGCTCGAGGGCCGGGACCTGAGGACGTAGAGCAGAAAGGGGAACAAAGGCGAGAGGGGAGAGACACGCGAGGACTTCGCCGAGCAACCTCGTGCCTGTTGAAGTACGGACCCAGCGACACACCAGAGAGCGGCCCCTGATCCTTGAGATAAGTCATCACCCGGAAGCGCCAGCTACCGTGGCACCATCCCCGCACCTAATGCCATCCCGTGTTAGCGACACCACTCTCCTTTCTCACCAAACAATGGCTGCTTGGGCGCCAAAGGGGACCTCCTGATCATCGCGACTCAGGGGCTCTTACCGGACTCCGGGTCGCTCACCTCCTAGCCTTGACCACGGCATCGCGACCTGGCATACCAGCGACGGTTGAAGCCGCCTTGGGACTGGGACCTGTCGGCGCAGAGCACCAAGCCCTCGTGAGGTTCGATAGGGAGGACTGAGCTAAGATGGAATGAGCAACTCGCACAATTCTACGACAGGGGTTATATTAACAAAACAGGATCACATGCACCTTACAAGCCCCCACGGGACGCGTTTTTGATTCCTCGCAGGGAACAGATCCTAAAGGGACACAAACTACGCACGTCCCAGCAAAAGACGCCATCATCAACAGTGGGCCATCAAGCACCGACGCCAACCCCATCCAGATCAGGGTCGGCGGCGGCCTGACGAGCCCGCCCTGCTCCAGGAGCGGTGCCGGCTCAGGGGCTCGTAGCTATCGTCGCTCGTCTCCGGAGTCGCGAAGAGCTCGCCGGAGTCGCTGGAACCTCCGACGCCTCCACCACCTGAGGAGCCGCCAAGGGAGCGGTTGGCGGGCCCAGTCCTCGTCGCGGCAGGGTCCTGGCCACCTTCCCTGGGGCAGCACTCCAGCCGGCGCCCGCTCGCATCGAAGACCTTGAAGAGCATCACCGAAGCACCATCGTAATCCAAGTGGACCGCGAAGATGCCCCTTACCCTGCAAACCCGGGCGATCTCTCTCCAGCCCCGAGTCATGTAGACCTCGCCCGGGGCAACGACCGCGACCTCTGCCTCGGTCGCGAGGGTGCTGCAGCCGGCGTGCTGCAGCCAGAGCTCCAGGGGCTCCCCCTGCGGGATGATGGAGGCGACGAAGGGAGGAAGGCGAATCCAAGACTGAAGAGGAATGGCGACGTGAAGCACGAACTCTCGGGAGGAGCCCTCGGTGTGGGCCACAGGGGGACGACCCACACCTTCGTGACCCGTCGGCGCCGACGGCGACGCTGCCCATGGCGGTCAGCATCAACTCCTTCAGGGCCCTCGACGTGGGCGTACAATGGAAGCGGGAACCCCGGCGGTGCCCGCTCGCACAAAGGCCTCGACACCACCTGAAGGCCCCCCTCGTCCGAGCCACCGGGGGCGAGCCGTTTCTTCGACGGGAGTGGGTCTGGTTCCTCTTGGGGAGCCTTTCCCTTCTCTGCCGTCGAGAACCGGCAGATCGGAGCCATCGCAGCAAGACGGAGCAAGAATCGGGAAGAAGGAGAAGCAAGTTGGGATGGACTGGAAGGGCGCGCACGGTTCCGTACTTATGGCCGGCGGAGGCCAACCGCCTACCTCCACGATCGCATGTAATCATGACCCACTTTGCATGCAGGGACTTTTCCAATCCGTGCAGTTGCCAAGGCGCCATGGGGAAGTGGAGGCGCCCACGTCCAATCAACCGCCACGCGGCGCCCAAGGCCGCAGACTGTTAGGGCCCGCGGCGCTTCGTTCTTGCCCTTCTGCCTCCCTGCACGGCCAAGTCCGAGCGCGCCTTGGGCCCGGGGGCTACTGTCGGTGTTCTGGGAACGGGGGTCCCCAGACTTGCCTGCTTGTGGCCTGCGGCGTGGCTCAAAAGGGGGCCCAGCGCGGCCCATCTTCACCAACACAAACCCAAGACCCTCGCGAGGGCCCAAGCCTCGCGGGGCGGACGACGCGGAGCTTCCTCAGGCACGGCCTCGTCAGGCTGGCTCACGAGGAGGTGGAGAGATCAAGGCGGGGTACCTCATGAGGTGCCCGTGACGCAAGCCATGACGACCGAGGGCACCAGGCGAGTGCCAGCCCGCGCAGTGTCCTCCTTTCCTCTTTGGTGCAAAGGGGGCAAGCGCAGCCGCGGAGTACCGAGGCATCAGGCAAAGGTTGCCATTTCGGTGCAACGAGACCAAGACCAGGAGGACTACGAGAAGGAGGTCACCGTGGAGCCCAAGACGGCGTCATCACCAGAGCTTTGCGCAGGCGAAGACTACTTTTGTCAGGATAGCTAGTACTAGCTGTCCCCTTTCAAATTAGCCCGCCATTGTTGGCTCCCTTCCCGCTCGATATTTGGGAAGAGGACCAGGGCCCCTATAAATAGGACCAGCCACCCGCTAGACAGGGGAGAGAGGACCGAGGGCAAAAAGAAAGAGAGAGAAAGAGAGAGAGAGAGAGAAGGGCGACTGAGCTCCTCCCAGCAGTTCATCGCCCCAGCCAAGAACAGACCCTCGTGAGGCTGTTCTTCCTTGTATTGTTCATCATCATCAGCCCAAGAGGCAATCCACCACACCACACACTGGAGTAGGGTATTACACCACAACGGTGGCCCAAACCAGTATAAACCCTGTGTCTCTTGTGTTGGTCTTTCCTTAGTTTAGATCCTAGCAAGGCGGAGGGGTGCAGGTAGGTAGGAGACGAAAGCTCCGCGCGCACCCTAGTGTTCGAACCTCAAGGGTCTGCCGGAACCCGAAATCCGAAAAATACCCTACTCAAGTGTGTGGTGTGGTGGATTGCCTCAAGGGCTGATGATGAACAGTACAAGGGAAGAACAGCCTCGCGAGAGGTGTTCTTGAGCTGGTCCGATGAACTACTAGGGTGAGTTCATTCGCCTCTCTCTCTCTCTGCTAGGGTTCTACCAGATCTCTAGATGTGACTCCCTAGATCATTGTCTGGATCCCTCTACTCTGTGGTGGCTGGCTCTACTTATAGAGGCCCTGGGCCTCTCCCCGAATAATGAGCGGGAAGGGCGCCAAAAATTGGCCATTTTGAAGGGGAACATATAGTACAAGTTATCCTGACCAAAGGTGGTCTTCGGCTGCCCAAAGCACTAGTGATGACGCCTCTTGGGCTCCATGGTGACCTCCGTCTTGCCGCTCTGCTGGTCTTGGTCTGGTTGCACCGGAATGGTAACCTTTGCCCGGTGCCTTGGCCTGTGCTTGCCCCCTTTGCACCAAAGGGGAAACAAGGACAGTACGCAGGCCGGCGCCCGCCTGGCGCCCGCCTGGTCTCGATCGTCATGGCTTGTGTCACGGGCTCCTCGCGGGGTACTCCTACCTTGATCTCTCAGCTTCCTCGCGAGCCTGCCTGATGAGGCTGCCTCTAAGGAAGCTTCCTGTCGTCCGCCCCGTGAGGCTTGGCCCCTCGCGAGGGTCTTGAGCTTGAGCTGATGAAGATGGGCCGCGCTGGGCCCCCACTTGAGCCACGCCGCAGGCCGCAGGCAGGCAGGTCTGGGGACCCCCGTTCCCAGAACACCGACAGTAGCCCCCGGGCCCAAGGCGCGCCCGGGCTTGGCCTAGTAGGAAAGCGAAGGGGCAAGTGCGAAGCGCCGCAGGCCCCAACAGCCTGCGGCTTGGGCGCCGCGTGGCGACTGGTTGGACATGGGCGTATGCGCTTCCCCACGACGCCTTGTTACTCGCCCCGCTAAGCGGACCCGTAGTTGCACACAGTTGTTACTCCTTTCCGCTGCTCGCTTTCCTCCTACCCTTCCTTCTTCTTCAAGCTCCAGCCTTCGCCGCCAATCCGGCTCGAGTTCTTCCTCCTCTTCTCTGCCAAGGCCCCTTCGAAGAAATGAAGGGTGAAGAAGCCCGCGCCTTCGCCCCGCACACCTCTAGCGGCGACCCCCGCCGTCGCCCGGTCGGTCATACTCAATCCGGAAGCTTTGGAGAAGGTCCGCTTCGCCCTTGCAACTATCTTCAACAAGTGCGGCAGGACCACGGCCTGGCCTACATCCCATGCCTCCCTTGATAGGATCGTCACGGAGGTCCGATTCTTCGCCGATGCCCTATGGGCGGGTCTGGTTCCCCCTTTTGCCGTCTTCTTCAATGCAGTGCTCTCCCATTATCAGATCCACATGATGCACCTCGGGCCGGAGTCCATTACTCCTCTGTCTGTCTTTGCTTTTGTTTGCGAGGCGATGATAGGCATTCCCCCTTCCGTGGCCCTACTGCGCCACTTCTTTTCCTTGCGCCTGAGCGATCCCACTCAGTGCTTAGGGTGTGTGAGCTTCCTGGCTGTTCCAGAGACGGTCGCTTCAGGGATCGACTTCGGCCTACCACCTTCTGAGGCCAGGTTCAGAGAGCGGTGGTTGTACGTGGACGTTGGAGTGCCCAACCCTCTGCTCTCGCACCCGACCTCGCCTGTTGTTCCTCACGCGGGTTGGGACCATGAGGTGCTCGCGAGCCCCCGGCTCGCCTTCGTCTGGCGCCGCTTCCAAAGTTTGAGGGCGCTCAATGTGACAGTGCCCAAGGTGGTGAAGGAGTTCCTCCAATGTCGCATTGCTCCTCTTCAGCGCTACTCTCGCCGGATGTGGGACTTTGCGGGGCATAGAGACCGCATGCGGCTTCAGGAGGAGGGCTTGGCGCCTGAAGTTTTGCGGACGGTGCCCAGAGTCTTGACTGGCGATCCTTCCCCCGGCAGCCTTCGGAGCAATGGTATCCTCTTGTATCTTTGCTCTGGCCGGGCCGATTTTGTGATGCAGATGCCCAACTTCGATGAGTGGGGACTGCGCTCGGCTGGCTTCATGGGGCCCCGCGAGAACCCAGCCGCCGTGGTTGCTTCACCTGCCGCCCACAGCGGTCCTTCCTCGGGCAACAGGGCGGGGAGACGAGAACCGACGAGGGTTGAGGCGCTCGACGTCGAGGTGCCGATGCCGCGAGAAGCCTCGAAGGCGGCGTCTCCTGAGGCCCGCCCTGGAGCGGGGACAGGTGCAGAGTCGCGGCCCATGGTTCCTGAGCCCGGGGCTTCCGAGCCCCCAGCCATTCCTCACGAGGCGACGCCTCATGGCGTCCCCCAGGCTGACTCCTCCAGCGCTGATCATCTTGACGCTTCTTCCGTAACAGGGGCCGACCCCTGCGCCGGGCGCTTAGGTCGGTTCCGTGTAGACTTCGAGGCCCTCCTGTGGGGACCCCGACTCATAAGTCGAGATCACCGAATGCACCTGTACAGTGATCCCAGAGATCAATGCTCACTGAACACACAGAAGCTGAATAACAAGAGTCTTACATCCATACATACCGTCTTACACAAATCATGACCATTATGGTCAAGTCTTACATAGATAAAGCCTTAAGGGCTGAACATCAAATGAAACACAAGCAGCGGAAATCTTCGTCGATAAGTAGAACCCATGCCATCTGCCTTAACCCTACAGGCATTCTGACTGGGAAGCGTCCTAGTTCGCATGTTCATCTCCAAAGAATTCTTCTTAGAACTCCTGTTCTTCCATGCCTGGCCAATTAAATAACCAGTGGCAAGCCAATGAGTACTATGAATGTACTCGCAAGCAACCCATGTTTTGGTTCAAGATACAACAATGCATGATATAGGTAAATTTTTTGCGGAAAGCTAGTTTTGAGTGCAATGACAAGTTCAACAATGTGTAAGACATGCATTAGGAGAATTTAAGTAACCATGAGGACAGGTTACAGATATCAACATAAATAGAGTGGGCACCAACCCAACTCAATCATGTCAAGTTCTTGGGTTTGACCCGAGTAGTTCTTCCCACTTATCCAACACACACACTGGTTTGTAAACACATGGACGTAGTTTAAGCAGCACCGCCCAACTGTCCTTGCCCGTGGACACGGCTATTCCAATAGTTTTACACTCTGCAAAGGTTGCACACTTTACCCACAAGATCCGGGGAACTTCCGTGTCATCCACGACCCGCGATACCTCAAGTACCCGGGGTAAGCACCCGATCATTATCTTTCCCTAGACGACACTAACAAGGAGTCCACTCGTTGTTCCATATCCTCACGATGTACATCATGCGAGACTCACTTGAGATCGTAACATCCGAGAGGGGACACAACGGTGTATCCGGTGCCCTGTAAAAACAGTCATGGCCGCCCTACCTGGCACGACCCCGTCCCGAGAGAGAGCACCAACTCTCCCCCGTCACTAGTAATGCGGGCTCCAAGCTAGTATCGACCTAAGTAATCAATAATGCCCTTTCCCATATAAGGGTAGAGTGGTTGCGCATGTAAGGTTGGGGCAGTCGACAAATCTTAAATCTAATCCGTTTTCGAAAACAACACACACTTGCCTCGGTACACCACTTCGTCATCAAGTGGTTACCCATCTCATTGTCTCCCTCGAGCATAAGTGGCACCCGATGGGTTTTTTTAAAAGTCTTTTGAAAATACTGTGTCTCCATCACCATGCATATACCCGTCCCTTTGCGTAGCACTACTTAGCATCCTATCTACTCCCACCGGCATAACCCTCATAAGAAGGTAGGGTCATGCACAATGCAGGAATCAACGAGGAAGTAACGAAGGCAATCCACCAAAGTGGTTACCCTCTCATCATGATTCCGAAGCAACACTAATAAAGTGCTATATGACATGCATAAAAAGGGTTTCATAGACATGGTCAAAGGGCTGCTTGCCTTGGTCTTCAAAGTCTTCTGGTCCAATTCCTTCGTCAGCAATGCAATCTATCGTCGCAAAATAATAATGAGAAAATAAGGAAATAATTAAATAGAAAAACCAAAGTGCTCAGAAAAATGTCAACTTATTTTTGTAAAATACTAAGTTGAAAACTAAGAAGGGGAAAATTCCTAGTTTTGGACTTGGTGTAGAAGAATAGGAGAAATGGATTTACAAAGGCATATTTAAATGCTTAAAATCACATTTAAATATTTACAGTGAAGAAAAGGTTGCTGGATTTGAATGAAAGTTGCACCATCAAATAGTTTGCAATATTCTAGGAATTTAGGAATTGGAATTAATTTATTTGGACATATATTTTGTCCTGGGGAATTTTTGGAAAAATGACAGGAAAGAAAAAGAAAAACGGCCCTGTGCCTGCTGGGCCAGAACAGCCGCAGGGCAGCAGGCCCAGCCAGAGAGGCGGCCCAGCGCACTGGTGCACGCGCGCGCCAGGTTCAAACCTGACGGGCAGGGCCCAGGCGTCAGGGCGAGAGGCTGACGGACGGGCCCCATGGCCGTCGTCATCAACCCTAGGTCAGAGGGGATGGCGAGCTCACCGGCGACGACGTAGGCCACGGTGAGGTCGGGCAAGGGTACGGCTGGACTCAGCGTCGAGTCGCCGTTCCGGTGGAGGTGGTGGACGTCACCGGAGTTGCCTGGCTCGCCGGCGACGAGGTCCCGCGGCGGAGAAGCTTCGGGCGTTGACGGCTCCGGCCGTTTCCGGCTGCAAAAGAGGCGGGGAAGAATGGGGAAATGGTCAGGGGTGCTCGGGGGTTCCAGATCGAGGCAGAGGAGGAGCAGGGGAGGCCTGTACCGTGGGATCGACGGCGACCCGAGGCGGCGGAGCTCGAGCTTGATCTCGAGCTCGGGCTCGTCTGGAGAGGGGCGAGTGGTGTACGGGGGTGTTTAGGGGAGTGAGAGAGCGAGTGGTGAGGAGAGAAGGGCTCGGGGAGCCATTTAAATAGGCGAACGGCGAGGTCTAGTAGACCCATGCGCCGACGAGTTCACGCTCGTCGCTGCAGGGCTCGGGAGGAGCTGGCGCCGTGTTTGGGGTGTTCCTGGGCGTGGACTACGCCGATGGGAGCTAAGGGAGAGGGCGGGGAGAGGTCAGAGACGCGAGTGTGTGAGCCGCTCCATTGGCGCACTCGGGCGGCCTCTGTTCGCTAGCGCGGAGGCGCGGGGAGGAGGAGAGAGGAGGGGGCCGACCGCATAGCGTGCTGCAGACGCCGAGGCGCATCGGCAGGCGCGCGGGGGAGGCCCGAGGTGGCCGGAGGTGGTTGGAAGGGGGCGGCTACAGTGCGGGAGCGCACTGTAGCGCGCTCCAGAGCGCCCAAATGGCATGCCATGGCATTTTATATGCCTTGTGGGCGCGGCCACTAATGTCTGGTAGCTCTAGGAGGGAGTAAAGAAAGGGAAGGAAGCATTGGATGCCATGGATGGCCACTGGGGTGAGGGGAGAGGAAGAAGAAGTGTGCAAATGGGCTGTCCAGAGAGAGAAAGTGGGGTTTTACCCATACAATAAGTGAGCTGTGGATTTGCCCTTGTTACTGGAGGTGAAAGGGGACTAGGAGGAGCTGTGGTAAAAAGTTGAGCTCAAGGAGATTAGTGGAAGAGGTCAAAATGATGATTTTGGGAAAATGGCAGAAGGTGTTTGTTGTTGGTTTGGGAAAGAAAATTAATTCCACTTGCCATGAGAATTAACAGGATGGAATGGCACATAGAAGTAGGATGTTCCACCAAGTTTGAGCTCATTCGGGCAAAGTAGCCAATGTAACTTTGGTAAACCCTAGAAATGAGTAGAAATGGCTTTACCAAGATTTAGTCATGCAAATCTATTCTCCTTGATGCACCACTTGGTGTAGTGTCATCATTTGAGGATTTGAACATGTCCACAAAAATTCAGAAGAAAAGGACACACTTGGCAATGTAGAGTTGTTCAAATTTGATTCTGTTCAGAGAGGGTTTTGGGGTACTTTGATCAAGATAACATTCTCTCCAACTTGTGCCATTTGGTCTAGATGCATTATTACACCATTTGAGCATGTGTACCATGTTTGAGAGCATTTGGACATGTTTGACAATGCAAAGTTGCTCAAACTTGAAAAAGGACAGAAGTGGTTTTGAGAGGGTTTCATGGGTTTATACTATTCTCCATGACATGAGGCTTGGCAAGATCATCAAACATGTCTTATGTGACATGATAGAATTTTCTTGGAATATTTGGGGAATATTTCCTTTGTAAATATTTCAAAAGCTTGAAATATCCAGAAAGGGTTTTTGAGGGATTTGACCAATATTTTGAACATGACCATGTGTTGAAACTCTTATATATGGAAAGTATATGTCCTGTGAGTTTCCCTAAATTTTGCCAAATATTTTTAAGGCTTTCAAATAATTTTAACCTATTAAAGACCATTTCTGGCCTTAAGAAAAAGCCTTTAAATAAAATAGGAAAATAACTTTTAAAATTATATTTTTGTGGTTTCTGGGTATCCTATATCTAATAGGAGTCAAAAATACTTTTGGAAATATTTTTGCTGCCCTTAATTAAGTACTTGCAGTACAAATCTCAATTCAAGGGTTTTTGGAAATCTAATTTTAGAAAATACTTTTTGGCCAAATTATTTTTGTAAGAAAATACTATATTGCACTATACACATGGCATGATCATTGGGGAGAAGTTTGGAGCAAGGAGATGAAGTATAGAAGGTGGAGTTGTGTTGACTTTAAAGAGCACTTGAAAACACAGAGAGAAAACCAACTCCAAATAAAAGCCAAATAATGCAAAAGTTTTTGTCAAACCACACTTTATCAAGATGTATTAGCTTAAGTGTTGTGGCATGAAAATCAGGGTGTGACACCTCCGCAAGAGGAAAGAGGCCTTGGGCGGCAATGACCGCCCTTGCCGCTTGTTGAAGCGCAGGAAGTACTTTGCCATGGACAAGTAAGTCTTCTTCTTTCCTTGCTCGTTTACTTTGCTATCCCTGCGACTGATTGTGGCCCTTTCAGGCCCTGCCCCGTGAAACCCGCTGAGCCAGCCCGGGAGCCATCCTCCCAAGCTTCGCCTTCTCCGCTGGCCCTGGGCTCGCCGAGCTCGAGCGGCACCCCTGCTGCCAGACCAGTTGGTGGAGTGGTCCGTTCCATAGGGCACCTCGAGCATGCGCGCCCGCTGTCCTTTCTTCATGAGTCCTCCTGGGCCACATTCGGCTTGCCCCGCGTTCCTCCTCTGATCATAGATGGTGAATGGCTGAAGTCTGTCTTTGGCTCCTCCTCCGTGGGTGGACCGGCGCCAGGCCGGATTCCAGAGAGGTCCGTCTGGCGATGGCTAGGGCGCCAGCCCCCAGCCCCATGCCGGGAGGGGGCCTGCCGCCTCGGGGTCCTTCGCATGCTCCGGTGGAAGAGGGTGATGCGGAAGACGTGCTCAGGCGCGCTCGGGAGCGACGCGCCCTTCGTGAAGAGTTCCTCCAGAGGGCAGCGGATGCGGTGAGCCGGATCAGGGCAGAGCTTACTGACGAGGATGCGCGCCTCGAGGCTGAAGGTTTGCGCCTTGCTGAGGAGAGGCGCAAACTAAAGGTAGCCATCGCCCTCGCTCGTCACAAACCTGATCTTGAAAACGCGAAGGCTGAAGCATCGCTGGCAGCTTCGCGGAAGGCCTGCTCCCAAGCCGTCGAGGAGGCTCTGGAAGCAGACCAACGGCGCAAGGATGCGGAGGAGCGCGCATGGGAGCTCCTGGCCTAGGGCAACTCCCTGGAGCAGCAAGTGGAACTGCGCCAGGTGGCCCTTGAGTCGATGGAGGGGGCCCCTGTTGATCGGGCGGAGCTTCTGAAGCGCGAGGAGGCGATGACACTGGAGGCCGCTGAGCGCAACCTTGATCTTGAGCGGTTGGAGACGACGGAGCGCCTGGTGGCTCGGGCGGAGGATGACGTTGTCGGGCGCGAAGCCCGAGCCCAGGAAGAAGTCGATCGCCGCGTGGCGAAAGCTCGCTCGGCCTTCGAGCATGAATACGAGACGAGGTTGGGGCTGATCAAGGCCGAGGCTGAGGGCAGGACCGCAGCCCTCAGGGCCAAACTGGCCCAAGTGACGCGGCGTGCGGACTCCTCCGCAGCCGCCCTCAGCGCAGCATTGGCGGAGCTGTCCTCTTCCCGGGCCGAGCATTTTCTTCTCCAACAGAGGGTTGATGACGCCGAGGCCATCGCGCAGCGGAATGAGGACGAGATCCGTCGGCGGCGGGTCCTTGAGAGTGAGCATGCCCTCATGCTTCAAACGCTCAGAGAAAGGGCCAACACAGCTTTGGGCAGCATCTGCGAGGCTCCCGCTAAGGAGCCGCATGAGGTCAACTACGCCGGCAACCTCCAGTTTTTCACCGATGTGGTGACGCTTCTGGAGAACCGCTCTGAAAGATCTCGTTGGCTTGTCGAAGAGAGGAGCCGAGCCTTGCTCGGGCGTGCATTCTCCCGCGTCTTCAGCTATCTGCTGGACAGGGACCCCCACTTTGACTTCGACGCTGCCATCGCACCCGTGCCCATAGCCGTCCGGGGTGCCCTGGCGCGATGGGTGGAGGATAATGTGGACGCCCTCGTCAGGGCCTTTGCGTCTGATGGTGATGGCGTGGTCATGGCCGCCAATGAAGGCGGTGTTGTGGACGAGTCGGGGATCTTATGCATTTGGGGTTGTCTTTATTTTGGGTCCGTAGTCGGACCTTGATTGTATCTGGATGATGTAATGCTATATTTATGTATTGTGTGAAGTGGCGATTGTAAGACAACTCTGTACCTCTTTCTTATTCAGTACATGGGATGTGTAAAGATTACCCCTCTTGCGACATGCCTACAATGCGATTATGCCTCTAAGTCGTGCTCCGACACGTGGGAGATATAGCCGCATCGGAGGTGTGACAAGTTGGTAATCAGAGCCTTCCCCGACTTAGGAGCCCCCTGCTTGATCTAATCGCTGGCGTTGTTGTGTCTAGAAAAATGTTTTGAGTCTTTAGGATTATATATATCGGAGAGTAGGATTCTTTTTACTTCTCAGTCCCTTCGTCGCTCTGGTGAGGCATCCTGACGTACAATTTTGACTCTTCTCTTCTCAAATTTCACTAAAATTATTTTTTAGGATCACGCAGGTATCTTGGAATCGTTCCGATGGTTTTGTGACGAGAACATTGTTCTTGGTGCCTCCTGACATTTAGGGGTTGTGGCAGTGTCCCGGGGAGTTGAGCTCCGAGGTGTTGTCGTCACAATCTTATCGTTGCAGTTCTGGAATACCTGAGTTTCGCCAACATCGAAAATCTCCTTTATGCAGTTGTTGGTGAGATAACCTCGACGCCACCCAGTACTGGGGCGGGAGTTCGGGAGTATTTCCATAACTTGTATAACGGATGCTTTTCGAAGGTTGAGGTAAATGATTTCCGAAGGTTTCTTGGTTATGTGTTGAAGGATGGATACAGCTCGATGTAGGATTTGCTAGTTTTGGGTGAGATATTATGCTTCGCCTGTATCCCCAACACCTGATTGCATAACCGGAAAGTTTCAGGAGTTTCATAGGTGGGAATTCATGTAGCTCTATTTTCTTTGTTCCCGCATATATTTGGTTTGTGATTGGGTAATCCTTACCAAGTATTTGTTCATATCCATACCTTGTTGTTTTATTGATCTACCTCTATCTAAGTGGCTTCTCAATTTATGGAAGTGTGATCATTTAATTTGGAATTCATTCGTTCATTCTTGTTCGAATGTTAAGGCTATATGTTGCAATTTTGATCCATTTGATTCAGCTTGAATATATGTCTTTCAAGATGCTAACGAATGTCACCCTCTTCAGGATGGCTCCTCCAACACGTCAGAATCCGGAACCTCCACCACCACCTTCACCTTCGGAGGCATGGCAAGCTGTGATGGCCGCTACCAACGCCAACACATAGTTCATTATGTAACTCTTGCAAGAGCACAACCAAGGAAATCAAGGCCATGGAAACAATCAAACTCAGTTTGCTACCCTCAACCAGTTCGTCGCAAACCATCCAAAGACCTTCAGTAACTGTGTCGAGGCCACAGACATTGATGATTGGCTCGTGGATATCTGCAAACATTTTGAGTGTAGCTTCGTCAGGCCTGAGGACTTTGTCAAGTTTGCTTCGTTCCAACTCAAAGACCAAGCTGTTGAGTGGTATCAACAATACAAAGTTTCCAGAGGAGGTCATGTGATTACCTGGGATGATTTCCGCCAAGACTTCAAAGCTCACCACATTCCTCAAAGTGTTGTTGAGAGCAAGCGTGAGGAGTTCCGCAATCTGAAGCAAGGCAGCTTGTCTGTTTGCCAATACAACAACATGTTCCAAAAGCTCGCTCGCTTCGCCAAGCAAGACGTCCCTGACGAGAAGAGCATGATTTATCAGTTCAGAGGTGGCCTCAGAGAAGATCTGCAACTAGCCCTCGTGCTTTTTGAGCCGAAAAGTACGATGAGTTCTACAATATGGCACTAAAGCAAGAGGGTGCTCAGCTCAAGTGCGATGCTTCCAAGAAGAGAGTCAGGGATGCAACTCCTTCTTCTTCTTCAACTCAAATGGCAGCTAAGCAGCAAAAGTATTGGCTGCCTCCTCCTCCTCCGTTCCGTCAGCCTTATCAGCAGAAAGAGCAAAGGTGGCAATGGATCTTCCCACCCACCCAACCCAGGCTTTCAGAACAAAACTTCGTCTCATGCTCCAAGGTCAAGTGCTTCGTATCACCGGCTGCTCTCAGAGGTCACGTGCAACAAGTGTTAGCAGAAGGGTCACTATGCAAACAAATGCTTCAACCAGAGGCGTCTTCCGCCTCCTCATCCTGTGAGATCTGCCAGCAATGCAGTGGTCAAGCATAATCCCAAGTCTTCAAAGGTCAACTTGATGAACGCAGCTCAGGCAGAGGACTCTTCCGAAGTGATCATGGGTAACCTTCCTGTTAATGATATTCCTGCAAAAGTTCTTTTTGACACTGGTTCATCGCATTGTTTCATCTCAAGACCATTTGCATCTAAGAATGAGTTGGCTTTCCAAGTTTTTCCTAGTCCGTTAGCAGTTGTCTCACGGGGTAAACGCATGTACGCTAACTCCATGGTTCCTGATGTTACTATCAAGATGGGCGACTATAAGTTTCTGTCTTCTCCAATGGTCCTTGGTGACTCGGATATTGATCTTATTCTCAGAATGGACTGGCTTTCTAAGCACAAGGCTCAGCTTGATTGTGCTGCCAGGCAGATTCAATTGACACATTTGTCTGAGGATGTGATCGTCTTTGTCGCTCGTGATGATACCATTCGACTGTTTTCTCTCAATGAGAAGGGCGAGTTGAATGCCATCTCTCAGATTCCAGTCGTTTGTGAATATCAAGACGTCTTTCCAGAAGAGCTTCCAGGAATGCCTCCTCACCGGCCAGTTGAATTCGTCATTGATCTTGAGCCTGGCACGGAACCTGTTTGCAAACGTCCTTACAAGCTTGGACCAGAAGAGTTGAAGGAGCTGAAGAAACAACTCGATATACAAGAGCGTATGGGTATGATCCGACCAAGTTCTTCTCCATGGGGTTGTGGTGTTCTTTTTGTCAAGAAGAAGGATGGCATGGACCAACTCTATGTCGACTACCGTCCATTGAACAAGAAGACCATAAAGAACAAGTACCAACTTCCCAACATCAACGAGCTTTTCGAACAACTCAAAGGTGCTCAAGTATTCTCCAAGCTTGACCTTCGTATGGGCTATCATCAGATTCGCATTCGTGAAGAAGACATCCCCAAGACAGCATTCAGAACAAGCTATGGTTCTTATGAATACACTGTCATGTCTTTCGGCCTTGTCAACGCTCCTCCAACATTCTCTCACATGATGAACTTCATCTTCAACCCCTACACAAATGACTTCGTCCTGGTCTATCTCGATGACATTTTGGTCTTTTCCAAGAACAAAGAGGATCATGCCAAGCACTTGAGATTGGTGCTGGACAAACTCAGAGAACATCAGTTCTATGCGAAGTTTTCAAAGTGCGAATTTTGGCTCGATGAGGTTCTCTGCCTTGGGCATATCATCTCCGCTAAGGGCATAGCTGTGAATCCTGAGAAGGTGCCTGAAATTGTGAATTGGGAAGCGCCTCAGAATGTGAAGCAACCCCGCAGCTTCCTTGGGCTCGCAATCTATTGTCGAAGATTCGTTGAGAATTTCTCTAAGATTGCGAAGCTTCTTTCCAACCTTCTCTAGAAGCAAGTGAAGTATGTCTGGACGTCTGAATGTGACATCTCTTTCAACACCCTCAAAGAGAAGTTAGTCACAGCTCCATTTCTGACTCCTCCTGATGAATCCAAACCATTCGAGGTTTTTTGTGATGCTTCCCTGCAAGGTCTCGGTGCTGTGTTAATGCAAGAGAAGAAAGTTGTGGCCTATACCTCTTGCCAGTTGAAGCCCAACGAAAAGAACTACCCCACTCATGACCTTGAGTTAGCGGCAGTTGTCCATGCTCTTTTAACATGGAGACATCTCTTGTTGGGAAGGAAAGTGGACATCTTCACTGATCATAAGAGTCTCAAGTACATCTTCACTCAGCCCAACCTCAACATCAGGCAGACTCGTTGGGTCGAGATGATTCGAGAGTATAATCCGAGTATTGAATATACTCTAGGAAAGGCCAATGTCATTGCTGACGCTTTGAGTAGGAAGGCTTACTGCAACAGTTTGATTCTCAAGCCCTTCCAACCAGATCATTGTGAAGCTTTCCGCAAACTTAATCTCCAAGTTGTTCCTCAAGGATTCCTTGCCAACCTCCAAGTCTCTCCTGCTTTGGAAGATCAGATTCGTGAGGCTCAACTTCTTGATGCTATGGTGAAGAAGGTGAAGATTGGAATTGCCAAGAGCCAACCCAAATACAAGTGTTATCGCCTTGATGACAAAGATACTCCATTCTTGGATGATCGAATTGTTGTTCCTAAGGGTGACCTTCGTAAAGTCATTATGAACGAGGCTAACAATTCACTCCTTTCTATTCATCCTGGAAGTACAAAGATGTACCATGACCTCAAGAAATTGTATTGGTGGACTCGAATGAAGCGCGAGATTGCTCAGTTCATGAATGAATGTGATGTCTGCAGAAGAGTGAAAGCAGAACAACAACGAACAGCTGGTCTCCTCCAAACTCTTGCCATTCCAGAATGGAAATTTGACCATATTGAGATGGACTTCGTGACTGGTTTTCCCAAGTCCAAGTGTGGCAATGATGCTATCTTCGTTGTCATCGACAAGCTCACTAAAGTGGCTCATTTACTTCCTATCAAAGAATCTATCACAGCAGCTTAGTTGGCAGAGCTATATACATCCAGGATTGTCTCCTTGCATGGCATTCCGCAGTTGATATCTTCAGATCGTGGAAATATCTTCACTTCTAAGTTTTGGGATTCCTTCCAGAAGGCCATGGGCACCAACATTCGGTTCAGCACAGCCTTTCATCCTCAAACTAGTGGACAAGTCGAGCGAGTAAATCAAATTCTTGAAGATATGCTCAGGGCTTGTGTCATTTCTTTCGGTATGAAGTGGGAAGATTGTCTTCCATATGCCAAGTTCTCCTACAACAACAGCTTTCAAGCGAGTTCGAGCAAGGCCCCATTCGAGATTCTCTATGGCAGAAAGTGTCGTACTCCTCTTAATTGGTCAGAGACTGGTGAACGCCAACTTCTTGGCAATGACTTGATCACAGAGGCTGAAGAAATGTGCAAAGTCATTCGTGAAAATCTCAAAGCCGCGCAATCGCGCCAGAAGAGTTACTATGATAGCAAGCGTCATGACTTGGCTTTCAAGATGGGAGACCATGTCTACCTCCGCGTCTCTCCAATGAAAGGTACTCATCGCTTCGGAATCAAAGGGAAGCTGGCCCCTAGATACGTGGGTCCTTTCAAGATCATTGGCAAAAGAGGCGATCTCGCCTATCAACTTGAGCTTCCATCCAACTTGGCAAATGTGCACGATGTGTTTCATGTGTCTCAGCTTCGCAAGTGTTTCAAGACTCCTGACCGCACCATAAAGTTCGAAGAGATTGATCTCCAAGAAGACCTGTCTTATCTTGAGCATCTCATTGCTATTCTTGAAGAAACTGAGCGCAAGACTCGCAACAAGTCTATCAAATTCCTGAAAGTGAAGTGGTCACATCATTCCGACCGTGAAGGCATCTGGGAATGCGAGGACCACCTCCGTTCCGAATACCCGGAGTTTTTCAGTCCTAGATCTCGGGACGAGATCCTTTCGTAGTGGTGGAGTGTTGTAACGCCTCGTATGTAACTTGCCATATTTGTATTCCAACTCTTGCCATTTTCGGCTCTAAGTTATGATATTCCCTCGTGGTTGGGTTTTGTCTCCGTTTTGCATTTTGTTCATGTCATGCATCTCATATCATGTCATCATGTGCATCGCATTCGCATTCGTGTTTGTCTCATGTATCCGAGTATTTTCCCCATTGTCCATTTTGCATTCGGGCACCCCTATGTCCTCCGGCGTCCCCTTTTGCCTCTTTTCATGTACGGGTGTTAAACGTTCTCGGATTGGACCGAGATTTTCCAAGCGGCCTTGGTATACCACTGGTAGACCATCTGTCAAGTTTCGTGCCATTTGGAGTTCGTTAGATACTCCAACGGTTAACCGAGGAACCATAAAGGCCTCGTGTGTGTTGCAGCCCAACACCCTTCCAAAGTGGCCCAAAACCCATCCAAACCCCCTCCATCCTCTCGACCATTCGATCACGATCACGTGGCCAAAAACCACACCTCATTTGGACACTCCAAACTCCCTCTACCTATAAATATATGCCCCCCTCCGAAAATCCCGGGTCCAAACCCTAGAATTCTTCCCCCGCCGCCACCAGACACGTCCGAGACGGCCGGACATGTCCAACTTCGCCGTGCTGCCGCCACGTGTCGCCTCATGAGTCGCCGTGCCCCGCGCCCACTTCGCCGGCCTGCCAGGCCCAGGCAGGGCCCTCCCCGGCCCGCGGCTCCCCGCCGCCCGTGCCTCGCGCGAGGAGTCGCGCTGCCCCGCGCCGCCTTCGCCAGGCTGTCGCCGTCCGCTACTCCGGCCACCGCCCGCCGCGCCTCCTCACTGCCACGCCGACCGCCACCACCGCCCGACGCCGCCACACCGCTCGCCGCCGCATTCCTCACCGTCCTCGGCGTCCGCGCCCGGATCCGGCGAGATCCGGCCGGATCCGCCCCGGATCTGCCTCGTCGGCCGCCGTCCTCGTCTATCTCCAACAAATCCCCGGCGAACCTCGAGATGCGCACCGACAAACCCTAGGCAGAATTTTTCCTAAGTCCTTCTCCCTGCATATTTTTTAGCTGTGTTCGTCGCATCATATCTCATCATCCGTAGCTCCGTTTTGGGCGTGCCATATATCGAATTGTTCGTTAGGTTGTCATCTTCATTTCATTCCATTGCACCATGCTTGTTTGAGTCCATCTTAATGTCCTAAATGCTGTTGCAAGAATTCTATATAATGTTAGTTTCTGTTTCTTAACAAATTATGGACATTTGTCATTTTTGCCATGTTTAATGTGTGCCTCCTATGAACTTGAGCCCTACATGTGTTTTGGGCTATGCCATGCTATCTTAACGGGGGTGTATGCCATGTATTTTTTTGATCAATGTGGTGACTAGCACAAGCATGCAAAGTAGCTCTCATGATGTTGCTGATTTCA
The DNA here is from genome assembly GCF_056163025.1 of Triticum urartu. Taxonomy (NCBI): domain Eukaryota; kingdom Viridiplantae; phylum Streptophyta; class Magnoliopsida; order Poales; family Poaceae; genus Triticum; species Triticum urartu. Next base: position 315,255,261 of record NC_141874.1, on the reverse strand, counting down.
GTGACATCGAATTCTTCTAAGTCATTTCCCTGATGTTATTTTTATGCCATGTATTCATGTTGCTACAGAGTGATCCATGCCCCTTTTGAGCATGTTCAGTTAGAATGATTTTGAGATATTGTTATGCTCTATCCATCAATGTCTTTGTTTGAAATTATGGAGTACCATAGAATGACTCAATCTTGCTCTACTTTTGCTATAAAATATTCCTGGCAGATTGTTTACATGTTATTCAATTTTGCCAAGGTTGTTGTAGTTGATCCATGCATGATATGAGTTGGTTCTTGCCATGTTTAGCTTCTTGATCATGTCTTCTTGCTGGGTGTATGCTTAGTTTGTCATGCAATGCCTTGTGGTGAGTGCATCGAGCTCGCAAACATGCCTATGTAACTCTGTTTTTTGCCATGTCCAGTTTTCTGCTAAGTCTGAATCTATTAACGAAACTTGCTATGTTTACATGGGTGCCATCATATTTTCTGATCCCTTTTGGCTTATGGTCAGTAAGGGACTTTTGTTATATGATTTGAGTACATTCATGCCATGCCTTGATTTGCCACTATATGTTCTTGTAGCATGTTGTTATCTTGCTCTAAACATTGCTTCCTGATGTTAAATCCTGACATGTTATTTTCACTAAGTCCGTGAACCTGATATCTTTTGCACTTTTGCCATGCTTGTTTAAACCTGCTATTGTGTGATTTTGCCGTAGCTCAGTGTTCATCTTTTGTCAAGCATCTTGAGTGGATCACTGCCATGTGCTTTGTTGTTATGTTAAGGTGCACTAGCTTAGTTTCTTGTTGCATTTTAGATGGCATCGTGGTGTTAATCGCATAATAGTGCCATTATTGTTTTGCTTGCCTTTTGCATACCGCGCATCCGATTCCGGTGATCTTTATTTCGATTTCGACCGAAATCAACTCATCTTTCCATCGGCGCTCTTGGTTTGCCAAGTTGAGGCTTGGTTCAACCTTTTCCTTCCGGAGCACGCATATGCATTGCATATTACACCCCGCATATCATGCCATGTTTTGCATCATGTTGCTTCCGCATTGCACCATGGTTGATTGTGTTTCCCTTGCTTGTGTTCTTGCTTTGGGTAGAGCCGGGAGACGAGTACGTGATCGAGGAACCCGTTGAGTACGCTTACGATGATCAAGCTTACGTCAACTCAGAGAACTTTGCAGGCAAGATGACCATACCCTCGAAATCACTTCTATCTTCGCTTATTAGTTGCTCGCTCTATTGCTATGACTATGTTGCGATACCTACCACATGCTTTTTCATGCCTCCCATATTGCCATGTCAAACCTCAAACCCACCTTGTCCTATCAAACCGTTGTTTGGCTATGTTACCTCTTTGCTCAGCCCCTCTTATAGCATTGCTAGTTGCAGGTGAAGATTGGAGTTTGTTCCTTGTTGGAACATGTTTATTGTTGGGATATCATTATTATATCTTGTTTACTTAAATGCACCTATATACTTGGTAAAGGGTGGAAGGCTCGGCCTTATGCCTGGTGTTTTGTTCCACTCTTGCCGCCCTAGTTTCCGGCATACCGATGTTATGTTCCTTGATTTTGCGTTCCTTACGCGGTTGGGTTATAATGGGAACACCTTGATAGTTCGCCTTGAATAAAACTCCTCCAGCAAGGCCCAACCCTGGTTTTACCATTTGCCACCTAAGCCTTTTTCCCTTGGGTCCCGTGGACTCGAGGGTCATCTTTATTTTAAACCCCTAGGCCAGTGCTCCTCTGAGTGTTGGTCCAACCTGTCAGTAGTCGGTGGCCACCAGGGGCAACTCTTGTTGGCCTACCGGAACCTTGGACAATCCGGTGTGCCCTGAGAACGAGATATGTGCAGCTCCTATCGGGATTTGTCGGCACATTCGGGTGGCTTTGCTGGTCTTGTTTTACCTTTGTCGAAATGCCTTGTAACCGGGATTCCGAGTCTGATCGGATCATCCTGGGAGAAGGAATATCCTTCGTTGACAGTGAGACCTTGTGATGGGCTAAGTAGGGACACCCCTGCAGGGTTTTGAACTTCCGAAAGCCGCGCTCGCGGTTATGGGCAGATGGGAATTTGTTAATGTCCGGTTGTAGAGAACTTGACACTTAACTTAATTAAAATGAATCAACAGTGTGTGTAGCCGTGATGGTCTCTTTTTGGCGGAGTCCGGGAAGAGAACACGGTCTCGTGTTATGCTTGAACGTAAGTAGTTCTAGGATCACTTCTTTATCATAGATTCTCGACAGTGCTTTGCCTTATCTTCTCGCTCTCATTTGCGTATGTTAGCCACCATATATGCTAGTGCTTGCCGCAGCTCCACCTCATACCTTTTCCGTACCCATAAGCTTAAATAGTCTTGACCGCGAGGGTGTGAGATTTTTGAGTCCTCGTGACTCACAGATTGCTTCCAAAACCAGATGCAGGTGCCGATGATACCGTTCCAGGGGATGCGACTGAACTCAAGTGGGAGTTTGACGAGGACTCAGGACGTTACTACGTTTCCTTTCCAGACGATCAGTAGTGGAGTCCAGTTGGGGCGATCAGGGATCTTATGCATTTGGGGTTGTCTTTATTTTGGTTCTGTAGTCGAACCTTGATTGTATCTGGATGATGTAATGCTATATTTATGTATTGTGTGAAGTGGCGATTGTAAGCCAACTATGTACCTCTTTCTTATTCAGTACATGGGATGTGCAAAGATTACCCCTTGTCGGTGTCAAAACCGGCGGATCTCGGGTAGGGCTTCCCGAACTATGCATCTAAGGCGGATGGTAGCAGGAGGCAGGGAACACGATGTTTTACCCAGGTTCGGGCCCTCTTGATGGAGGTAAAACCCTACATCCTGCTTGATTTATTCTTGATGATATGGGTATTACAAGAGTTGATCTACCACGAGATCGGAGAGGCTAAACCCTAGAAGCTAGCCTATGGTATGATTGTATGTTGTCCTACGGACTAAAACCCTCCGGTTTATATAGACACTGGAGGGGGCTAGGGTTACACAAGGTCGGTTACAAGGGAGGAGATATACATATCCGTATTGCCTAGCTTGCCTTCCACGCCAAGTAGAGTCCCATCCGGACACGAGATGAAGTCTTCAATCTTGTATCTTCATAGTCGAACATTCCCGCCAAAGGATATAGTCCGGCTGTCCGGAGACCCCTAATCCCGGACTCCCTCAGTAGCCCCTGAACCAGGCTTCAATGACGATGAGTCCGGCGCGCAGTGTTGTCTTCGGCATTGCAAGGCGGGTTCCTCCTCCGGATATACCACAGAAGAGTTCAAATAAAAGGATAGTGCCCAACCCTGCAAAACAAGTTCCACATATCTCCGAAGAGAGAATAATATTTCCACAAATCCAATCTGCTGACACGTTTTGGCAACATGACATTAAGCCATGGCCCGGTGATTATTCGAACCGTTTCCTTTAACTAGCCCCGCACATAACGCGAGGCAGTTTTTTTGACATGTTTTGTCAAAGCAGAGATCGTGTCCCCCTTATTACGGGATTCTCATCAATACGGGCGTGGGTAACCCAACCGCGGCATCGATTACGGTGCTTGGGGGATAAGCGAGTTTTACCAGGCTAGTGGGGGCGCATAGTTTCGGCTGCCCTTATAAAGTGACAAGGTTTAAACTTTTTCTACCCACGCCTTCTTCCTCCTTGCTCATACACTCTTGCGCACTCGAGCTCCAACGCCCAAGCCCACATCCTTCCCATCAACCTTCTCCAATCATGTCCGGAGTGGGAGGCAAATGGATTGCTTCCTCCGTTACGGAGGGACACATCAAGAAGCTGCGCGGAGCCAGATACTTGGCCGCGAATATCGCGCATCGGCTGCCCGCTGTGGGGCAGATCGTTCCTACCCCTGAACCTCACGAGAGGGTAGTCTTCCTCCACCACTTCCTCCGCGGACTGGGGTTTCCCCTCCATCCATTTGTTCATGGTCTCATGTTCTACTACGGGCTGGACTTCCATGATCTGGCCCCGAACTTCGTCCTCAACATTTCGGCGTTCATCGTCATGTGTGAGGCTTTCCTCCGCATCCGGCCCCACTTCGGCCTGTGGTTAAAGACCTTTAATATCAAGCCGAAGGTGGTGGGCGGCCAACAAGCAGAATGCGGCGGAGCCATGGTGGGCAAGATGCCCAACGTTATATGGCTTGAAGGCTCCTTCGTGGAGACCATAAAGGGGTGGCAATCGGCGTGGTTCTACGTCACCGAGCCGCGCGACGCCAAATGGGTGGCTGCCCCCAAGTTTCGATCTGGAATCCCCACGCGGCTCACCTCCTGGAAAGAGAAGGGCATGTCCTGGGGTTCATCGGTAGAGCTGGACGGACTCCAGAAATGTATTCAGAATATGGTCGGCAAGAAGCTCAAGCTTGTCAATATAGTCCAGGTCATGCTCATCCGCCAGATCCTCCCGTGACAACAACGGGACTTCAACTTGTGGGAGTTCGACCCGGCCCAACACCAGACTCTGAGCGAGCTCTTCGACACGACGAACAAGGACGTCTGGAAGGTGCTGTTCAAGGGCGCCAAGGTCCCTCCCTCCCTCACCGAGGACCGCGGGCTAAGCGCGAAGCGCCAAGCGCATTCGGTGAGTTCTATACATCCGGTAGGACATTTATTTCCCCTAGCTTAACCATGTGCGGGGTCTGAGCTCCATTCCTTTGACAGGGCTGGGTGGAGACGTCGGGGCAGATTAACTGTCCGGCCCCTTTGCCCGAAGACACTATGGACGCTCTCCTGGCGGGGATGCTGACTCCGGCTCCTTACAAGGTCCCGGAGAAGACCAAGAAGGCCAAGGGAACCCGAAAGAGTTCCCGACGCCAGGCGTTATTGGACTTATCGTCCAATAACTCCACGACGCACTCCTCCCCCGAAGACGAGGAGGAAGATGAAGATGCTCCCCCTCCAGTCGGGGGAGACAAGAAAAGGAAGGCCGCCCCAACCGGGGGGGCCGAAGGGTCCAAGAAGGGAAGGACTCTCCTTCCGGACTTCTCCACCACCGCCACCGAAGGCGAAGACGAGTGGCTGCTCAGGGCCAAGCCCCTGGCGAAGTCGTAAGTATTCGGATGCCAGAGTAACTCATAGCATACCTTTGTCGCACTGCCTCTCCTAACGCCGAATTATGACTATGCAGACCGCCACGAGCCCGTATCGACGTATCGTCGGACGGCTCCCTAGGCTCGTCGGATATGGATAGTGATCCACTTTCGACCGCCACCTCCCCTTGCCCTATGGACAACGCCGAGGTATTGTCTCAAGAGGCACCGGGTCGAGGGGAGACAGTCCCGGAGGCACCTCAAGGCGACCTTCCGGACTCCGGGAGCAGAGGGAGCAAGGCTCTCGAGGGCTCCAAGTTCGGCCCTCAGCCGAACTCCCCGCCGGAACCCCTAGTGGTTCCGGACTCGGGCAGGCGGCTTTCTTCCAAAAGGGGCAAGACGCCTGTGCCGGTGACCTCTGTCCATCCAAAGGCACCAGACAATCTGCTGGGAGCTCTTCGCAGCGCTTCCATCGACGAGGAGCACCGCACTATTATGAGTGCGGTGGTCCGGAAGGTTCAGTCCGCCAAGAGCGGACTGACTGAAGCCTGTGCCAGCCTTCTAACAGGCTTTGAGGTAAGTTTTTGAAATATGGGAAAAATATTACCGCATAGACAGTAGCCCCTGATGCTCTGTTCGGTGTTCACAAAGAAAAGCCGAACAGAGGATCAAACACTATCGCAGGAGTCTAATATAAGTATGTCTATATGCATATGCAGGCTTCGCTGCTGGCCTCTGCCGCACTGACTGCGGAGGTCGCCGCACTGAAGCTGGACCTCAAAGGGTCCATGGAAGAGCTCGGCATTGCCAAGAGGCAGCTTGAGGAGAACAAAGGTAAGTAGTACCTAGTCTATGGACATATATGAAAGGAATGCGATTGCAAAATGACAGGATCATAATGAATTTGCCAGGGGCCACGACCGAGGTGGCGACCCTGAAGCAAGCGCTATCCGAGGCCGAAAACAAAGTGGCCAAGGAGTGCACCGAGCGGGAAAGGCAGGAGACTCGGGTGGGCGAGGTGCAGCAAGAGCTCCACGCTCTCGTGACATAGCACGAGGTGTTGGAGCTTGAATTGAAGCCGCGAGAGTCCGAGCTTGCCGCGGCCCTCGAGAGCGCAAAGAATGCCAAGGCCGAAGCCCAAAAGGCCCTCCAGGAGATTGATGCGATGAAGAAGATAGCGGCGGCTAAGGCATTCTATATGCAAAGCAAGCATGTGAAAGTAAATTACTTGTTACTTACCCGAATCCGGAGCTCTCCAGGAGCATTCGCAGGTTTTCCCCGCAGCGTGTAGGATGCCGCAACATTTTACCAGGCCGAGGAGGGAAGCTCAACGGAGAAGTTGTTCTAGGCCCAACATCCTATGAGCGACCAGCTAAAGCAGCTGGTCGAGTTACACAAGGCGGCCGAACAGGCCATGAAGGGCTTTATAGTCCGGCTGTGGCCTGGCGATGCCCTTTCGAACAACTACTTCGGCCTGGTGAGGCGGCTTGTGGATGCCTGCCCATGGCTAGAAGTCGTCAAGCGGTCTGTCTGCATCGAAGGTGCACATCGGGCTTTCGCCCGTGTGAAGGTGCAATGGGCCAAGCTAGACGCCGTGAAGCTGATCAAGGAAGGGCCGCCGGAGGGCAAGGAGCATCGCCACCCCGAGATGTACTATGAGGGTGTCCTGAAGGGTGCCCGTCTCGTAGCAGACGATTGTACCAAAGATACAATATTTGAGTAAACCCGCTCGTGTAATCCTGTATTCATGAAAACTTGTTCATATGCGTTATGCAACGCTTGTTTGAATTTAAAATATTACCTTCTGTTCGGTTGTTTATCAAATCTGAGAGATGGCTAGTCGTCGGCTTCTGCCCCCATGCCACGAGTGATGGGGTGTTCGGGATAAACCTGAGCACTCTTATTCCCATTTTTGGGTCCTTCGAGGGAGGTGCTCAGCACAACGAACAAGGCAATCAGACTATAATGCGTTATCACTCTCACTTAACCATAGAATTCTATAATTTTAAATTTCGGCGAAGCCCCTGGTGTTCGGAAGGCCGAACTCGGGGCGCGATACATGCCTTAAGCCGGACAGGGCCGACTCCTCGCTCTAAGCGGCATATGTCTTTAAGGACTCGAAAACCTCTCGAACAGCGACTAGTCTCTCGCCTTATCATGACAGTCAGTTTTAGCTTTCTCTACTGAGGTGCTTAGCCCAGCAGAACCGGGGCACAATCGCAGTAGTTCTCCCAGTGCTACCTTAGCCGATATAGCGGAATGTAAGGTACCAAAACATGGGAGCCGGGCAAACCCAACTATTTACCCAAGACATGATTCGGAGCTGATGCATATAATGCTATAAGTTCGGGGTGCCGCACTGTTGAAAGTGTACGGACTTCTCACGCCGTATTGTGGGGTATGCTTAAGCCCCTAGTGTATTGGCCGTACTAGAGTGTATGGGTGCTGGATGTCACGAATGAACATATATATATATAAAGAAGAATGCAATAATAGTCTTAATGCTATGCATTGTTTATTCAAAAAGGTGCGTTAAAGCAGAATGATACATACAGTGCAATAAGCAAAAAGTAGGACTATGTCCCCTCCAAGGGCGAGATGAAGAATAGTATTAAGGAAAGTATTACACTCGTTATCGTAATCCACCTGGGAGTTCCGTGGTGTGACGTAGCTTTCTGCCTTCTTGGTTGCTGCATCATATGTTCGGCAATCATGCTACCGGACCGGGTTTCCAGAGATTAAAGTCTTGAAAAGAAAATAACAAAACGGGAAGCCCCTAGTGCGGTTTAAGCCGCGTCTTGGGGCGTGTCGTAGTCATGCCCCCCTCCCCGCCTATGCCCATGGTATTTTTAATGCGTAATTATGTACGCGTGGCACGAATTTCGCCGTTTGGCTTGGGCCAGGGTGGGGGCCGCATTGCTATGCGAGCTCGGAACGTGTCAGGCGGTCCTGTTGCTGATTACTCCGGGCGCGCTTGAAGGTGTTTGGGTGCTTAAACGCCGAACTAGTGGATTGCCTTAAGAGGCTGCTTTGCGCTTCCACTACGAGGGCCGCAGCGTGCTCCTCCGTTCGGAGAGAGCACTCTGTGTTTCCGTTAACTGTAATGACCCCCTGAGGTCCTGGCATCTTGAGCTTGAGGTATGCATAATGCGGTACCACATTCAATCTCGCAAATGTGGTTCCCTTGAGCAGTGCATGATAACCACTGCGGAACTGGACTATATCGAAGATTAACTCTTCCCTTCGGAAGTTATCCGTGGATCCGAAGACCACTTCTAGTGTGACTGAGCCTGTGCAATGGGCCTCTACACCTGGTATGACACCTTTAAAGGTCATTTTTGTGGGTTTGATCCTTGAGGGGTCTATACCCATTTTGCGCACTGTGTCCTGGCAAAGCAGGTTCAGGCTGCTACTGCCATCCATAAGGACTCGAGTGAGGTGAAATCCGTCAATGATTGGGTCTAGACCGAGTGCGGCGAAACCGCCATGACAGATACTAGTGGGGTGGTCCCTGCGATCGAAGGTGATCGGACAGGAGGACCATGGGTTGAACTTTGGGGCGACTGGCTCCAACGCATATACGTCCCTGAGCGCACGCTTCCGCTCCCTCTTGGGATGTGGGTTACGTATATCATGTTCACCGTCCGCACTTGTGGGGGGAACCTCTTCTGTACTCCGGTGTTCGGCTACCGGGGCTCTTCCTCGTCATCGCTATGTGGCCCCTTATCTTTGTTTTTGGCATTTAACTTGTCGTCCTGCTTGAATACCCAACAATCACTATTGGTGTGGTTGGCTGGCTTGTCGGGGGTGCCGTGTATTTGACACGAGCGATCGAGTATGCGGTCCAAACTGGACGGGCCCGGAGTGCTTCTTTTAAATGGCTTTTTCCGCTGACCGGGTTTAGAGCCTTTGAATCCGTCATTGACTGACGTATCCTCGGTATTGTCGCTGTTAATGCGGTGCCTATGTTTGTTGCGACGTGACCTGCCATTGCCGTCCTTGGTATCCGAAGTACCGCGGTTCTTTGATATGTTATTACAGCGAGCCAGCCAGCTATCTTCTCCCTCTCAAAAGCGGGTCATGAGTGTCGTGAGGGCTGCCATAGATTTCGGCTTTTCCTGACCAAGGTGCCGGGATAGCCACTCGTCGCGGATACTGTGTTTAAAAGCTGCTAGGGCCTCTGCATCCGGATAGTCGACGATTTGATTTTTCTTTGTTAGGAACCATGTCCAGAATTGCCTGGCCGATTCCTCTGGCTGCTGAATTATATGGCTCAGGTCATCGGCGTCTGGTGGTCGCACATAAGTGCCCTAAAAGTTATCAAGGAATGCGGCTTCCAGATCTTCCCAACAGCCAATGGACTCTGCTGGCAAGCTGTTGAGCCAATGTCGAGCTGGTCCTTTAAGTTTGAGTGAGAGGTATTTGATTGCGTGTAGGTCATCACCGCGGGCCATGTGGATGTGCAGGAGGAAATCCTCGATCCATACCGCAGGATCTGTCGTGCCGTCGTATGATTCTATGTTTACGGGTTTGAAACCCACAGGGATTTGATGATCCATTACTTCATCTGTGAAGCATAAGGGGTGTGCGGCACCTCTGTACTTGGCTATATCACGACACAGCTCGAATGAGTCTTGCCCGCTGTGTGCGGCCCGGCCGGATTTACTTTTACTGTATCCGCCATGACGTTTATCGTCTGGTATAGTGGCGCGCCCTAGTGATCCGTAGATCGATCTTGCATGTTTTGCTTTGTCCTCCAATACGTCTCGCAGGTCTGGCGTATTTCCCCATGCCTTTTTATTTGAATGGCGTCGGGGTGCAGGCTGAGCTTTTGGCTGGAATGCCTCTCTATCGCGGCCACGAGGTGGCCAATCAGCCGCGTCATACGCTTCTTCCTCCAGTCGGGGTAGCAACCTGCATTTTGGGTAACTCTTGGAGGGGCGTTCGATTTTATATTCCTCGGCCGCGAGGACTTCAGTCCATCTGTCAGCTAGCAGATCTTGATCAGCTTGAAGCTGCTGGTGCTTTTTCTTCAGGCTATTTGCCGTGGCTATAAGCCGACGCTTGAAGCGCTCTTGTTCGACGGGATCCTGTGGCACGATGAATTCTTCATCGTCGAGGCTTGCGTCATCTTCGGAGGGGGGCATGTAATTATCATCCTCCGCCTCTCCATCTGCCGCTCTCTCTAGAGGGCTGGCCTCTCCATCCTCCTGTCCTAGATCGTGTTGGAGGGGATTGTTGCCATCTTCGGCACTATCCGGAGTGTTATTATCTCCTGTGCCGGTATCACCACTTTTGCTTTGGTGGGACTTAGAGCGGCGCCACTGACGTCAGCGCTTGGGTTGCTTCTTGGAGGGGTCATCCTCCGCTGTCTCATCGCCATTGCCTTCTTTGGGTGTGTCCACCATGTATATATCGTATGATGAGGTGGCTGTCTAATGCCCTGTGAGCAGTGGTTCCTCTTCGTCTCCCGCATCATCGTCCATACCGCCGATATCTTCGGAGCCGAAGTCGAGCATGTCGGTTAAGTCGTCGACAGTGGCTACTAAGTGGGTGGTGGGTGGGCGTCGAATTCCTTCGTCGTCCGCATCCCAATCCTGCCGGTCATTATCCGGCTAGGACTCTCCTGACAAAGAGAGAGACCTTAGTGAATTCAGTATGTCGCCGAAGGGCGAGTGCTGAAAAATATTCGCGGCAGTGAACTCCACAATCGGCACCCAATCAGATTCGATTGGCAGGGGCGCGGATGGTCCAGAGTCCGGAGGAGAGTCGGCGATGGGGAGTCACGGGCCTCGCGAAGGATAAGGTTGGTGTTCGGTTCAATCTCCATTGAGGCTGCTGCCTCCACGGCGGGGTCTAACCACCCGCCCTCGGATGGCGCAGTTGGCTCCGAATTAAAGGTCGGAGCGGCTGCAGGTGCAGTCTCCAGGACACTGTTCAGTGGCAGAGCTAAATCATGCCCATCGTGACAGTGTAGCGCACTCGGCAGGGGCTCGAATCCGTCGAAGATCAAGTATCCGCGGATATCGGCCGTGTAGTTTAGGCTTCCAAACCTGACCTGATGGCCAGGGGCGTAGCTTTCAATCTGCTCCAGATGGCCAAGCGAATTGGCCCGCAGTGCAAAACCGCCGAGTTTTCCTAACCAACTCTCTGGTTAGCTTATTGCCAAAATCAGTCCCACCGAGTTTGTGTAATCGGTCATGCCGAGATTACGTTATTCCCTAACCCTAACCATATCGGTCCTACTGAGTTGCATCTCAGTCCCACCGAAAATCCTAACGGTCACTAGGTTTGCTAAATCGGTCTGACCGAGTTTAACCATTCGGTCCCACCGAGTTTGGCAAATTGTGTGTAACGGTTAGATTTTGTGTGGAGGCTATATATACCCCTCCACCCACTCTTCATTCGTGGAGAGAGCCATCAGAACATACCTACACTTCCAATACACATTTTCTGAGAGAGAACCACCTACACTTGTGTTGAGGTCAAGATATTCCATTCCAACCATATGAATCTTGATCTCTAGCCTTTCCCAAGTTTCTTTACACTCAAATCTTCTTTCCACCAAATGCAAATCCTGTGAGAGAGAGTTGAGTGTTGGGGAGACTATCATTTGAAGCACAAGAGCAAGGGGTTCATCATCAACATACCATTTATTACTTCTTGGAGAGTGGTGTCTCCTAGATTGGCTAGGTGTCACTTGGGAGCCTCCAACAAGATTGTGGAGTTGAACCAAGGAGTTTGTAAGGGCAAGGAGATCGCCTACTTTGTGAAGATCTACCGCTAGTGAGGCAAGTCCTTCGTGGGCGACGACCGTGATGGAATAGACAAGGTTGCTTCTTCGTGGACCCTTCGTGGGTGGAGCCCTCCGTGGACTCGCGCAACAGTTACCCTCCGTCGGTTGAAGTCTCCATCAACGTGGATGTACGATAGCACCACCTATCGGAACCACAACAAAAACATCCATGTCTCCAATTGCGTTTGAATACTCCAAACCCTTCTCTTTACATTCTTGCAAGTTGCATGCTTTACTTTCCGCTGCTCATATACTCATTGCATGCTTGCTTGATATGTATTGTGTTTGTTAAACTTGTGCTTAAACTCCACTTAAACTTAAGAATATTAAAAACTGCAACTTTTGGCACTTAGTGTCTAATCACCCCCCTCTAGACACCTCTTCTCGATCCTTTCAATTGGTATCAGAGCTTTGGTCTCCATTGCCTTGGTTTAAACACCCTTGGAGGAAGATGGATGTGTCTACTTTGGGGAGTCTTAGACATAGAGTGCCTATTCTTGATGGAGAGTATTTTCATGAGTGGAAAAAATGAAATGCTTGAGATTTTCAATTAATATCACACTACTAGGAAAACGGCTATAGATGAAATGGACACTAATGGCGCACCACGTGTGTGGTGCGCCATTAGGATATAGCAATGGCGCACCTCATACAGGTACGCCATTAGTAATATATTACTAATGGCGCACCTGGTGTGCGGTGCGCCATTAGAAGTTTTGAAAAAAAACAAAATTTGTTACTAATGGCGCACCGTGGGTGTGGTGCGCCATTACTAGTTGACATAGTAATGGCGCACCACACCCACGGTGCGCCATTAGAAGTTTTGAAAAAAAAAGTAAAAAAAAATAAAAAAAAATTTGTTAGTAATGGCGCACCAGTGGAGAGTGCGCCATTACTAAGTTTTTTTTCAAAAAAATTTCAAATTTTTTTATATTTTTTTTTCAAAACTATTAATGGCGCACCGTGGGTGTGCTGCGCCATTACTAGTTTAACTACTAATGGCGCACCACCCCACGGTGCGCCATTACTAGTTTGCCCGGCTTCCACCGAATGCACCCCCCGTGGATCGCCTTTTCAGTTAAAAAAAATAAAAAAAATGATAAAAATGTCAAAAAAATAAAAGAAAATAAGTTTGCCATGTGATATGTGGTCTAGTTGTTGGGAAAATTTACAAATATAAATTTCGACTTTATTTGCAAAATCTCTCTGGAAATTTGTAAAATGGGCATAACTTTTGCATACGAACTCGGATTAAAAATTTTTATATATGAAAAATCATCTACTCGAAAAGTTACATCCGAATTTAACCTGGGGAACCCCGTTAAACATTCTCAAAATCCCCTAAAACCTAACACAAAAAAGTTACGGGGATTTCAAGATCTAGAGGCAAAAAAATTCAAAAAAAGGTTTTGAATTTTTTTAATCTTTTTTTTCAAAAAATGATACGTAATATGACCGGGAAGTTTGAAATATTTTTCAAAATTTCATCATAGTCATGAACATGAACAAAGTCCTCGACATCAACAAGGTATAATAGGATTGATATGCTAGATATATCAACAAGTGCCTGTGAAGTGAGCTGTTGCTGGGGTTCGATAGAACTTTGAAGTTAAGCGTGCTTGGGCTGGAGTAGTGTGAGGATGGGTGACCTTTCGGGAAGTTTGACCATGGAGTGCGATTTGACCTGAGATTAAGCATATTGACCCGAGATTAAGACATAATGACCTGAGATTAAGAAAAAAACGAAAAACAAATTTGATTTTTTTTGAAAAAAATTAAAAAAAATCTGAATTTTTTTTTGAAAAAAAATTGTTACTAATGGCGCACTTCTATGTGGCGCATCGTGGGCCATACTAATGGCGCACTAGCGGTGGGCCATACTAATAGCGCACCAGCGGTGCGCCATTAGAATACCAGATTCTAATGGCGCACCACAGGTGCGCCATTAGAAAAAAATTCTAATGGCGTGATGCTAGTGGCGCACCAGTAGTGCGCCATTAGTAGCGAAAATAGGTGCGCCACTAGCATCCCTTTTTCTAGTAGTGTCATTTGAACAAGTACATTACTAGCCCTTGTGCACCTCATGTTGATCCTTTGCACCCTACCCTAGATGAAGATATTGACATGATTCGCAATCTTAGAACTGTTGAGCTCATCATTAGAGGCTTGCCTAGAAACTTGATTAGATGTTTGCCTACTCTCAAGTGTGCCTACACCATATGGAGATTTCTTGAGGAACGATTTCCAGATTATTCCTTGAAAAATTTAGAAGAAATTCTCCATATGTCTATTGCCTTGAGTAAGATGAACTCTAGTGATCCTAGCTTTGGTGATTGTCTATTTGAGCTTACCAATCTCATGCGTGCTAAAGGAAATGTTGGAATCATTAGCGATATCATATCCGAAGCTATTAGAATTCATAAAGGTAACCATTTTGATGATCATTTATCTAATGAATTAGCCTCTCTAGGAATTGATCAATCACAAGATGATTTTGAACATGGATACTATGATGAAGATGATGATAGTGACTATGATCTTGATGATGAAATGAGGTATTTTGGTCTTATGGAAAATCTTCGCGGCTACATGGCTGGAGGAAAGGAATGGGTCCTTGATAGTGGATGTACTGATCATATGACCGGAGATAAAGATATGTTCCGTGAGCTTGCTGAAAACGACGGCCCTCGAAAATTTGTCACTTTTGGTGATAATTCAAAGGGTAAGGTGGTTGGCCTTGGTAAGTGGCCATCTCACATGATAGCTCCATACAAAATGTCATGCTCGTTGAATCCCTTGGATACAATTTACTTTCAGTTTCTAGACTTGCGGATTTCGGTTTCAATGTCTTATTCACTGAAGTAGATTGCCAAGTGTTTTGTAGAGACCATCATAAAATGGTCTTTACCGGTATACGTAGAGGAGATCTTTATATTGTTGATTTCACTAAAAAGGCTCAACCTAGTACTTGCTTAATTACCAAATCTTCTAAAGGCTGGTTGTGGCATAGAAGACTAGGTCATGTTGGTATGCGAAATCTTGATAAGCTTATTAAAGGTGATCATATCCTTGGAATAAAAGATGTCATATTTGACAAGGATAGACTTTGTAGTGCTTGTCAAGCAGGGAAACAAGTTGGAGGAAGTCACCGCGCGAAGAACATCATGACCACGAGAAGACCACTCGAGCTACTTCACATGGATCTCTTTGGTCCAAATGCCTACAAGAGTCTCGGTGGTAACTCATTTGGTATAGTCATAGTTGATGATTTTTCAAGATTTACGTGGGTGTTCTTTCTTGATGACAAATCGTAGGTCCAAAAGATCTTCAAAAACTTCGCTAGGAAGGCCCAAAATCAGTTTGACGTGAGGATCAAGAAGGTTCGGAGCGACAATGGAACGGAGTTCAAGAACGCAAATGTGGACACCTTTCTTGACAAAGAAGGGATTTCACACGAGTTCTCGGCTACGTACACACCTCAACAAAATGGAGTTGTTGAAAGGAAGAACCGGACTCTTATCGAGATGGCAAGAACGATGCTTGATGAGTACAAAACGCCAAAGCACTTTTGGGCGGAAGCGGTTGAGACAGCTTGTCATGCAACAAATCGCTTGTATCTTCACAAGCTACTCGGCAAGACGACATACGAGCTCCTCCCCGGTAACAAACCCCAAGTTGGATACTTTCGAGTATTCGGCTCAAAGTGCTACATTCTTGATAAGCATCGTCGTTCTAAATTTGCTCCTAAATCTCATGAAGGTTTCCTACTTGGTTATGGCTCAAACTCTCACACTTACCATGTCTACAACAATTTCACCCGAAAGGTTTAAGAGACGGTAGATGTGAAGTATGATGAATCTAGTGGCTCGCATGTAGAGCAATTGCCAATTGATGTAGGAGACAAAGACCCTTCGGAAGCAATTCAAGACTTGTCCATTGGCAAGATTCGTCCAACGGAAGTGAAGGAGAGTACCTCGTCCGTCCAAGTGGAAGCTTCTACCTCACGACAAGGTGAACCAAGAGTTGATACGGAAGCATCCACAAGTGGGACACGCCAAGATGAAGAAAATGAGGAAGCGCACCAAGATGAACATCAACAACCTCCTTCTCCACCACGACAAGAGAACGACAACGTCAACAATAAAGAAGGCCAAGAAGAAGCACAAGATGAATAGGATGTTCCACCCTGACCCAAGAAAAATCTTTCACGAGTTCGAGCAAGAATTGCTAAGGATCATCCCGTCGAGAAAATCTACAATGATATCCAAATCGGGAGAATCACTCGCTCTAAAACTCATTTAGCTAACTTTTGTGAACATTACTCATTCATCTCTAGCATTGAACCTATGAAGGTTGAAGAAGCATTGGAGGATCCGGACTGGATAAACGCTATGCATGAAGAGCTACACAACTTTGAGAGAAATCAAGTGTGGACATTGGTCAAGAAGCCCGACAACAACCACAACATCATTGGTACCAAAATGGGTGTTTCGCAACAAGCAATATGAAGATGGACAAGTGGTTCGCAACAAAGCATGTCTCGTCGCGCAAGGCTACACACAAGTTGAAGGTATGGACTATGGTGAGACATATGCTCCCGTTGCTAGACTTGAGTCCATTCGCATCCTACTTGCTTATGCTAATCACCATGATATCACCTGGTACCAAATGGACATTAAAAGTGCTTTTCTAAATGGCAAAATTGAGGAGGAAGTTTATGTTAAGCAACCTCCCAGCTTCGTCAATCCTAAGAAACCTAACATGTTTACAAACTTCACAAAGCCCTTTATGGTCTTAAACAAGCTCCTAGAGCATGGTATAAATGCTTGACCAAGTTCCTTATTGAAAAAGGCTTTGAAATTGGTAAAATTGATTCTACTCTTTTTACTAAAAGGGTTAATGGAGAACTATTTGTGTGCCAAATTTATGTTGATGATATCATATTTGGTTCAAGTAACCCTCATTTTAGTGAGAAGTTTGGAAAGCAAATGTCAGAGAAGTTTGAGATGTCTATGATGAGTGAACTCAAATTCTTTCTCGGTTTGCAAATCAAGCAAACTAAGGAAGGTACCTTTGTCTCTCAAACGAAGTACACCAATGACTTATTCAAGAAGTTCAATATGCAAGAATGCAAAGGTATGACTACACCCATGCCTACTAGTGGACATCTTGATTTGACCAAAGATGGTGAACCGGTTGATCAAAAGGTTTATGGCTCTATGATTGGTTCATTGTTATATCTATGTGCCTCTCGTCCCGATATTATGCTAAGTGTGTGCATGTGTGCACAATATCAAGCTGCTCCTAAAGAGTGTCATCTTAAGGCTGTGAAAAGGATAGTGAGATTCCTAATCCATACACCAAATTTTGGCATTTAGTATCCTAAGAGGTCCTCTTTTGATCTTGTTGGCTACTCCGATTCGTACTATGCCGGAGACAAGGTTGATAGAAAATCCACTTCGGGTACTTGTCAATTCCTTGGTAGATCTCTTATGTCTTGGTCTTCCAAGAAACAAAACTCGGTATCCTTATCCACCGCGAAGCGGAATACATTGCCGCTGGTTCATGTTGTGCTCAATTACTTTGGATGACCCAAACTCTTAAAGATTATGGGATATATGTGAAACATGTTCCATTTCTATGTGACAATGAAAGTGCTATTAAGATTGCCCACAATCCTGTGCAACATTCTCGAACTAAGCATATTGAAGTTCGTCATCATTTCATTCGAGATCATGTTGCAAAAGGGGACATTAACCTTAAGCATGTTCGCACTGATAAGCAATTGGCGGATATATTCACTAAACCACTTGATGAGAAAGTGTTTTGCAGGTTGAGAGGTGAATTGAACATCATTGATGCTTCAAACTTGCAGTAGGAACTCCATTTGATACATGCGGGGCATGAGCCTATGACTAATCCTCGATATTTCTCTTATGATGCTATTCATATGTCTTGGATATATTTGTACCTTGCATGTTATCTAACCCGTGTAGGTACTTGGTTGAATATAAATCTATGAGATTGCAACTCACTCACATCTTGAGCAATCTCTACATCACCAAGACTCTACACAATGGTGGTTGAAGACAATGAAGCACGAAACCATTCAAACATATCCTTTGGCAAATTCTATGTTGAGTCTCATGATTGTTGTCGGTGTCAAAACCGGCGGATCTCGGGTAGGGGGTCCCGAACTGTGCGTCTAGGCGGATGGTAACAGGAGACAAGGGACACAATGTTTTACCCAGGTTTGGGCCCTCTTGATGGAGGTAAAACCCTACGTCCTGCTCGATTAATATTGATGATATGGGTAGTACAAGAGTAGATCTACCACGAGATCAAGGAGGCTAAACCCTAGAACCTAGCCTATGGTATGATTGTTGTATGATGAAGAAGTCTTTCTACGGACTAAAACCCTCCGGTTTATATAGACAGCGGAGAGGGTTAGGGTTACACCAAGTCGGTTACAATGGTATGAGATCTTGAATATCCGCATCGCCAAGCTTGCCTTCCACGGCATGGAAAGTCCCATCCGGACACGGGACGAAGTCTTCAATCTTGTATCTTCATAGTCCTAGAGTCCGCCTGAAGGTACAGTCCGGCTACCCGAACACCCCCTAATCCAGGACTCCCTCAGTAGCCCCCGAACCAGGCTTCAATGACGACGAGTCCGGCGCGCAGATTGTCTTCGGCATTGCAAGGCGGGTTCTTCTCCAAATTCCGTGTACCTACTAAATAATGTCCAATTTTCGTAATGTAGCGCATCTTGGCTTCCACGCCCAATAATGATCGCCTTCCACGTATCAAACGAATGCGAAAAGTCGGGGTATTTTTACATTCACACTCCTAGCTGCATAAACGAGCCACCTATTTAATGGGATGGGGATTCAAATCCAAACCACACCTTCTCCTTTCCGCGAGTAATCATCAGAGTGCCTCCAGCAAAGGTCCATTCCAGCATGGCCAGCCATCGCAGCTCCTCCTCTAGCCCTTCCAGTCCTAAACCTGGAGACTGGGAGAGGTGCTCCATCCCGCATAGCGAGCTAGTGTCGCTTCAGGCCAAGGGATTTCTCCCTCAGGCCTATATGGCCCCAGTCCGAGCCGGACTCGCCACCTATAATGGCGGAGAGCACCCCCAATCCCTCCAAAGGAGAGAGGGTGTGTCTCGTCCCTTATCTCGTAAGAGGACTTGGATTTCCAATTCATCCCTTTCTCCGCAGGCTTCTGGAGTTCTACGGCCTCCAGCTGCACAATCTCACGCCCGGCTCCATATTGCATATCGCGGGCTTCGTCGCCCTTTGCGAGCTATTCCTGGGTGTTGAGGCTCATTTCACGCTGTGGAAGAGGTTATTCTGCCTGGTGCCCCGCTCTTAAAAGGGGTCTATATATCAAGTGGGCGGAGCCGAAGTGTGGCGTATCGCCGGGACCGGATATCTATCTGGAACCCCAAAGAAGGCGTCCGAAGACTGGCCTTCAGAATGGTTTTATATAGAGGATGTCCCACTGCCGGATCCTGTTCGGATCGGCCTCCCTGAGTTCGACGGTGCTCCCTTAAAGAAGCGCCTGAGCTGGCATCCGTGGAGCCCTCAGAGGGAAAGTGACAGGGACATCGTTTACCTACTGGGCCGAATAAGATTGTTAGCTCATTCCGGACTGACCATGATCGGGGTTATGGCCGAATGCATTATGCGGGGGGTGCAGCCACTTCAATATAGAAGCCACCCCATGTGGGATTTCAACGGGGAGGACGACGCCACCCGCTACGGCCGCAAGGGGCCGGATTCGACTGCCGCTCTACTAAAGATCTTGTCCACTTTGTATAAGGGAGAAGAGGAGGAATTTCTCCGCGTCAACCCACCGGGTGGATTCTCTATGCACAATCCACCAAGCTGGGTAAGCGGCCGCATTTACTTGCCCATCCGTCTTGTATTCCCATTGTCAAATATTTAGTCTAACGACTTCAACGCAGGAACTGCGCCGGGCTGTTAAAGAAATAAACAACCCTCCTCCACAACCCGAGGACCCAGGAAGGTCCCTCGACCCGGCCTCTCAAGAGGATCCGGACATATCTGTGGAGCTGATTGATGGGGTGTTCCATCAACTGAGCAAGGACAACGCCTTGGTGGCCATTACGGTTGATTACCCAGGGTTAATCCCGGCCTCCCAGGTAACAGAGAGCGGAGTCTCATCCCCTTGAGAAGGAATCCATTCTCACATATTTTAGTTTTCCTAACAACGACCATGTTTAGCAGGGGAGGTTTCCGAGGCGGGAGGCCGAACCTGCGGCGGCTAGCCAACGAGGGGCCGCAGGGCCCCGTGGGGTAAAAAGGAATGTAGTATGGACTGAGACACCGGCGCAAAGGTATAGCGCACCCTCTTTTTCCCTGGTGCTATTCCTTCAGGGTATATTAATGTTCGTGCTATCTTCAGGACAAAGAGACCTCGCCGGACTACATCCGGAGAGGTTGCCAATCGTGCCTCCACCAGCCAGGCTCCAACGCCTGGCCCAGAAGCGGAAGCGAACACAAGGCGCGCGCCGGACACTCCTCCAACAGAGGATGCGGACAGGCTGTCTGCCACCAATTCCGAGGTGGAGAGTGCCATGAACCACAGGCGTCGCCGGACAGTTCTTCACGACGCTTGTTTCTCCCAAGAGGCATTAGATGCCTTCAATTCGGGAGATGCGTACCTCCGTGCCGCTCAAAATGGTTTAGCCAGAGCCACGGAGCAATATGTAAAAGACATACGGGTAAGAAAATTTTGGTAAATATATATATACCAGTAGCCCCCAAGACTTGAAACAGTTAGAGTAACTGATTTAAGGATCATTTGTTATGCAGGTTCTTACAGAGAAGAATACCGTGCTGTCCCAGGAGCTGGAAGAGTGCAAAGCCCAACTAAAGGCCGCACTAGCCGCGGTAGGGGAGCCCAAAGGGACCCCCTCTGGTAAGATATACTTCGAAAGATTAACATCTTGCGAAGTGCGGCGTGGGTGTAAATCTGACAAATCATATTGCAGATGGCGCCGGACTGGATCCGGAGAGGCAACAACTCTTACGCCGGATAGAGGCCGGTGAGAGTGTGCTGACAAGGGTGAGGCGGGAGAAGAATGATCTTCAGGACGCCAACACCAAGCTGGATGTTGAACTTAAAGATATTCGTGGCCAGCTGTCGGACTCCACTAAGGAGAATCAGCGGCTTCGACGCGGCATATTTAGTAAGTGCTTAAGCGAATCTTTGAAAGAAAGAGTTCGGCGAGGAAGTCGACTAACAGGGTAATGTCTGTAGGTATGCTAACGGGTCGTCCTGCAGAGGAGATGCCCGGTTCTACGGGTGACCTTCTTCCCGAGCTCTCGCAATTGCACGACCGAGTTCGGCAGGCGATGCGGGGCGTTGCCCAAGCCTTATGGCCTTCCCACTCCATGCCCGAGGGCCTTGGAGAGCTTTCGGAGAAGCTTAAGGGAGCTCGGCGGCGCTTCCGGTTATGGAATATATCAGCCTGCTGACAAGGCGCCAGGGAGGCCTGGGCCATGGTGAAGACGTGGTACACGAAGTCTAACCCAAACCACATGGCCGAGGTCGGACCTGTGGGGCCTGACGGGAAGGAGATCCCTGTAAGCTTAGTGTACGGCCAAGTAGAATTGGCCGCAAAGTATTCCCAGCAGGACTGTAAGTTAGGTAGCCTGTTAGATGGTATTGAAGAGGAATACAATCAGTCAGAGTGACTATGTAATTGTTGATTGACATGTGTAATGCCTTCTAGCCGGATTGTAGATGTTTGTCGTTGCTGACCTTTTCGCTTCAACCTCAGGACCTGACGGTCCGGAGTGTGTCCGAATACCCTACCGGTTATGTAAGAACCAGGGTATGCATGGAGACCAGGCGTAGGGGTCATTAGTGCTTTATCGGACAAGTGCCCAACTAGTTATGCTATATTACATGGTTAGTAAGAAACATATTCCAGAGAGAATAGTTCCGTTAGGGGTTCCTTTCTCTGGGAGGCATGCCCTAAAGTGCATGTCCAGACTGCAAACGCAGGAAAATCATCTGGGGGCATATATAAGTGAAAAAGGTCATCTTTTAGTTCACCGACCGAATATTCCCTTAAGAACGGTAGCTTTCGGCTTCACCCAGTCTGAGGTACACATTCGCCTGATCCGGCAGTAACAATTGCAGAGGTGCTCCCTTTACCACCTAGCCGAACAATCGGGAACATAGGAGTAAGCACAGGAGCCAGGCAACCCAGCTTGGCCAAAACTTAAGTCATATCGATGCATATAATGGTGAAGAAACGGTACATGCGGAAGTTTAACACATGTGGTGGGCGTGAAGCCCGAGTAAATAAGCTTCTGTTAAAGAAGCCCCCAGGTTTAATGAGCGCAAGTAGCACATCACTTGAGGAGCCTTTAAGGGCTATAAAAGAAAAGAGGGGAAGGAGAGAAATGACAGAAAATGTAAAAAATGGACGGAGGAAGGAGACAAACACAGAGTCAGGCGTTAGGCATAGAATCTTTGGAGACGGGCTGCGTTCCATGGGTTTGGCTCGAGTCGGTTATCCGACGCATCTCGTAGGCGGTATGCTCCACCGGTTAGGACTTGGTCGATTATGAAGGGACCTTCCCACTTGGGCTTCAGCTTGTCCTTTTTCTTGTTAGGCAGACGTAGAACTAATTCGCCAACGTTGTAGTTTTTGGCCCGCACTTCTCTGCTTTGATATCTTTGAGCCTACTGTTGATAGAATGCGGAACGGGCTTTTTCCACGTCGCGCTCCTCCTCTAAGGTGTCCGAACTGTCCTGCTGATCGAGCTCGGCTTCCCTTTCTTCGTACATGCGCACTCGAGGTGAGTCATGAATTATGTCGCAGGGCAAGACTGCCTCTGCACCGTACACCATAAAAATGGTGTGTATCCGGTGGTGCGATTCGGCGTGGTCCGCAGCCCCCACCGTACAGAGTCGAGCTCCTCTACCCAGTGCGTGTTAGATTCCTTGAGGGACCGCACTAATCTGGGTTTGATGCCGCTCATGATGAGACCATTTGCACGTTCGACCTGACCGTTAGTTTGTGGGTGATAGACGGAAGCATAATCGAGCTTGATGCCCATGTTTTTGCACCAGAGTTTTACCTCATCGGCCGTAAAGTTTGTGCCGTTATCGGTGATGATGCTGTGGGGGACGCCATAACAGTGTACGACCCCGGATATAAAGTCTATCACAAGTCCGGATTTGGCCGTCTTAACAGGCTTGGCTTCTATCCATTTAGTGAACTTATCCACCATGACCAGTAAGTATTTTTTCTTGTGGGTTCCGCCTTTAAGGGGTCCCACCATGTCAAGCCCCCAGACCGCGAAGGGCCAAGTGATGGGGATAGTTTGGAGGGCGGTGGGTGGCATGTGGCTTTGGTTTGCAAAAAGCTGGCAACCGACGCATTTTTGGACCAAGTCCTGAGCGTCCGCCCGGGCCGTTGGCCAATAAAAGCCTGTACGGAAAGCCTTGCTTACAAGGGACCGGGCTGCGGCGTGATGGCCATCGAGTCCGGCATGAATTTCAGCCAGCAGGTTCCGCCCTTCCTCTTCGGAGATACACCTTTGAAGGACTCCGGTAGTGCTTTTCTTATAAAGTTCTCCCTCATGGACTTTATAGGCTTTAGATCGCCGCACTATACAGCGTGCCTCGTTTTGGTCCTCTGAGAGTTCCTTCCTAGTAAGGTAGGCTAGGAATGGTTCTGTCCACGGGGAGATAACGGCCATGAGTACGTGGGCTGAGGTTGTGATTTCATTGGCAGAGCCTCCGATTATGTCTGATTATCCGGCGTCGGACAGTGCGGTTGGGTCCGGGCTAATATTTCCATGTTCCCCTTCCCATACTACGGATGGCTTGAGAAGCCTTTCCAGGAAGATGTTGGGGGGGACCGCATCGCATTTTGCGCTGATGTGTGCCAGGACGTCTGCCGCCTGATTATTTTCTCGGGCTATGTGGTGAAATTCGAGCCCCTCAAACCGAGCTGACATTTTGAGGACGGCGTCGCGGTAAGCTGCCATTTTTGGGTCCTTGGCATCGAAGTCTCCATTGATTTGGGATATCGCGAGGTTCGAGTCCCCGCGCACCTCTAGGCGTTGAGTGCCCATGGATACTGCCATCCGAAGACCATGTAAAAGGGCCTCATATTCGGCTGCATTGTTGGAGTCCGTGTACATAATCTGGAGCACATATTGAACTGTGTCTCCTGTGGGGGGCGTCAAAATGACACCGGCCCCTAGTCCGGCCAACATTTTGGAACCGTCGAAGTGCATGATCCAGTTTGAAATGTGCCGTACTCTTTAGGGAGTTCGGCCTCCGTCCATTCTGCGACGAAGTCGGCCAAAACTTGCGATTTGATAGCTCGCCGTGGCCTATAAGTTATGTCAAATGGGAGGAGCTCGATGGCCCATTTTGCAATCCGGCCCATTGCGTCACGGTTGTTTATTATATCGTTGAGTGGTACTTCCGATGCTACTGTGATTGAACACTCTTGAAAGTAGTGCCGTAGCTTCCGGGATGCCATGAATACTGCATATGCAATCCTTTGATAATGTGGGTACCATGATTTGCATGGGGTGAGGACAGTGGACACATAGTAAACTGTCTTTTGGAGGGGGAATTTGTGTCCGTCCGTTTCCCGCTCGACGACGAGTACTGCGCTGACAACTTGATGAGTTGCTGCAATGTACAATAGCATTGGTTCGCCGATGTTTGGCGCGGCCAGGACAGGGTTTGTTGCCAATATGGCTTTTATTTCCTCGAGTCCGACCGTGGCGGCATCCGTCCACTCGAAGTGTTCGGTGCGCCGAAGGAGGCGATAGAGGGATAACGCCTTTTCTCCCAAACGGGAGATAAAGCGGCTTAGAGCCGCCACGCATCCGGTTAATTTTTGTATTTTTTGAGGTCCTTTGGGATATCCAATTGTGACAAAGCTCGGATCTTGGCTGGATTTGCTTCGATTCCTCTACCGGATACAATGAAGCCCAAGAGCTTTCCGGCTGGAACACTGAAAACACATTTTTCCGGATTTAGCTTGATGTCATATGCTCGGAGGTTGTCAAATGTAAGCCTCAAGTCGTCTACTAGAGATTCGACATGTCTTGTTTTTACGACCACATCATCCACGTATGCCTCTACTGTTTTGCTGATCTGGTTTGCCAGACATGTCTGAATCATGCGCTGATATGTTGCGCCGGCGTTTTTGAGCCCGAAAGGCATTGTGTTGAAGCAGAATGGGCCATACGGGGTGATGAATGCTGTTGCGGCTTGGTCTGACTCAGCCATCTTGATTTGATGGTAACCGGAGTATGCGTCGAGGAAGCACAACGAATCGTGTCCTGCAGTGGCGTCGATAATTTGAACGATGCGGGGGAAGGGGAAGGGATCCTTTGGGTAGGCCTTGTTAAGGTCTTTGAATTCAATGCACAGGCGCCAGGATTTGTCCTTCTTTGGTACCATCACCAAGTTTGCTAGCCAGTCCGGATGTTTTATATCTCTGATGAATCCGGCCTCCAAAAGTTTGCCTAGCTCCTCTCCCATTGCCTGTCTTTTGGGCTCAGAGAAACGCCGAAGGGCTTGTTTGATAGGTTTGAATCCTTTTAGGATATTCAAGCTGTGTTCGGCCAGCCTGCGTGGGATTCCGGGCATGTATGAAGGGTGCCAGGAAAAAATGTCCCAGTTGTCCCGTAGGAATTCTCGCAGTGCGGAGTCTACATCGGGGTTTAATCGTGCCCCGATGGAAGCTATTTTATTGGGGTCCGTTGGATGGACCTGGAATTTGACTATTTCATCCGCTGGTTTAAAGGAGGTGGACATGGATCTTTTGTCGAGTATCACATCGTCCCTGTTTACCGTGGAGCGCAGTGTAGTCAGTTCCTCAGCCGCTAGGGCTTCCGACAGTGCCTCAAGGGCCAATGCGGCTGTCTTGTTTTCGGCGCAGAGTGCTATGTCCGGATCACTAGCGAGAGTGATGATTCCGTTCGGCCCGGGCATCTTGAGCTTCATGTACCCATAATGGGGTATTGCTTGGAAGATTGTAAAGGCTCCCCACCCCAGCAGAGCGTGGTATCCGCTACTGAACGGGGCCACCTGGAATGTGACCTCTTTGGATCTATAATTATCCGGCATGCCGAACACCACATCTAGTGTGATTTTTCCTGCACAGCGCGCTTCCGACTGGGGATTATTCCTCTAAAGGTTGTGCTGCTTCGCTCAATGCGGTTCCAGTCTATTTCCATTTTTTGAAGGGTTTCCTCATAAATGAGGTTCAATGCGACTGGTGCTCGAGCTGTTTGGAATTTAGGTTCATCGCTGGCATTAAAAGTAATAGCCGTGTCACTCCATGGGTTTATTGTTGCTACTTGATAGACTTCGGCGAGGCTGCGGAGTGTTCTTTTTCGCATATTATTTGATGCGAAAGTCTCGAAGACTGTTAAGACTGTACTGGAGTCCCTGAGGTGGCTTTCTGCGGCCTCCGAAATTAGGAGATCTTTGCCCCTTTTGGCCACCTGCCAGAGTATCCAACATGCTCTAAGGCTGTGAGTTGGTGTGGCGTCCTCTGTACTATGAATTTTACAGGGTCCATTAAGCCATCCCTCCAGTACGGTTCCATGCCCCGTAGAGGGTTTTGGTTTTTTGGTTTTTAACCCGGGTGTCTGATGATGATGCACCCTTTTATTTCGGACGAGGTTTCTATTCAGGGCCGGATTGTCCTAAAATTTAGTTTCTGTTTTCTGGGTGCTTTCCATCGCACAATATTTTTGTACTATGGACGCCAAGTCAGCGAAGCATGTAAGATCACGACGACCTGTGGCGTTGAGGATTCCCTTGTCCGTGCAATTATTGCAAAAGATTGAGATTGCGTCTTCCTCGCGGCAGTCCTTTATCCTGTTCATAATCAGGAGGAACCTTGCCCAGTAATGATGTACTGTTTCTTCGGGCTTTTGCCTGATTTGGGATAGATTGCTTATGTTCGGGTGGGTGGGTGGAATTAAATCCGGGACTTCACCCAATCTAAGACTCAGAGGCCAAGGAGTTTCCGAACTCTGAAGTTTGGATTCCTGGATGTTGTCCAGTGAATCTAGCTCGTTGCCTGATTCTAAGTTCAGGTCTTGAGTTATCTCCTCCCCTCCGCGGGTATCCGGCTTGGAGGGATCGGGAATACGGACGTAGCTAGTCCTTAAGATAGGTGAAAATTCACCACATTGTGCCTCTACCACGACAACGTGATGGGTGACTTGGGGAGAATTAATTTCTCTTATATCGGGTTTAAGCCCAACCTGGTCATAATCCGTAGTGACACCCAAGGCGGCGATGTGATCCAAGAGCTCGTTTACGGAGGAGAGCTCAATTGGATCTAACTGCTCGGCGAGCTCCAAGCTGACGTGAAGATTGCTTTTGATGACCCGAGAGGTCACCGTCGGCACAACGGCCGAACAGGTGGTCATGAGAAAACCGCCTAGCCGGAGAGTTTGGCCGACAGCCAAAGCTCCCATACTAACGGCGCCATCTTTAAAGACGGGAAGAGGCATCCTTCCTGATTGCGACGGCACAGAGGAACTCTCAATGAAAGCACCAATGTCGGTGTCAAAACCGGCGGATCTCGGGTAGGGGGTCCCGAACTGTGCGTCTAGGCGGATGGTAACAGGAGAAAAGGGACACAATGTTTTACCCAGGTTCGGGCCCTCTTGATGGAGGTAAAACCCTACGTCCTACTGGATTAATATTGATGATATGGGTAGTACAAGAGTAGATCTACCACGAGATCAAGGAGGCTAAACCCTAGAACCTAGCCTATGGTATGATTGTTGTATGATGAAGAAGTCTTTCTACGGACTAAAACCCTCCGGTTTATATAGACACCGGAGAGGGTTAGGGTTACACCAAGTTGGTTACAATGGTAGGAGATCTTGAATATCCGCATCGCCAAGCTTGCCTTCCACGCCAAGGAAAGTCCCATCCGGACACGGGACGAAGTCTTCAATCTTGTATCTTCATAGTCCTGGAGTCCGGCTGAAGGTACAGTCCGGCTACCCGAACACCCCCTAATCCAGGACTCACTCAATTGTCATTTTGGATACACAAGTGCTCTTCCTTGCAAAGCTAACCCATGTAGGTAGATGAACTCAAACTCCAAGTGGTGCTCCCAACCCTTAATGAACTACATCAACCTTGAGCAACCCACACAAGTTTAACTACATGAGCAAGATCAACACCACCACCCAAGGTATGTTATTCCATCTTAGAGAAGCTTTACTCCAAGTCATGAGTCAAAGCAACTCGACAAGATTTGAATACATCAAAAGGATTAAACGAAAAATGGTAACCCCATTTTGAGCTTAAACGATGAGTAGGACCTATGATCAAGTGCTCTCACTTGACTCCTAAGTCAATATACTCTAACATAGGTGACTTTGTCGCCGACCAACTCTAGATGAAGTTCTCGCGTGTCTCTCCGTGCTTTTGTCTCTTGCATATTTGTTTCCCCTTTCAAAAAAAACATCATCTAGAACTTTTAGTTTCTTTTCTTTCCTTTTTGTTCTGCATTTCCTGCATCCAATTCATTGCAAATCTTTCAGTAAATTCCTTGCATATCCTTGTGAGATCTTACTTGTCTAGTGAGCTGAGGTGACAAGTGGTTTCACTCTAATGAACACGGTAACACCGGTTTGTTCTCTTCGGCCCAACCGAAATCTTTCGGTGCAACCGAAGCACACAACTCGGAGTCACCGATTCCACCACAGGAAAACCAATTGCCACTTATTCCTGATTTCTGTTTGCTCCAGCTCCACTAAATGATTCTTGTCCTCTACCAGCATCATATTAGACATGCTGCTTTGCTCTGTGACTCGAGGACCAACCCATTTGTATCACATGTCCAGAAGAGCCCTTCTTGGAAATTGACATCAAAGGGGGAGAGAGAGATCACATCAAAGCTTAATCCTTCCTATAGGGGGATAAAGAGAGAATACTCAGGGGGAGAGAGTTTCTTAACTAGGAGAAAGTAATATCATCAAAGACCCCAGATGCTTGGTGTTCAAGAGGAGAGATGTGACATGTCTTTAAGAGGGGAAAGAAATGTTTGGTTGCTTGCTTTAGCTCAATCTCTGTTGTTTCCTTTTTTGTTGCTCTGATTTTCTATTCCCTATCTTCTCCCAATATCCCATGCAGATTCAGGGGGAGCAAGACATCTAAGGGAAGGAAATCTCTGATTTTATTGCATATCTTTACCTTTGGGGACATGTCTATATCCAATGTGGTACTTAGTACTCACTCTACATGTCATCCCAGTCTTGGTTCTCTTGTGGTTTCTCTTGCTTGCTCTGGTCAGTAGGTGTATCTGTGTTATTTAACCTTGTTTGCGCAGGTTCATCCCATCCTAAGCCAACTCAAGACCACAAGGTAAGTATATGCATCACAGTCATGTGAATGAGAAGTTCTTGCTGATGTACATACTGTTTGCAAGAAGGACTCATGAGCATGAAGGTACATTTCTCACATTCACATCATTTGCTCTGATGCATATAGCCAAGATACA
Organism: Triticum urartu; assembly: GCF_056163025.1. Classification (NCBI taxonomy): domain Eukaryota; kingdom Viridiplantae; phylum Streptophyta; class Magnoliopsida; order Poales; family Poaceae; genus Triticum; species Triticum urartu. The sequence goes on along the minus strand of NC_141874.1, from coordinate 315,225,857 downwards.
TGTAACACATTGCTTACTCTGTCATGTTTACGCATTCACATGCTCCTATATTCAATATTCACATGATTGCATACATGTAGGGGGAGCCTATGCATGTTACATGTCTTTCCAAAGCTTTACTTGCTATTCTCTATATCTTTATCTAAAGCTTTGATGTATGTTGTCATCAATTACCAAAACGGGGGAGATTGAAATCACAAGTGCTCCCTGGGTGATTTTGGTAATTAATGTCAACATATCTCTTGTTGGACTAACACTTTTACCTAGTATGTTTCAGATAAGTTCAACAATGGAGTGGCATGGACTAGAGGATGTGGAACCCCTTCAAGATGCTAAGGACAAAGGATTGGCTCAAGCTTCAAGATTGAAAGTACGTTATATCGACTAGAGGGGGGGGTAAATAGGCGATTTTTATGAAAGTCTTCAAAACGTGAGAGTTATGAAGACAAACAGTGAAGATTATGCCTATTACTATGCAGCGGAAGTTAGATTACACTAGTCCAGCCATGGTCATGTATTCAATAGAGTGAAAGTGCAGTGACAAATAGCTTCAGTGTAATAAGGATCAGGTAGGAAGAAGTTATGAAGCCAAACAGATCATACATTCATGTTGTGAAGACAAAAGATAAAGCAAGCATGCAATGGCTTCACAATGAATAACTGTAAGAGAAGGGAAGTGAAGATGAAACCAGTGACATGTTGAAGACAATGATTTGTTGGACCAGTTCCAGTTGCTGCGACAACTGTACGTCTGGTTGGAGCGGCTAGGTATTTAAACCAAAGGACACACAGTCCCGGACACCCAGTCAAGGACACTTAGTCCAAGACACCCAGTCCTCACCGTTTTCTCCTTGAGCTAAGGTCACACAGACCTCGCCCAATCACTCTGGTAAGTCTTCAAGGTAGACTCCCAAACCTTCACAGACTTCGTTCACCGGCAATCCACAATTTCTCTTGGATGCTCAGAACGCGACGCCTAACTGTTTGGAGGATGCACAGTCCTCAAGTGTAATAAGTCTTCAAATCACACAGACACGAAGACTTAAGTGATGCCCAATTTACTCTGGCTCTGGGTGGTTAGGGATTTTCTCCTCACTGGGAATTTTTCTTTCAAAGGCTTCGAGGTGGGTTGCTCTCAAACGACAAAAGCCGTGCACTGAAATCTAAGCAGCCAACCATTTAAGGTTGTGGGGGGTGGACTATTTATAGCCACTTGGCAACCCGACCTGATGTGTCCGAAATGACCCTGGGTCACTAAGGAACTGACACATGTACCAACGGTCGGATTTCGAACTCACACGGCAACTTTACTTGGGCTACAAGTAAAGCCGACTTGTCTGACTCTGGACAAGATTTTCTCTCATAGGCTTCGCTCGAAGACATAGGATTTGAATTAGGCATCACTTCAGTCATTCTGACTGGTTCTTTTCGACCCCACTTAACAGTACGGTGGTTCCTATGACACAACATGAATGAAATAAAACTACGAAGGATCTAGGTCTTCGAGTTCCAAAAGCTTCATAGGGAGTCTTCTCATGTCATTGTCTTCAATATGAATATCTTCATAAACCACCATTGTCTTCAAATGTCTTCGTACATTTTTAGGGGTCATCTCTGGTAGTAAAACCGAATCAATGAGGGACTTCTACCTGTGTTTTCCTGCAATTCTCACAAACACATTAGTCCCTCAACTAGGTTTGCCGTCAATACTCCAAAACCAAATAGGGGTGGCACTAGATGCACTTACAATCTCCCCCTTTTTGGTGATTGATGACAAACTAGTTGAAGTTTTCAACGGGGAACATAATTTGTGAAATAGTAAAGGAATTTGTCTTCATAAGTTGCAAGGGCTCCCCCTGAAGATGTGCATATAAGTAATTTGCCTTTTGAATGCAAATGCACATGGCAGGTTGTACTTGTGGAGATCCACTTCAACTTATGATGACAATCCACTATGCGTGTGAAAGTATATGAAGATAATGTCATGCATAATGGAAAATGGACGTCTGTAGTAAGAGATGAGTGCGGAATTTATTGTCGCACATGCGGAATTTATCTTCGCATAACGGAGTGACAAGCAGGTAGCAGACGGCCATCAAGGCTAAGTGTTACAACTCAAAGAAGCAAATGTAGCAAAAACGGGAGTTGTAAGCACGAAGCAAAATGTAGCAAAATATAGTGGCACCCGCCCAAAGTGACCCGCTTGAAGACTATAACCATCATATGCTTCTCCCCCTTTTGTCAGTGATGACCAAAAAGGTTTGAAGACATAGAGGTTTCTACGCGTTGCCAGGCGCAGCAGGGTCGGTGGAGTTGTTTGGCGGTGGTGCAGACGAGCTTGGTGCAGATTCGACGCGCGTTGAAGCAGGTGGAGATGATGTCGCATCGTCTTCTTCTTCAATGATCCGGGCAGACACGGTGGCAGCAGAAGAAGAGAACTCTGACTCTTCAAATGATGGTGTGCTGCGCATCACCGCTCTTCTTGGAGGCGTGGAGTCAAATTTGAAGTGCTCTGTGAAGCCATCCTCATGCAGTTCAGCTTCAGGGCACATCATGGTGAGGCCCTTCCAAGTGCGGCGACAGGTCTCGTGTGTGACAAATGCATTCTTGGTTGCCATATTTCTGAGGCGATTGACGTCTTGCATGATGCTTCTCATCTGCCTCTTGAGCCAGTCGTGATGCCTATCTTGCTTTTGGTGAAGAGCCACAAGAAGCTCTCTGTCATTGAGTGCACGAGCGCGCTTCTTGGGTCTCTTTGCAGCTGTGCTGTTGGTGGCTTCAGTTGATGCAGGGGCACGTGTGGTGCCAGCCATTGGATACACGCGAGAGAGAGCTTCAACACCTTCAATATTTTGAGTGAAGCTCTGGTGTTCTGCATTCTGAAGACTTAGTGGTTGCTTGGCCGGCTCTGGATATATTGCTTCAGCAGATGTGTCCACATCTGGCAAAAATATCCTATGATTGCGGGCTGAGGGTTGATAGGAGATTGCAGAGTGAAGCTTGATCAGCCTCATAACCCATGGAGCATAAAACTTTAATCCAAACAGTTCTGAAGCAGATGCTGCAAATTGACGGATGAAAAGATCCTGTGTATTGAAGCATTTGCCGTGAAGAATGCAGAAGATGAGAGTCTTCATTGCACCATCAATCGTTGCATATCGAGAGTGTCCCTTGACTGGCCAGAGAGTCCGCCTTATGATGTGATATATTGTTCTGGGCAGGTACTCTAAGTCTTCAACGAAGAACCTGGTTGGATAGGGTGCATTTGGAGGAAATGGCTTCATCACTGAGAGCATCTGACTCATATCTGGCTCAGGACGCTGAAATATGCTCTCAATTGCTTCAGCATGGAGTTGGCACCCTTCTTCAAAGAATTCGCCAGGAGTGGGAAGGCCGGTAAGCTCAATTAGGTCGAAAGCATTGGCTTCATGATGGATATTGCCTGTCATCCACTCCAGGATCCATGTCTTCGGATCTCTGTTATGGCCTTTGATATGCAAAGTGGCATAGAACTGGAGCAGAAGCTCTTCGTTCCAGTGCTCTTCGTCAGTGATAAATGGCAGCAAACCCACTTGCTTGAAGCAATCCAGTGCTTCTTCCAGACCAGGCAGACCAGCAACAGCTTCAACCTCAAGGCGCTTGTGAGGAAAGATGCGGCCTTGGTTGTAAAGGATGCATGAATAATAGCTACGCTGTTGATGGCTCCAAAACCTATCTGATACAATCCGTTCCCTTGAATAAGGGTTCTTGGAGCGGTCGAAAAACGTGTTATCTGCCCTGAAGCCGTTGATGTTGAAGGAACCAGGAGCTGATGCAGGACCTGGGAACCTTGGTAGTCGTGGGATCGGCTTCTGGACCTGGGGCCTGTGCGCAATATGATAGTTGAATTGTGGTCCGGCAGCAGACTCAGGCACAGAATGTTCAGGAGCAGTAGCTTCGGTGTCTTCTGAAGCTGTTGTTGGGGAGGGCTCCACATTTGCTTCATCGTTGTTTGTGGCAGCCTCAACATTTTCAGCTTCAGGCACGTTCTCCTTGAGAACTGCTTCTTGTTGGTGCGGGGGAGTTGGAGCTTGTGGTATTTCTGCTTGCTCTTCGGCTGATGCAGCCGGAATGTCTTCAGCAGCCTGAGCCCTTGGCCCTCTGCGAAGCCTATGGAGTGTAGGCGCCGGTGGAGTTGCAGTGGGTTGGGGCTCATCTTCCTCCTGTGGGCGATCTACCCACGACGCTTCTTGTGTGATTGGCGTCAATGGACGACCAATACTGATCTGTTCGCTTGTCTCAAGCTGAGGAAGGGCTGCATCACCTTGCACATTGTCTTGGGGACCAATGTCTTCAGCAGCATTGGGGTTGGCTGCTGGAATGTCTTCAGCGTGCGGAGCCTCTATGTAAGCAGGCTCATGCACTGTCATCTGACGATCTGCGTCAGGATAGCGGAAGAAGAGTGGTTCAACTATCAGGGGCTCTGTGGGAGCAGCCCGAGATTTCTTGGTCTTGCGCTTCTTGTTAATGGGTTCAGAAGGAGAGGCTTCAGAATGTTTTCTCTTCTTAGCTTTAGCCTCTGCAGTCCGTGTCTTCTTGTGCTGTGAGGCGGTTGATTGACTCTTTGGCTTTGAGCCAGTCGTTGCAGCGGGGAAGACAATCGGAGCATCAGGTTCTGACCTTGGCGCTTCAGGTTCGGGCACAGCCGCCTTCTTTTTCTTCTTCGCGGCCATCCTGGGGTCAATGCCGGGACGCCCAAGCGCCTTGCGCTTTTCTGCCTCATTGTAGGCTTGCACGCAGCGATCAGCCAAAGTCTTCATGCGTTCTCGCGAGCCTTGAGCTTCGGCACGCGTCTTCAGGAAGTTTTCTTTCAGCTCGTGCAACATGATCTTGAAGTTTTTCACTTCTTGCACACTGAGCTTGGCCACGTGCTTCTTGAACTGAGCCTTTTCATGATCAATTTTCTGCTTCAGTTCTACAATTCGCTGGGCTATTGCAAGTTCTGAAGCGATTGCACCTTGAAAGGCAACGCTGAGGCCTATGGTTAGCTGCAGATCATTGAAGCTTATGTCTGGTGTGTCAAACCATTCATCGATGAAGTTGTGGATGATGGCGACATCAAACAGAGGCAGATTGTTGAAGATTTCAGCCTCCTCCTTGCTCTTGATGAGCTGCTCAAGAGCATCATCTCCAAGATCTTCATCGCTTGAGAGATCAATGGCTTTGCAGCGCGGAATGTCAACAGCTGTGAGCTCTTTGCCTGTGTGTGGCTGAGGCTTCTTGGCTTTCTGGGGCTTGGACACTCGTGATAAGCCTTCTGACTGCACACTGGCTTCAGGAGGTGCAGTTGCTAAAGGCTTCACTCTTGCGATCTTGGGAGAAGCGGCTGGCTTTGAAGCTTTTGGAGCTTTTGGCTTCTTCTGCTTTGGCTTCAGAGCAGCAGGGGCGTCATCTGACTCAGTATCTGCTGGAGGGTCATTCACAGCAGTCCCTTGGACTAGGATGCGAGTGATGAGGCCTGCAAGATTGGCATACGGCCCGATGATATTGGGATCGGCATTGCGTGTGCCATCTGCCCTTGGTGAGGAGGGACCAGGGTTGAAGTCAAGCCCAAATTTCTTCTTGTTTATCTTCGCTGACTGTTGTGCAAACTGAAAGTTGCGCTTGAAGAGATTATCATCGCGGCACCAGAGAAGTGATGACGGATGTGCCTCAGCTAGCTGTGGTCCTCTCACCATGCATGGATAGAAGCCTTGAGCAATGGCTTCGTCTCTGGACCTGGGTACGAGATTTTTGTATAATACGTCTCCCCACAGTCTCTTGATGGCGCACTTCTCCGCATATTCCTAAGTGACGAAGCGGTAGTGGAACCATTGCTCTGCCCAATATCTTCGAATCCATTGGATTCGTGTCTTGCGCTGACCATAGCTTTCTTCAGGATCAGTTTTGTACATCTCTGCCAATTCATCAGGCAGATCCTTCGACGTTTCACCACGTCGTTGTCTGCCTCCCTTCCTTGCTGCTGTTTCTGAAGCCATGAATAACTTGGAAGGCTTCAAGATGTTCAAAGGCTTCAAAGGCTTCCTTTTGCAAGAACTGGCTTCAGGCGAGTTGATGTGATGCTGCAAGTACTCTGCAAATGAATGCAGACTATGAGAACCAAAGGATTCTCCCACGGACATGTACCTGTGACAGCATTAAGGTGCGAGGGAAGGGGAAGAGGTCATATGCATTCTCAGAAGATTTTGAAGATAAATCGGTTTAGAAGACATTGACCTCATTATGCGAAGACATTCACTTGTAGATAAGAAGTTGGTTCCAGATTTGTACGAACCCATAGATCAGTACAAGTGAGGAATCTAACTGCTTTATGAAGTACAAGTGAATATACTAGGCATGTTATGAGATGCAGCGAGAGATTTAACTGGTGTGAAGAGAAACTTCTTATGGCAGAAAGTGACTGAACTGTAGGATCAAAAGAAGCTGTAAAAAGAGGTTTTATTTACCACACTTGGAACTGCTAGATGAAGTGAGATTTGAGGCCGAGCAGTTCGATCCTCTGTGCCCTAACTTGGCGACGGAAGACACCTACGGCAACGGCGGAGAGAGCGATGTCCGCTGTCGACGTGAAAACGGCGTCGGAGAGGTTGCAGCAGTGAAGCGCTTCGTCGCCGGCATCGTCGAGTGCTAGCGGTGGCGCTAGGGTTCGTGCGAGGGTGGAAGAAGGAGATAATGACCGCAGTGAATCGTGTATTTATAGGGACAGAGGCGGCACTGCGCTATTACGCAAGTACCCCTGGCGGTTCGCATTTGAGGCACGCGTGGCCAGTTAGAGGAAGATTGGGATTTCTTCCATGTCCCACGCACGCCTAAATTGTCGGGCGGTCGTTCCTTCTTCTCCGGATCTTATGTGGAGGAATGAGCATTAAAAATGGACTTTTATGGTTGTCACTATGTCTTCAGCTGACAAGGACACAGTGAAGACATTTGACAGTTTCAACAGAATGCATATGACTTGGAGAGATAGAGTTTGAGATAGAAAGCATAGAGAGGTTAGGGTCCGATCACATTCACTTAGTTCAAAAGATTCAACCAAGAAGACATAGCTATAAGTGAATGCTGTAGAGGACAGAACATCAGTACATATATATCCATATAATCAACGCAGTGAAGATAATCATGAAGACATATTGAGAATGAAACCAAACCAATTGTGAAGACATTGAGAGGTAACGCCATGAGAGAAACACTTCAAAATGGAACGTTTGGTGGTGGCGTTACCCACCGTATAGGAAGTACTAGACCCAGACACGACGCACAATTATCGTGGCGCTCCGAAGTCAAATTCCACATTAATGTATTCACACTTAGAATGTATGTCTTCATTGTTTGAAGATATACGCTACTTCGTGTGTTGCACATCTAAGTCATCAATATGCTTAAGTGTTAGGATGTGTGCCTGATCACAGGACATTTGAGGATTCCAAGATATTTAGCTCACACCGTAACTTGCAAAATCTCTTCTCATCCAAGGGCTTTGTGAAGATATCTGCCAATTGCTCTTCAGTGTTGACGTGTATGATATCAATGTCTTCCTTCACAACATGATCTCTGAGAAAGTGATGACGAATTTCAATGTGCTTTGTCTTCGAGTGCTGAACTGGGTTGTTGGCAATCTTGATGGCGCTTTCGTTGTCGCAGTAAAGTGGCACTTGCTTCAGATGAATGCCATAGTCCTTGAGTGTTTGCTTCATCCACAGAAGCTGAGCGCAGCAAGATCCAGCAGCAATGTATTCAGATTCAGCAGTGGAGAGTGATACACAGTTCTGCTTCTTTGAAGACCAACATACAAGTGATCGTCCCAGAAAATGACATGTGCCTGATGTAGATTTGCGATCAACTTTGTCACCAGCATAATCAGCATCCGAAAATCCAACCAGATCAAACTCTGAGCCCTTTGGATACCATAATCCTAGAGTTGGGGTGTGAGCCAAATATCGAAGAATTCGCTTCACAGCTAAGTGATGCGACTCCTTTGGTGCCGCTTGAAATCGAGCACACATGCAAACACTAAGCATGATATCTGGCCTAGATGCACATAAATAAAGCAAAGACCCAATCATGGAGCGGTATACCTTTTGATCGAACTCTTTACCATTGTCGTCGGGACCCAGATGATGCTTGGCTGGCATTGGTGTTGTGAAGCCTTTGCAGTCTTGCATACCGAACTTCTTCAGGCACTCTTTAAGATATTTCTCTTGTGATATGAAGATGCCGTTGCATTGTTGCCGTATTTGAAGACCGAGGAAGAACTTCAGCTCACCCATCATGGACATCTGATATTGCTCTTGCATCATGTATCCAAACTCTTCACTATACTTTTGATTGGTGCAGCCGAAGATAATGTCATCCACATATATTTGGCACACAAACAGTTCACCATCATATGTCTTCGTGAAAAGAGTGGGATCCAGGGAACCAGGTATGAAGCCTTTGCTCTTCAGAAAGTACTTGAGTGTATCATACCAGGTCCTGGGGGCTTGTTTGAGGCCATACAGTGCCTTGTTGAGCTTGTATACCATATCAGGATGTTTTGGATTTTCAAAGCCAGGTGGTTGTGCAACATACACTTCTTCTTCAATCTTGCCATTGAGAAAGGCACTTTTCACATCCATTTGATACAGAAGTATGTTATGATGATTTGCATAGGCCAGCAGTATGCGTATGGCTTCAAGCCTAGCCACAGGAGCAAATGTTTCATCGAAGTCAATGCCCTCCACTTGAGTATATCCTTGAGCAACTAGACGAGCTTTGTTTCTGACAACTTGACCATGCTCATCTTGCTTGTTGCGGTATATCCATTTGGTGCCTATTATGTTGTGCTTCCGTGGATCAGGACGCTTAACCAGTTCCCATACATTATTCAGCTCAAACTGTTGAAGCTCTTCTTGCATAGCTTGAATCCATTCAGGTTCCATGAAGGCTTCTTCAACTTTCTTGGGTTCTGATATTGAGACGAATGCGAAATGCCCACAGAAGTTTGTTAGCCGAGTTGCCCTTGAACGAGTGAGTGGACCAGGTGCATTGATGCTGTCCAGTATTTTGTCAATTTGTACTTCATTTGCAACACGAGGGTGTGTGGGGCGAAGACTTTGCTCTTGCTGATCTATGTGATCATTTGAAGGTATATCTTCAGGCTGAGCATTGTCTTCATGTGGATCAGGTGCTGAGATGATAAGTTCTTCTTCAGGTTGAGCTTCAGAAGGTACAATTTCTCCAGTTCCCATAAGCTTGATTGATTCATTTGCTGGAACTTCATCTAGCACATTTGGCAATTGCTCTCTTTGTGATCCATTGGTTTCATCAAATCGCACATCCACTGTTTCAACCACTTTGTAGTGGAAGAGATTGAAGACTTTGTAGGAGTGCGAATCCTTTCCATATCCAAGCATGAAACCCTCATGTGCTTTTGGTGCAAACTTTGAGGTGTGGTGTGGGTCCTTGATCCAGCATTTTGCGCCAAATACTCTGAAGTAACTGACATTTGGCTTCTTGCCAGTTAGGAGTTCATAAGATGTCTTGTTCAGGAGCTTGTGAAGATAAACACGATTGATTGTATGGCATGCAGTATCAATGGCTTCAGTCCAGAATTTTCTTGGAGTCTTGTATTCATCTAGCATTGTTCTGGCCATCTCAATGAGTGTTTTGTTCTTGCGTTCGACGATGCCATTCTGCTGTGGCGTGTATGGAGCTGAGAATTCAGGTGTGATGCCCAAGGTGTCCAGATATGTATCAAGACCAGTGTTCTTGAATTCAGTGCCATTGTCACTTCTGATGTGCTTTATCTTGGCGCCAAAATTGTTCATAGCTCGATTTGCGAAGCGTCTGAAGACATCCTGCACTTCAGTCTTGTAAAGGATTATGTGCACCCAAGTATATCTAGAATAATCATCAACAATTACGAAGCCACAGAGGCATGCAGAAGTAGTAAAAGTTGAGTAGTGGGTGGGACCAAAAAGATCCATGTGAAGCAGTTCAAAGGGTTGTGTAGTAGTCATGACTGTCTTCGAAGGATGTTTTGCCCTTGTCATCTTCCCTGCTTCACAGGCACCGCATAAGTGATCTTTCTTGAACTTGACGCCTTCGATGCCTATGACGTGCTTTTTATTCGCAAGGGTGTGGAGGTTCCTCATGCCAGCATGCCCAAGCCTTCGATGCCAAAGCCAGCATTCTGAAGCTTTTGCAAGAAGACATACTGCAAGTTGTGGTCCTGCTGAGAAATCTACCACATACAAATCACCTTTCCTATACCCTTCAAACACTAGAGATTTGTCAGATTCCATTAGCACCAGGCAGCGATATTTGCCAAACATTACAATCATATTCAAATCGCAAAGCATTGAGACAGACATTAAGTTGAAGCCAAGGGATTCAACAAGCATGACTTTATCCATGTGTTGATCCTTTGAGATTGCAACTCTACCTAGACCCAATACCTTACTTTTACCAGTGTCAGCGAATGTAATGTGGCTCTTGTCGGATGGTTGTAAAGTTGAGTCCATAAGAAGGCTTCTTCTGCCAGTCATGTGATTTGTACACCCACTGTCAATAATCCATTCTGAAGACTTTGAAGTCGCTGGTATCGTACCCTACAGTGCAGTTAGGGGGATAGGCTTCACGAAGAGTGTTGTGAAGCATAAACATTTGACGAACCAGTGGGTTATGAAAACTTAGATCCAGATTAGGACTAATGGGGAGAGTAGCATGCGATTCAGGAACGAAGTACATAATGATGCCATTTGGGCATTTTATCTTGCGCCCCACAAGATTTTTATGGTCCCCAGCAATAGCATCAGAAGATTTTGTTTTTGTGCTGGAGACCTTTCCCTGCAAAGGAGAGTTAAGCTTTCTTAACCACCCACATCTTCAAGGGTGGCTTAGAAGCTATAAGTCTAAGTGCAGCATCTGAGAATTTTGGCTTTGAAACCTTAGCAAACAGTCTAGCAGGTGGACAATAATACTCATAGGAATAAGCAGAATAATTTTTGGTCATATGAACATGACGGTTAGATGAACCACTCTCATATTCATATGCCTGAGTATGGTTCCCCTGCAAAACATTTGCGTTAGTGCGACTCAGGTGAGTCCCCTGTTTGTATGAAGCATTTGGACCATATGAAGCCTTTGGTCTGAGGTTTGTCTTCTTCAAGTGAGGTATCATGAAGACATTCACAGGAAGATTTTCCAGACATGTTTTCGGAACCCAGATCTTCTTCATAGGCGGTCCATTCCTGCAGTTAGTACCAATGTACCTGGCAAACACTTCATCATTCTGATTCTTAAACAGTTTATAGTTTGCATCAAAGGATTCATCAATGATAATTGGGTTAGCACAAGTGAAGCCAGACAGATTGGATGGATCTGCTGAGGATTCCTTTGCAGCAACCCATGTGGTTTTGGGGTACTGCTCAGGTTTCCAGTAAGACCCATCTGCATTAATTTTCCTCACGAACCCAACACCCTCTTTCCTAGGGTTTCGGTTCAGAATCTGCTTCTTAAGGACATCACATAATGTCTGATGCCCTTTCAGACTTTTGTACATCCCTGTTTCAAGCAATGTCTTCAACCTAGCATTCTCATCAGCAATAGCAGTGGTATCCTCAGTAGAGGGGTTAGTTACCACATCAACAGTTGAAGATATTGAAACAGTAGTAGCAGTGGAACATTCAGCAACAGAAGCAGCATTATCACGCTCAATGCATTTAAGACATGGTGGTTCAAATCCTTCCTGAGCGGGACTGATCTGTTCAGCGCGAAGTGACTCATTTTCCTTTTGAAGATCTTCATTAGCCACCCTCAATTTCTCAAGTTCTTGCTTCCTTTGAAGATAATCATAGGAAAGCTTTTCATGAGTTGTTGAGAGAGTATCATGACGATCTTCAAGTTCCTGATACTTAACGTGAAGGTTTTTTATGTCTTCAATTAAGGATTCAGATCGAGTCATTTCAGCACCCAACAGATCATCGCTTCTGTCTAACAATTTTTGAATATGTTCCATAGCTTTCTGTTGTTCAGTTGCAATTTTAGCAAGTGTTTTGTAGCTAGGTTTTGAATCACATTCAGAGTCATCGTCACTAGATGTTTCATAGCGAGTTGTGCGTGTGTTTACCTTGGCACCGCGTGCCATGAAGCAGTAGGTAGGAGTGGAGTCGTTCTTGTCATTTGCGTCGATGTCGGTGATGCAGTCATTGTCTTCAGTATTGAAGATGGACTTGGCGACGTATGTTGTAGCCAGACTCGCAATGCCAGAATCAGACTCCTCCTCAGACTCCACCTCTGCCTCCTCAGATGCGGACTCCTCCTCTGAATCCATCTCCTTTCCAACAAACGCACGTGCCTTGCCAGATGAGCTCTTCTTGTGTGATGAAGACCTTGATGAAGTTTTGGAAGAAGACTTTGAGTATTTCTTCTTCTTTTTGTCGTCAGAATCATATTCCTCGCTCTTCTTCTTCCTTCTATTCTCATTGTCCCACTGTGGACACTCAGAGATGAAGTGTCCAGTTTTCTTGCACTTGTGACATGTTTTCTTCTTGTAGTCATGAGCAGAAGCTTCATCATTCCTTGAGCTTGATCGTGAAGATTTCCTGAAGCCTTTCTTCTTAGTGAATTTTTGGAACTTCTTCACTAGCATTGCAAGTTCTCTTCCAATGTCTTCAGGATCATCCGAACTGCAGTCAGATTCTTCTTCAGATGAGGAGACAGCTTTTGCCTTCAAGGCACGAGTTCGCCCATAGTTTGTACCGTAGACATCTCTTTTCTCAGAAAGCTGAAACTCATGTGTGTTGAGCCTCTCAAGTATGTCTGACGGATCGAGTGTCTTGAAATCAGGACGTTCTTGAATCATCAGGGCCAGAATGTCAAACGAACTATCAAGTGATCTCAGCAGCGTCTTGACGATTTCATGTTTGGTGATCTCAGTAGCGCCGAGGGCTTGAAGCTCATTTGTGATGTCAGTGTGCCGATCAAAGGTGCGCTGGACATTCTCATTGTCATTTCGTTTGAAGCGGTTGAAGAGATTGTGAAGGAAACTGATTCTTTGATCTCTCTGGGTTGATATGCCTTCATTAACTTTGGAGAGCCAATCCCAGACCAGTTTGGATGTCTTCAAGGCACTCACACGGCCATACTGTCCTTTGGTCAGATGACCATAGATGATATTCTTGGCAGTAGAGTCCAGTTGAACGAACTTCTTGACATCAACAGCAGTGACACCTTCTCCAGCCTTGGGAACGCCGTTTTCGACGACATACCATATGTCGACGTCAATGGCTTCAAGATGCATGCGCATCTTATACTTCCAGTAGGGATATTCAGTTCCATCGAAGACGGGACAAGCAGTGGAGACTTTGATTATCCCTGCAGTCGACATAGCTAAAACTCCAGGTGGTTAAACTGAATCACACAGAACAAGGGAGCACCTTGCTCTGATACCAATTGAAAGTACGTTATATCGACTAGAGGGGGGGTGAATAGGCGATTTTTATGAAAGTCTTCAAAACGTGAGAGTTATGAAGACAAACAGTGAAGATTATGCCTATTACTATGCAGCGGAAGTTAGATTACACTAGTCCAGCCATGGTCATGTATTCAATAGAGTGAAAGCGCAGTGACAAACAGCTTCAGTGTAATAAGGATCAGGTAGGAAGAAGTTATGAAGCCAAACAGATCATACATTCATGTTGTGAAGACAAAAGATAAAGCAAGCATGCAATGGCTTCACAATGAATAACTGTAAGCGAAGGGAAGTGAAGATGAAACCAGTGACACGTTGAAGACAATGATTTGTTGGACCAGTTCCAGTTGCTGTGACAACTGTACGTCTGGTTGGAGCGGCTAGGTATTTAAACCAAAGGACACACAGTCCCGGACACCCAGTCAAGGACACTTAGTCCAAGACACCCAGTCCTCACCGTTTTCTCCTTGAGCTAAGGTCACACAGACCTCGCCCAATCACTCTGGTAAGTCTTCAAGGTAGACTCCCAAACCTTCACAGACTTCGTTCACCGGCAATCCACAATTTCTCTTGGATGCTCAGAACGCGACGCCTAACTGTCTGGAGGATGCACAGTCCTCAAGTGTAATAAGTCTTCAAATCACACAGACACGAAGACTTAAGTGATGCCCAATTTACTCTGGCTCTGGGTGGTTAGGGCTTTTCTCCTCACTGGGAATTTTTCTTTCAAGGGCTTCGAGGTGGGTTGCTCTCAAACGACAAAAGCCGTGCACTGAAATCTGAGCAGCCAACCATTTAAGGTTGTGGGGGGTGGACTATTTATAGCCACTTGGCAACCCGACCTGATGTGTCCGAAATGACCCTGGGTCACTAAGGAACTGACACGTGTACCAACGGTCGGATTTCGAACTCACACGGCAACTTTACTTGGGCTACAAGTAAAGCTAACTTGTCTGACTCTGGACAAGATTTTCTCTCATAGGCTTCGCTCGAAGACATAGGATTTGAATTAGTCATCACTTCAGTCATTCTGACTGGTTCTTTTCGACCCCACTTAACAGTACGGTGGTTCCTATGACACAACATGAATGAAATAAAACTACGAAGGATCTAGGTCTTCGAGTTCCAAAAGCTTCATAGGGAGTCTTCTCATGTCATTGTCTTCAATATGAATATCTTCATAAACCACCATTGTCTTCAAATGTCTTCGTACATTTTTAGGGGTCATCTCTGGTAGTAAAACCGAATCAATGAGGGACTTCTACCTGTGTTTTCCTGCAATTCTCACAAACACATTAGTCCCTCAGCTAGGTTTGCCGTCAATACTCCAAAACCAAATAGGGGTGGCACTAGATGCACTTACAAAGATCAAGACTCTACATTTTCTATTTTAGTGATCCAAGATCACATTGAGTCTATAGGAAAAGCCAATACTATCAAGAGGGTATGAGGTGTTGCTTAATGGCTTCCTTGCTCAAAGTGCTTAGTGATATGCTCCAAAACCCTCAACTACCTTCCCACACCCACATATGACCTAAACCAAAAGTCAAACTCAGCCCCACCGATTCTACCTATCCGGCGCCACCGAGTTTCAGATGTCATAGCCACTGCCACAAACCCTAGCAAATCGGTTTCACCGATAGGGATCTCGGTCTCACTGAGATGGGATTGTAATCTCTCTGTGTATGTCCATTACCAAAATCGGTCTCACTGAGTTTGAGCAATCGGTACTACCGAGATTACAATGCAAACCCTCTGGTTAGCTTATTACCAAAATCGGTCCCACCGAGTTTGTGTAATCGGTCTCACCGAGTTTGCTTGACCAACTCTCTGGTTAGCTTATTACTAAAATTAGTCCCACCGAGTTTGTTTAATCGGTCACACCGAGATTACGTTATGCCCTAACCCTAACCATATCGGCCGTACCGAGTTGCATCTCTGTCCCACCGAAAATCCTAACGGTCACTAGGTTTGCTGAATCGGTCCGACCGAGTTTAACCATTCGGTCCCACCCAGTTTGGCAAATTGTGTGTAACAGTTAGATTTTGTGTGGAGTCTATATATACCCCTCCACCCACTCTTCATTCGTGGAGAGAGCCATCAAAACATACCTACACTTCCAATACACATTTTCTGAGACAGAACCACCTACACTTGTGTTGAGGTCAAGATATTCCATTCCAACCATATGAATCTTGATCTCTAGCCTTTCCCAAGTTGCTTTCCACTCAAATCTTATTTCCACCAAATCCAAATCATGTGAGAGAGAGTTGAGTGTTGGGAAGACTATCATTTGAAGCACAAGAGCAAGGGGTTCATCATGAACACACCATTTGTTACTTCTTGGAGAGTGGTGTCTCCTAGATTGGCTAGGTGTCACTGGGGAGCCTCCAACAAGATTGTGGAGTTGAACCAAGGAGTTTGTAAGGGCAAGGAGATTGCCTACTTTGTGAAGATCTGCCGCTAGTGAGGCAAGTCCTTCATGGGCGACGGCCGTGATGGAATAGACAAGGTTGCTTCTTCGTGGACCCTTCGTGGGTGGAGCCCTCCGTGGACTCGCGCTACCGTTACCCTCCGTGGGTTGAAGTCTCCATCAACGTGGATGTACGATAGCACCACCTATCGGAACCATGACAAAAACATCCATGTCTCCAATTGTGTTTGAATACTCCAAACCCTTCCCTTTACATTCTTGCAAGTTGCATGCTTTACTTTCCGCTGCTCATATACTCATTGCATGCTTGCTTGATATGTATTGTGTTTGTTAAACTTGTGCTTAAACTCCACTTAAACTTATGAATATTAAAAACTGCAACTTTTGGCACTTAGTGTCTAATCACCCCCCTTTAGACACCTCTTCTCGATCCTTTCAGTATTACAAGAGTTGATCTACCACGAGATCGGAGAGGCTAAACCCTAGAAGCTAGCCTATGGTATGATTGTATGTTGTCCTACGGACTAAAACCCTCCGGTTTATATAGACACCGGAGGGGGCTAGGGTTACACAAGGTCGGTTACAAAGGAGGAGATATACAAATCCGTATTGCCTAGCATGCCTTCCACGCCAAGTAGAGTCCCATCCGGACACGAGACAAAGTTTTCATTCTTGTATCTTCATAGTCCAATAGTCCGGCCAAAGGATATAGTCCGGCTGTCCAGAGACCCCTAATCCCGGACACCCTCACCCCTCTTGCGACATGCCTACAATGCGATTATGCCTCTAAGTCGTGCTCTGACACGTGGGAGATATAGCCACATCGTGGGTGTTACAGAAAGGTGATGTGCCATACTGCAAGATGCCTCCCTCGACCTCCATCACTCTATCTCTCTCTACGTATATCTCGCTCCCTGCTATGTGTCTCTAACTATGATTCTCCATGTGAAATCTCTTTATCTCACACAAACACAAACTTCGTCTCCCGGGGTCTCATTTCTCTCTACTATTCCCCTGTGTGCCAGGCACACACACCCTCTCACACAGAGATGTCTTTCGCTCCTTAGGTATGAGAAGCTATGACTCTTCCTCTTAAATATCTCTTTCTCACACACAAACACAAACTCTGTCTCCCAGGGTCGCATATCTCTCCACCATTCTCTTGTATGTCGCTCACACACACTCTCTCTCCCTAGAGATATCTTGCATTCCCTCATATGTATCTCTAGCTATCACTCTTGTTGTGAAATATCTTTCTCTCTCGCTGACACAAAACTCCGTCTCTCGGGATCTCATTTCTCTCCGATATTTGTTTGTATGTGAGTCACATCACTACAAAAAAATACACTTCCATGATGATACATGTTTATCACAGTAGGTCACGTTTTCTTTCATGCATGTACATCCATGACAAATTTATGACAGAATCAAGATAGTCATACCTGTGCTATCATAGAAGTGTTCCATGACATTACCAAAATTATCATCACGGAAGTGTCCACTTCCATGACGATAAATCGCGCGTCATAGAAGTGCTTTCGTCAAGGGTGACCGACATGTGGCATCCACCATAATGGAACGTCGTTAAGCTATCGGGTCCGGTTTTGGATCCGATAACTCGTTAACAGCCCAGACAAATGGGGATTTTCCACATGTAAAATCATCATTGGCCCGAGGAAACACGTGTTGCCTCAACGTTGGGCAGATGTCATCCACTCATTGGATAGGAGGCGCCTATGATAGGTCGACACGTGGCACGGCCCAACAGTGGCCCATTCCGGTGAAAAAGGTCGGCCTAGTAAAAAATAGCAGGCCGGCCCATATAAGGCCTACTGGTGTCAGGTCCATTTAAGCCCACGGCCCATACGAGATGTGCCAATTCGGCCCGTCAACGGCCCGTTAAAGATTTGACACCATTGCAGCCCATCGTTAGTTCAAGCCCGTTAACAGTCCGCTATATATTTGGGTTCAATATCGGCCCAATGAGATTTTGGCCTGTTAATGGCCCATTCAGTGGATGGGCCAATTTTCACAATGTACATCTTTCGGCCTTTTAGCGACCCATTTAAATATTGGGCTAATTTCCGGGTCTTTCAGCCTGTTGATGGCCCATAAATCAGTTGGGCCATTTGTAGTCGGACCTGAGTTTCGGCCTTTTAGCTACCCGTTTAAGTATTGGGCCAATTTCCGGCCCGGTGTGTCTTTCAGCCTGGTGATGGCCCATATATCTGTTGAGCCATTTGTAGTCAAACCTGAGTTTTGGCCTTTTAGTGACCCATTTAATTGTTGGGCCAATTCACGGCCCTTTGTGCCTTTCAGCCTGTTAACGGACCATAAATGAGTTGGGCCATTTGTAGTTGGACCTGAGTTTTGGCCTTTTAACGGCCCATGCCCTTCATGGTCCAGTACCAGCCCGGTTTCTCTTTCGGCCTGCTAAAGGCGCACAACACAGTTGGGCCATTTACAATACGACCAGACTTTCGGCCTCTTAGCAATCCATGCTCTTCATGGTCCAGTACAAGCCCATTGTCTCTTTCGGCCTGCTAAAGGCCCACAGTATAGTTGGGCCATATGTAGCCCGAACTTAGTAACGGCCTGTTAACGGCCCGTGAAATCAATTGGGCCCACTTGTTGCCCGCTTCGATGTCAGCCTGCTAACGACCCGGGAGTTAAGAGGGCCGACCATTAACTTTCGGCCTGGTAACGGCCCATTAACTTAATGGGCCCACTAAAGTTCATACATGTCAGAGAAGAGATGGCTGTAGCTAGCACGGACTCCAAGAAAATTGGTGTCGGATGGGACTCGTGTGGGTGGCGTCTGCCGTACTGCTAAACATGAATGCTAGTTATGGCCCATGCCACCCCACTATATCGAGGTGTTGGTTACGTAGAACAAATTTCCTGGAGTCCATGCTTAGCCCTCCTCTATCTCTCTTCTCAGCCAGACAGCAGACGCGCGGAGCCCATCGTCTGTTTGCTCATATGCGGTCCCACATGTCAGTGAAAACACAAGAGGACCCACTGAACCTGCACATCTTTCACCTCGACGTCCTGGTGATGAAAAACAAATCCAATAAAGATCTTTGGTGGCCGCTTTTGGAGTTACTCAAGAGTAGTAAGATGCTATTTATAGTTTTACCAAAGATGCACATCACGTGGCTTCACCTACCACTCTATTTTCTTGCATGACACGACCTCGATGCTGGATGTCCCACGTGTTGGCAAAAGGAGGAAGAACTCGACAAAATCTTCGGTCGTGCTCTCGGATTAGACTAGTTGTGCTAACTTAAAATTTTATTGTGTAGAATGGATGCAAGTTTTGTATTGGGAAGAAGAGTACAACAATATATTGATAGAGCGCAATTTAGTAGATGTTCTAGCACTTTTAGCTATCATAGAGGCTTAGAGATGAGACTAGTGCACTTGTTGATAGAATAGTGGCTAGACACGTCTACTTCTTTACACTTGAAGAAGAAAGAAGCATGCAGGATCGAGCCTCCGCAGATCAACAATGAATGCATCGAGAAGGCACTAATCCAACTTACAGGAGCAGTTATGGAAGTTGGATATCTTCTAAAATGTATTCTTGTGGTTCTTGTTTTTCTGGTCAAAATTTTGGTGTTGTATTTCCATGTACCAAAAAATCAATGATGAGAAAAGATATGTGTTTGCAAAGAAAAATGTACGCGGCCGGGATGCGTCCGCGCATTCGGCGCACGACCACTGCATCCGAGAAATGGCCTGGACACGACCCCATTGCCCAACCCAAATGGACAGAATCCAGGCAAAACGAAGGTCCGTTTGGGGTTGTCCGTTGTAGTTGGCCTTACAACTGGGACCGCAGTTGAGGAAATAGACTATAGGCAAACCCCCAACTCGCCCGCCGCGCGATGGCTGAGTTAGAGAAACGACGAGGTTGAAGAGATTGTTGTAGCACGGACTCCAACAAATATCGTGTCAGATGGAAGTCGTGCTGGTGGCATGTGCCATACTCCTGGACCTGAATGCTTGTTCTGGCCCATGCCACCCTACTACTCCTACTACTTATAGTAGTATTATCAAGGATTCGAGGTGCTGGTTACGTACAACGAACACATTAACATATGGCCCACCTCACACCGTGGCCAAATTTCCTGGAGTCTGTGCTAGGTTAAAAAGTGTTCTTTGTGAGGATGGGTGGCTGGTCTCAAGTTTAAAACTTGTTCTATTTTGTACGTAGACGTAGAGATAGTGCAGCATGTGAAGCTAGTACAAATAGTGTACTATTGTTGATTGGCCTCATCCGATAACCTGTTGCAATGCACGTACAATTATGTATTCAGAAAATATTTTTTGCCTCATCGCAGCACCCACTCAGAGAAGCGACTCGAAATCCATTCATAAATTAAGTAAATTTATCACAGGCATATCATTTTATTACATACAACAGGTCACCAACCCACAACGACAACGAGGGTACATTATAAATACTAAAGTTTTCATCACACAACAAATAACAAGCAATGAAATGAACTTCAACTCAACCAAGCCTCGGCATTGGAAACACTTGCTTTGAACCACAAGTGATTCTCGGGGAATGGCTAGCTACTGTCAATCTCGAGACCAACGCAGGACTGATCATCCAAGCTAAAGCGACCTACTATATCACGACCAGGGTAGGGAACCACCGCAATGTCCGACATATAGATACAGTTGCTTCTCATAAATGGTAGTAACATTGTGTCAACAACAGTTGGATCGCCTATCACCATCATTGGATAGTTTTGTCCAAGGAAGAGCGAGTTTGCTCCAAGACTATCAATATGGTACCAGGGAGAAGGTGTTGGCGCTAGCACAGTAGTATCCATCCCAAATACCATACAATGGGTGGAAATTGCAGTGGCATTTGTATGAATCGCCATATTTGTTGTGGCATTTATCTAATTTGTTTTTGAGACGGAAGCAGGGTGTCAACTGGGGTGTGCGGGGCACTCTGGCCTGTCTAGACAACCTTCTCTTTTATGTTTACCACAGACCAGCCCAGTGTTTTTTTTTTCTGAAAGTGGCTAGGCTAGTTTTTTGTGATTTATTTCCAAGTAAGTCGCTTTGTGAGGCCTGTTGGGCTGCAAATCTTTCAAGACGAGTAAAACTTCATTCGGCTGGACGAGAAAATGGCCTATCAGTAATGAGAAATGGGCTGTACATTTTTAAAACACATCAAACCGGCAATTACTTTCAAATTTCTTTTTTTTTCATTTCAAGATTTTAAATTGCATTAATTTTTATGCGTGGACAATTTGTTGGATTTTATATTGATATACATTTATTTTTAAAATCAGTTTGAATGTGACTCGAAATTTCGGGATTAAAGACAGTTCGGACCACACCGAAATATGCAACATTTCATATAATGTTTTAACCGTGGCCACAATATGGGCTGTAATGCTAACAACAAGAATAGGGGCTCCAAAAAAACCTTAAGAATTAGCAAATGGGCTGTAACTTATTAGAAATAATGGCAGATGGGTTGTATGCTGTTTTCCACAGATTTGAGGCTTTCCTAAAAAAAGGTTGACACACAAGCAGTGACTGTTGGATGTCCATCCAACGGTCGTCATGCTTCTTCAATCTATGCTCTTCCTGCTCCAGCCACTCAAACAAGCACCGGCAGGACTACCTGCTCCCTCCTCCCCGCGGTCGGCTATGCTGCCGCGCAGGCCTCACCGCCCCACCTTACTCCCATCGCTGGCCTATCCATCCCTCTACACACCCACACCTGCTGTTATTCTCCGGCGACGGCAGACGAACCTGTAAACCCTTGTACAGTCATACTCCCCTCCATGTGGGAAACAACTGCCGAGTCTTCCCTGCCTCCATGTCGTTCCCTTCCTAGGCCTCGCCGTCGTCTACCGCCCTGGTGCTCTCGGCAAGGCCTGGTCAACGTGGTCAACGACCGACATGCATCTGAAGTGGACTGTACATGGAGAGCCTGACAGCTGGGTCCACGGCCGCACGCAAGGAAATGCCTCCTTATTACGCGCAAAATAATGATTCCTCCACCTGACATCTGGGACCCACTGAAAGGGCCTCTGTATTTCGCGAAAAAAACGTTACCGCCGCTGACAGCTTGGACCCACCATCTATATCTTCGCATGCAAGGTAGTGCGTCATTATTTCGCACAAAAAATGAATACTATCCCTGCTAGCTGGGACCCAGTATAGTGGCAGGCTGGCTTGTGGGCCTACTAAGTTGACGGGGATGGAGGGCTTGGTCAACTTAGTCAATATGCACGATTCTAGCTCAAGTGACCGTACGATGTCCATCCAACGCCCGTAGTGCTTCTTCAACCTCAGGTCTTCTTGCTCCAGCCGCCCAAACCAGCACCGGTCGTGCCTCGTGCTCCTGCCTCCCGTGGCCAGCTGCTCCCACCACTGGCCAGGCCATCCTCTACTCACCCACACCCCCTGTTATTCTGCGGCGACGGCAGCCTCACACCGCAGCGAACCAGTGAACCCTCATACTTCTCTACGTGTGGGCATCCACTGCCGCATCTTCCCCGGCTCCGCGTCGTCCCCTTCCTAGGCCTTGCCATCGTCCACCGCCCTGGTGCTCTCGGCGCGGCGTGGTCAATGTGGTCAAGGAACGACTTCCATCGGAAGAGTACTGTACGTGGAGAGGCTGAAAGCTTGGTCCACGGCAGCCGCAAGGAAGTGCCTCCTTATTACGCGGAAAATAATTATTCCTCCACCTGACAATAGGGACCCACCGAACGGACCACCGTATTTGGCAAAAAAAAATGTTCCCCCCTGACTGCTGGGACCCACCGGACGGGCCACCGTATTTCGTAAAAAAAACGTCCCCCCCACTGTCAGCATGGACCCACTGGAAGTGTCGCCTTATTACGCACAAAAAAATGAATACTCCCCCTGCTAGTTGGGGCCCACCTTGGTGTGTGGCTGACTTGTGGCCTACTAAGTTGATGGGGAGGAGTGCTTTGTCAACTTAGTCAATATGAACGATTCTAGCTCCAGTGACCGTACGATGTCCATCCAACGGTCGTTGTGCTTCTTCAACCTCTGGTCTTCTTGCTCCAGCTGCCCAAAGCAGCGCCGGTCATGCCACATGCTCCTGCCTCCCGTGGCCGATTGTGCTGCCGCGGAGGCCTCACCGCCCCCTACTATTCCCACGCTGGCCAGGCCCTGCGGCGACGGCATCCTCACACCACAGCCGAACTAGTGAACCCTCGTACTCCTCTCTGCGCAGGCTTCCACTGCCACATCTTCCCCGACTCTGCGTCGTCTCCTTCCTAGGCCTCGCCGTCATCCACTGCCCTGGTGCTCTCGGCGCGGTGTGGTCTACGTGGTCAAGGAATGACTTCCATTGGACGTGGACTATACGTGGAGAGGCTGGCAGCTGGGTCCAAGGCTGCAGCAAGGAAGTGCCTCCTTATTACATGTGGGGCGTCGACCATCCTGGTCCACTTGCCATGCACGCAGAACTCCAAGGAGAGTCACCCTGGTCGTCGCGCCACGGTAATAATGACTAATGAGCCGTCAAATCACAGGCCCAACCTTTCCCACTGTGAAGTTGCTCGAACGAAGGAACCATCATGAATTCATTGAATTCCTCTTCTTGAAGAAAACTACTATACCAACAGGACTGCTAGCTACAGTAGTTACTCCAGAAGAGGCCTCCTTTCGTTCATAGGATAGGAATTTTATAGGAATATGGAAATCATAGGAAGTGAGATGACATGCATCTCAATTCCTATAGAGAAAGAGATGTCATTTGATGCATAGGATAGGAATTTTTCCAATGAGACTAGGCTAATGTACTGGTAATTTGCTCTAAAAACTACAGTACTGAATACTAGTACTGGTACATGCTCGTACTCAGACACAGACACACACACTAACTACTAGTACTACTACTTCTCACACACTGGCCAGACGCTGTCTTTCTCCTTCCCAGCTTTGTCGGCGACACCCCACCGTGCTTGGATCTCTGCCGACCTCTCTGCGGCAGCGCATGCATCCTCTTCTTTATTACGGCGGTGGGCCTCCCTTTTCTTGAGTGCTTTCTGACTTCTCCGCTCCCTCTGTGCGGCTTTTGCCGCCTCTTGCTCTACCGCCAATTTGGCCTTGGCAGCATCAAATTCCGCCCACATAGGTGTGAGGTCGCGAGCGGCGATGAACTTGGCACGGCGGGATGCCATAGCTTCCCTACCATTTTGTGTGCGGTCGTGGGCGGCGAGGAACTCGGCGCGGTGGGATGCCATCGCCTCCTTACCAGTTAGTGTGCAGCGCGGTGGCATGAACGACGCTTGGTCAGAGCTCTGGGGGGAGTGGCCGGACAACCATATAGTGCATTGGTTTGTCAAGAGCCCAAGGATAATAGATGAAGGAAATTTGGATTCCCCTTCAATCCTGGTAATTTATTACCAAGTAAAATGCATTGGCGCGCATCGAACTTGTGTTGATAACTCACTTTTGATCATTATATTATACGTGATGCACACATTAGTGCACACCGTTCATAGTGGCAAGTAGCATGTACGCGTGCAGACACTCACGCTCATGCTGTCAAACCATGCTAATGCATGCACGTCGCCCTCTCAATCAATGTCCTGCTCATGGCGCAACACAAACGGAGAGCCCGTCACCTGCGCGCCCTGGTGGTGCCTGACATTACAGTTCAGACGTTTGATGGAGGCCTCCGCGAACGCCGAGCATGTATTCACCTAGCTCAACACCAATGGTCATACTCAGGACTTGGTGCCTTACTCATGTATATCGTCCATTACAACGACAATATATAAAACAACCTAGCTAGAGAGGGTACTATCGTACGGAGTATGTACTATCGTGAGCGGCCGGTCATAGTGCCACTGCACACAAGTGTGTGTCTGATCGATTCGTCCATTATTCTTAAGATATGCATGGTTGTGTGGTGTCTAATGGTGGTCGTCGAAGGCTAGCTAGCGACAAGACCGGTTGCATGGACGCCTGGTTATCAATACGTGCCGCATACACTTCAAAGGCCCATCATCCATGAGATCACATTTTACCACCACGCCAGCATCTGACCGCCCTGGCCTACCGAAACCCCTTCCATCGCTAGCGCGCGCTTCCCGCCGGAAACGGTCACCATCTCTCCAGAACGTCAAAGCTGCATTCATCAGACTTAACTGCAGGTGCAGTTGGTGTGTCACTGACATATGGGCAAGATGCCTGTTGGGCCGACATGTCAGTGACCCAACGCACCTGCAGTTAAGTCACTGAAGCAACGTCCGCATTCATGCTCGACGAACCTACTCCGGCGCCAGCCATCCATCCGTCTACCGCGGCTCATTGCCATTCGCCCGCTATATTAACTTGAGCCCCAGCTCCCAGCCATAGCTAAAGACACACACTCATTCTCCTCCGGTCCCTTCCTTTTGTCCGCAAAACTCCAACCATGGCCTCCTAGCGCTCCTAGGTTTTAGTACGGTTTGTGCGAAATATGTAATGAATTTCGTCCAGTTTGTAGGAAAAGTTTTCGAAATGTAATGAATTTCATTCGGTTAATTTGAAATTTGCTTTGTTTGCACGAATTTCGTTCGATTAGTTCATATAGTTGTCGAAAGGTATGCGGGCAGCATTGGATGGCATCCATCAGTGTCCTCGGATAGATGCCGGTGTAAATTTGTGGGCTAGGTCTGGAGATTAATAGTGCTCCATTATTTGGCAGGGAACAATTATCCCTCGATGAAAATCAGATCCGCCGTGTTTCGCACTCCTCCCACGTAATAGTGTAAACTCTTGCTTACATAAAAATGGAGCAAATGGACGGCACTGTAGCACGTCATATCACTCAAACTAGCCCGCCTAACACGCGGGAAAGCACCGCCCTCATCATTTTGTTCTGGATTTCTATCGATCGATCGCACGAAAATGTTTCGCTTTGCAAGTTCAAAAGAAAAGGCGACATACTTACAACTCATACGCGTCACACCCCCGACAGTCCGGCTCGCACGCCGCTCACCAGAAGGGACACGTGTTGTCTTGCAATTTCACTGACATGTGAGACTGCAATTGAATAAAGCGTCGATAGCTGAAATCTAATTGCTCGGCGGGTGTCGGCTGAGAAGAGAGAGATGGGGGAGGGAGAAGAGATCGCCCGCCCCCCACGCATGGACTCCAAGAAATATATGGTGATAATGTGAGGTGGGCCATGCGGGAGTCCGGACCACTTCGAAGCCCTCCCCCCTCAGACGCCAGGTGCCCGCGTTCATAGCAAGTACGTAGTACCAGTAAAATAATGTCCTATAAGCCCGCTTATGTGGAGAAGAGAGAGGCATTGAAAAAGTCAAGGAGCGGCTCTACAAGATCCCTTCTCTACATGTGCTCCTAGGTATAAAAAACTAATTCTAAAAAACAGGCATAAAAACAATTGTTTCTAATAAAGAAAGGTAAAAAACATTTGAGAGGAAATAGATAGAGAAAGTGAGAAAAAGTTGTATCCTTTATAGCCAACCTTATAGTCAACACTATGGTAGTATTACATGCGGAAGGAGGGAGTGGTGCACATGCCAAGTTCACTGGGCTGCCGTGTTTCACACTCCTCCGTCGTAACAGTGGAGACAATAGCTTTCATCAAAAATAAACAATGAATAATCTTTGCTCATCCTCTATATCGGAAAAGAATACTTTCCGTTCGCCGACATGTGGGATGTCGACCATCCTGGTCCACCTGCCATGCACAAAATTATCCCGGTCCACCCTGGTCATAGCGCAGGCCCAACCTTTCCCGCTGTAAGTTGGTCGGAGGAATGAACCATCATGACTTTGTTGAATTCTGCTTCTTCAAGAAAACTTACTGTACCCGCAATACTGTTACCACACGCGAACACTGGACGTCACTATACCACGTCATATCACTGAAACCCTCTAGGCCAAACTAGCCCGCCTAGGGTTTGTACTCCCTCTGTTTCAAAGTTAGTAGTACAAAGTTGAGTCATCTATTTTGGAACGGAGGGGGTACGTCTTTGTACTGCTATGATTTTGTGTTGTACGTCTCTGTACTTTTGCTACAATTTTCCTACCCTATGAACCAAATGAGGCCTGCATGTATCTGTGTTGACTATTGTCTGATCGATCGCTAAGCCTACAATTTTAGGAGCTTGGGCTATTGGCCGATCAATGATGGATAAGTATAAGCGTACCACGAGCTCATCAGCCCCAACGTTTCTCTTTGGTGAGTGTTTTGCAAGTACTATAGCTGGCATAGTAGCTAGCCTACTAACACCAAGAATCATCAAACAAGCCCTGCTGATATGATAAACAGTTCAAACTTACATCTAAGCATGCGATATATTACATCAAAAGCTGGTGAGGATACATCTGTTTCCATAACTCACTACAAAAAAATACACTTCCGTGATGATATGTGTTTGTCATAGTAGGTCGCGTTTTTTGTCATGCATGTACATCCATGATGATTTTATGACAGAATCAAGATAGTTATACCTGTGCTGTCGTAGAAGTGTTCCATGAAATTACCAAAATTATCATCACGAAAGTGTCCACTTCCATGACGATAAATCGCGCGTCACAGAAGTGCTTTCGTCAAGGGTGACCGACAAGTGGCATCCACCGTAACGGAATGTCGTTAAGCTATCGGGTCAGGTTTTGGATCCGATAACCCATTAACAGCCCCGACCAATGGGGATTTTCCACGTGTAAAATCATCATTGGCTGGAGGAAACACGTGTCGGCTCATCGTTGGGACAGATGTCATCCGCTCATTGGACCGAAGGCGCCTATGATACGGCGACACGTGGCATGGCCCAATAGAGTCCCATTCCAGTGAAAAGGCCGGCCCGTTTGACTTGGTCAAAAGGTGGCGGGTCGGCCCACAGAAAGCCTGTTAACGGCCTGTTTGCATATAGCCCATTTACATCCCGCTAACCCTTGGCCCGTTATGCCCTATCTGAATTAGGCCCAGTAGCGTCATCTGGGCCGTCCAATATGATTCAGCCCGTTTTAACTTCCGGCCCATGTGTGGCCCATGACTTCTTTCGGCCCATATGAGGACCTTTGTAACTCTTGGCCCATTAACGGCCTGTGGTGAAACTGGCCCGTAATGAACAGTGTATCACTTTATACCCATTAACGGACCGTTATTCCATTGGGCCGTTTCCAGCCCAAGCTATCTTTCAGCCTTCTCAGGGCCCATTGATTCTTGGGCTCATTTGCAGCATTCGGTCATACGGCCCGTTACTCTCATTTTCTGCTTGTGGGCCAAATTCAGCCCGTCGTTACTGTCGGCCCGTTTGCGGACCGTTAATACGTTGGGCTGTTTTCATGTCAAAAAACCAGTTGGTCTGTTTTCATAGAGTTATCAAATACAGCCTATTAACGGCCCGTTATGGTCCACGAATAGTATGACCCATGATTGGTGAAATGATGATATGCCCCGTAGAAGGCCATGGATCCTACGGCCCGTATGAGGCCCATGGATAGTACGGCCCGTAGAAGGCCTATGGACCTTACGGCCCGTAGAAGGCCCATGGACCCTAAGGCACGTATAGAAGGCCGATGGATCCTACGGCCGGACGAAGGCCCATGGATCAGACGACCTGCAGGAGGCCCATGGTTACAACAGTCCATGTGTTGCCATGATTATTTTGGCCTAGTTATCAAAAATAGGCTATTGTGGCCACTAGAAAAAAACAGAAAAAGAACTGCAGTGACTACAAGCAAACAACTAAACAAGACAATAAGGAAATAAATAAGCAAGCAATTAACGCTAGCCTATTACCGCTATTACACATATTACATCCACTGGGCATCAAAGTTCGCTACCAGTGCAAATATAGGGAACAAAGCAGCACATTACATACACTCGCCGTCAAAATTGGCCACCAGTGCAAATAAACGTGATAGAAAAACAAGAGCATAACTGAAACAACTTCAGAACAGCTCAAGAAACGTTATCCTGGGTATCCACCATGCTGGCAATAAGCTTAGCAAGCTAATTAGCTTTGTCCTGTTTGGCTCTAAAATCCTCCAACGCTTGCAGTTGCACCAGAAAGTATGCATCTGAATGCCCCAGGGACTTTCGCAGTCCTTCCGCTTCTTGTCGCAGCACAGCTGATCGATGTCTTTCAGCTTGTAGTTGAGACTCAAGAAACTGAACTGATTCAGACAGTTAGTTTGAATAGCTTGTGGAAGCGGTAGTGGCCAGTAACTCGAACACTAAACCAAGACAGGACTTTGGGGTCGTCTCGCTGTCTTCAAGATAGTCTTCCTTAGCTGTTTTGTCACCTTTGTTGGAGACCAACAAGGATGTGTCACTATCCTGAACCTTATCTGCATTACTTCCTTTACCATTGCTTAAGGCACTCTTCCCCAATATTCTTTCAGCATTCTAAACGAAGAAACAAGCAGACACATAACAAGTTTAGCATACACTAGTATATGAAACTCATTTCGGTGAACCAGTTCATCAGTAAGGTGGACAGGATTAAACTACCAAGTCTTCTATTGCCAAGTACTAGTACATAATAAAATCATCAAACAAACATATATCTATGTCCTATGGTCACTGCATTGTCTTGCCAAATCAAAATAGAGACACGGTTCAAATCATATCATTTCAAGACAAAGCAGGAGTGAAAGAATACAAAGCGTGGGAAACTACACGGCACAACAAGATTTCAGATGGGTACCACGGGTCTACATGTACAACAACACTATTGGCTCTGTTGTGATGCTAGTAATGTGCACGATATGGAAGTCAACTGTATACACAATTGAAATGGAAATCAACAGAGCTATTGATAAGAGCAAACATGTTAAAGAAACATGCGTGAACATACCTGCTGTGCCATTGGAGTTTCGATTGGATCCTTCAATTTAAAAATAAGTTTGTATGAGTAAATACAGTGATACAAGAGCAAAGCAATCATAGTTAAAAAAGGCATGCCTAAGCGAGCGCTTAAGCGCGCCTAGGCTCTAGGCGTTGGCAAAACGCATTGCGCATAACTACGCATAATCTATGCATAACTGCGCATAAGCATGCGCTTTGGTCAGTAAAGCACAAGGCGGTGGCAAAACGCACAATTAACTCCTAGTGCTTTTTTGAACTATGATAGCAATGGAATATTAAATTAGAACAATTGTTCTTCAGGTTTAGGCACTTGTTCTACATGAACAGAGTACAGTAAGACGCAAGAATATAATACTTAAAAATAGAAAATGAGCTCATAGACCTTACCACATTCTTGGTTCGGGACCAGTACAGAACAAGGCATTCCCAGTCATCGTCCAATAAATGTGTCTCAGGAGAACGTAAGGGAATATGATGAGTTTCTTTGCCGGTGAAGTACGTTTTCTTCAGGTAATTCTGATACTGCCACCAAGCATTCTTGAAGATAGCAGAGGTATTAGCACAGGTTACCTCATCCCGAGTTTCCAAATCGGTCTTCTCTATAGAGAAAAATGGGAAAATTTGCTGTACTATAACCATCATGGAGGTAGGATGTATGGGACAAAGCAAAGTAATTGCCATGAATAACATTACTTACACATAACTCCTAGACAAACACCTGCAACTGGCATTTTCCTTCATCTTCAGTATAATATTTCCAAGATGGGAAGATACACACATACGATTTAACAACATCAAATGCGATAGATGCTAAACTACGACTAGCTGGTTGTGCTTCCTCCATAGGAATAGGCATACTAGCTGGTGGAGTTGGGGTTCGCCGTGATAGTACTGGCCCTTTGGGAACTGGAGCTGCCTTTCTAACTGCTCTTGTTTGGGAGCTCTATGGTGGAGATGGTGATGTGTCAACAGGAACTGGGTTACTATCGGCTGGGGTTGGGGTTAGATTGGGTGAAGCTGGTTCTTTGTCCATAGCAGTAGGGGTACAATCTGCGAGAGTTTGGGTTATGTGTGGTAGGGCTGGTTCTTGTGCATGTACAACCGGGGTGCTATCTCCACCAAGAGGTAGCACTATTTTATTTGAAGACCGTGTTTTTAGTCCGCTAGATACTGGCATCACCCGCTCCAATTCAAATGGCTGATAAACAGGAAACATAGTTGAATATACAGACATTATATGAGAGACAGATGCAATAGATAGTGTGGAAAAAAGAGGGCATGAAATAGTATGATGTCTATCTAAACTGGATAGCATAGCATAACATAATTCAAAGATATGATGAATAACTAAACATGCTCGCATGACATAATTCACCTACATGTTATCTAAGTAATCAAGATCGCATCATTTAATTCACATATGTGATTTATATGCTAAACAGAGGGCATTCGATATGATGTCTGAACTAAGAACATGGTGCTGAATATTGTGTATATGATGTCTAAACTATGCAATGCAAGACACCGTATGCATGATATGAGTAGTATAACCGTGCCAAGTTAGAGCATACACCTCAGTGGGGGAATAGGACTGGTCATTTGTCTCTGAATCCATCTCTGAGGAGCTATTGGGACCCAACAAGAGATCTGCTTCGACAGGTAGCACTGTCTGCTCTGAAGGTCTTGTTTTCACTCTAGATTTTTCCATCTCCCACCCAAATGTCTGATTCACAGGAAGAGTAGTTTAATGTACAAACATTGTCGACAAATGGAAATGTAATGAAGAAATGGATGGGCAAGATATCATTCAAATATATGATGCCTAGTTAAACAGGATGGCATTGCACATTTCACATATATTATGGCTGGCTAAAAGGCATGAGACTGCATAATTCCCATATATGATATAGAAACTAAACAGGTGGCATAACAAAACATGTCTAAACTAAGTAGATGACATATATGATGTCAAAAGTAGGCACTTCAAGGCAACATATGCATGATATGACTAACATCATCATGCCAAGGTAGAGCAAACACCTTGTGGGTAAATAGGAGTGGTCAGTGGCGTCTGAATCCGCCTCAGAACAGATATCTTCCTCTGGATTACAATCTGGAGAGGGGTGGGGAGGGTTTGCCATTGAACCCACCATGGAGTGATGTCTACATGACATTGTATTGCCGCGTAAAACTATTCTATTTTTCTCTACATGTTCAGCATGACTGTGTACAATATCTGACATGCATACGAAAAAAGATATGGTGAGATTATGTAAGGAGAGCATGCAGAAATTTAGAGTGATGGTAACGACCAGTGGATCGACGTTTTTCCGTTGAACCAAAATACCCCTAATGGATCGACGTGAATGTATAGTAATAAGTGATGCAACAAGTGTACAACCTCTTTACCGTAGCCGTGTTGACCACAGCATCATTGGCTTGGTCGCTGAAGTAGTTGAGGCAGAGGTGGCTGTCGAAGGTGTGGAGGAAGATCTGAGGAATCTATAGACGGCGTCCAGGGCACTGATCTGTTGTGATGGATCATTTTGTCGTTGGAGCAGCTCCGGTGAGCCGTAAGACATCAAGGCTTGTAGCGACCCGACCTCAAACGGTCAAGGCTCTGTGTATCCGTGTCATCCCTGGATCGGTATGCTGGCACACACAGTACATCAATGTATATATCAAAGTGCAATCACATGTATAAATAACACAAAATTGATATATGCCTCATAAATCTCAGCGAAACAATCGAATGGGTGTGGTGTCCCATCGACGCCAACGGCAAGTTGAGTGTAGACCGTAACCCTACAACATTACTCTTATTCATCATAGAAAATTCCAGCAACATAAGACGTTGCAGCCCTGTAGGTCAGTACATTGAATGTATTGGCAAGTCACATCATAACAATAATGAACCTATTTGTACATGCAATTTGGCTGGTGGAACGCTCTAAGTTTAGTTTTTGCATAAAGCTAGTTTTTCCCTAGAATAAAAGATATTATGCTACCACTATTGTATAGCATAGGATGCATTGGTAAACCCAACTCAATCCATTCTGAAAGTTTCATTTAAAACCCAACTGTTTAATTAAGAGTGATGAGATCTCCCAGTATTTCCACTACTAGATGCTCAAGTTGTCCGTAACCGGGGACACGGCTAATCGATTAGGTTTTAACACTCTGCAATGGTTTGCGCACTTTTCCCCACAAGACTCGATAACCTCCCTTGAAGTTCTCGCACTGCCTGGCGTTTGAGAACAGAATGACCGAGACATAGTCTTTCAAAAATGTCCCCCCTTAACCCACGAATAGGCCGGTAAACCTACATCATTCTACATCTCCTAGCCCATCCCGGAAGGGGTCACACTAAATACTCAACTAAGCCAGAGCCCATCTTGGCTTGTGGCTGCACATGTAAGCTTCTAGACATGAGAATACGATTGATCTCTTTGAGCCTGGGTAGCCGACCACTAGTGGTGCACCACCATGGATTAACCATGCATGCTCCCACTTTACTTCGCCACCGTTCAAACCTAATACCACCCAGGTAGTTCATTTACAAGTATTAGTCCTGATTACTACTTTGTCACTCATGTCTCACCATATTCGCTTCCCAAACCACGCCTACATTTAGCGAGGCAAAATTAACTTACACGGTGGTGACAAGGGTGTATAGATCAGACCTACCTCAAATGAACTATTAGGTAACGGCATAGCCATCTGGCAACAATAAATCCTATCATGCAATCCTACCACAAAAGGACTAAGTGCATAATATAAACATAGTTAATTGGAAGAATGGTCAAATGTGAACTTGCCTAGTAATAGTTGATGAAGATTATATCGCTCTCAGAAATTTACTTAATAGAACTATTCGTCACTCTCCGATGAAAATCTATAAAGTCAAACATTGCATTCACATAAGCAATCATTTCGGAGAACCAAATAACATGCAACATGAAAAGACTTGGAAAATCCAAATGAATACACAACACACTTAACTATCAAAAGAAAATACTAAGTGCAAAACAACATAGGGCATGGGTGCCAAAAATTGTGACGTGGACCACAGTGCATAGTAGGCATACGAGTAAAACTACTATGGTCATATCCTAATGTGTGAAAAATATCGTGAGATAGGTCCAAGTGATAGGGTTTGGCAGCGGTGACACGGTGCAAAAAGAATCACATCAATCGGAGCTATAGTTTAGGAGATATGGCCAGTTGAAGTTTGAATTCAAATCTGAATAAAGTTCAAATTTGAATTTTGAAAACGCTTACAAACATGATGCTACTGGATAGACCTAATCATGACGAAGAATTTGCTGCTGGTTTCATCGAATTTGGAGTTACGGTTAAAAAGATACGGCTATCCGAAGTTTAGGGACTAATCTGTAAAACTTAGGGAGTAAATAGAAAAATAAATAACCGCAAACAGGCCCCTAGCCATGTGGAGGATCCTGGCTGGCTGGTAGTGTTCGCTGCTTTGGCTAAACGGCGAACGGCAACTAAATAACTAAAACAGCTACTGCGGCTAAAAAATAACTAAAAAAACAAAGATCGGTTTAACTAAACCGATCGGTTTACTAAACCGCAGTTAACCGATCTAATACGAAAAAACGGGGAAGCGAGCGGTCGTCTTACAGAGGCGACGGTGACGTAGAGGGGCGGCGGCGCTGGCGTTGGCCGGTGATGGGGCGGCGACTCCGGCGCTCCTCGACGACGGGGAAAGAGGCGGCGGGGTCCGGCGCGGCACGGGTGATCCGCTGGTGGGGTCGGCGGGCAGCGAGGTGGTCGGGGTCGTGCTGTGCGGGGCGGCGGCTCCGTGCTCCGGTGTGGACGCAGGTCGTCATGGCGGCGTCACCGGCGGTCCTAGGGGCACAAGAAGATGTCAACAAGGTGCTCCTAGACTTGGGCAATAGTTTGGTGAAGAAGAACATGGTCGGGGCAGTTTACTGGCGGCGTTTTACTCCGGCAAGGAAGCTCCGGCTCCGGCGAAATCCAAAGCAGGAGGGCGTCGGCTATGGGTGGTGCGAGGCGAAACGAAGTGGCAGAATGGATAGAGGGGGTCGAGGGCTTCTTATAGGCGCGGAGAGAGGGCTCAGGAGCGAGGTATAAGCTCTATCCCTAGAGCTTCGGCCGGCGGGTTCGGCGTGTGCATGTGCGTGCTCATCCAGCAGGAGGAGCGGGATGTTAGGGACGACCTTGGGAGTGGGCCCTGCGGGTCAGCTATAGGGGAGAGAGCGAGCGAGGGAAGAGAGAGGGCGGGCGAACGAGGCGCAGGCCTGCGGGCGCTGGGGTATCGCTCGGGCACGGGATTGGGCCAAATGGCCAGCTGGTTCACCCCTGGGCCGAACACTGTTTCAGTCCAGGCGGCGCTGTCAGTGTACAAAAAGAGGGGTACACTTTTTGTACCCCTATAACTGTGCACGGGCAGTCTGAGCCACGGGCACCACCACACTGAGCAAGGCAAGGGAGGTGAGCCAAGGTAAGGCCGAAGCTCAGGAGAAGCAGAACGACGCCAAGACCAAGACCACAAAGAGCAAAGGGGACGAAGCGGACCCCCCCTAGCAAGATCCTTGCCGGGAGGAGGTTTTAGCAAACCCGGCAAGACCCTTGCCGTGGCAGCTCGCCCCACACCTACGGAGTGGGTCACCCTTGAGTCCACTGCCCCCATGGGGCAAGGATTCGGGAGACATCCCCGTGGTGGCATACAGATCTTTGTGAAGACATTCAAGATCAGATACACCCTTTAGAAGATGATGATCCTTGGCGGGATCCCAGCCAAGGAAGACCACAAGGCCCCCGGCAAGGCCCTTGCCAAGAACACCCGTAGGTCCACCGTCAGGCCCACGCCAGTCAAACCTCCACCGCCGTTCGCATGCAGCTGCCGACCCAACCAGCTGGGCAGGCACCTGCGTGGCGGCATGCGGATCTTCGTGGAAACCCACCAGTGCGCCATCCCAGCTGCCTGCCTGCCTACATGGCACTGCGGGCGCCGCTGGCCAGGGCGCGTGTCAACACGAGAGGGAGCGGCGACGGACGAGGCAGGGCTCTCCCCCGTCCCCAATAAAGCAAGGACACCTGGGCAAGACGCATTAAATGCGCCTTGTCATGTAATGCGAGGGATAACCTCGCATCGCTGTTCCCTTTCCACCTCCTGTGTGCCACTGTGGCCACCCCTTTTCCTATAAAAGGAGGCCTGAGGCGACCAGGAGGGGGATTCGGCTTTTTGGAGCTCCTCATGCCCCATAGCTAGCTCAAGAACATAGATATACAATCCACCAAAGCAGGAGTAGGGTTTTATGCATCCTCGCAGCCCGAACCTGGGTAAACGAATCGTGTGCTATCTGTTTCATCCGCTCTTCTCACGACCCCGTGCCCCGCAACCGTAGTAGGGATTCTTGTGATCCCATAGGTGTCGTTCCCACCGACATCTTTGGCGCGCCAGGTAGGGGGCGTAGTTGTGAGAATCGACTTTAGCAGTTAGTTCGACGCTTCTTCATCGTCATGGCGCCCAAGAAGAAGACGACGGTGGCGGTTGGCCCATCGGAAGCCGGACATCCCGTCCCGACGTGGGCGAGCAGCGGACCGGTCGCAGAAAGGACCCGGGGCACCGTTCGCAAACACCAACACCGTCCCAGCAGCCGGAGTGTGGGAGGCGGCGATATTCGTGCGCCTGGTAACGGGCCGCACGCCGCCAAATCCAAAGACGGAGCCAGGCCCTCCGCGGGTGGCGCGGGGCCTTCCAAGATCGCTACCACCCCGCCCGAAGGCGATGCGAGGGCCTCCAAGACTCCCACGCCGGCACTGACGGCGCACTCCTCTCAAGCGGCGCGCGATGAACAGCGCAATCATGCCGAAGACCCCGGGCGTCGCCGTGGGAAGAGCCGCGAGCGCCACTCCCGGGAGGTAGAAGACCTGCCCGCTCGCCGAGGCGCTGGTGAAGATGGCATGCGACCGCGGGGTCGTGATAGAGCTCCTTCTGACATGGTCAGAAGTCGAAGCCCATCGCGATCCATGCAGGTTTCGCTTCCACCAACGCCAGCAGAAGCCCTGGCATGCGCAGTTGCTCCTCGATTTTCCTCCCATTACAGGGAAACTCGATGAATGGAGAGCCACTATCCGAAGCCTTGTTGCGGTGGCCAACAAAGACGAACCGAGTCCGGTGGAGCCCCCGGGTCGATGCTCCAACGGAGTCCCACGCAGCAGTGGCAGGAAAGCCGGCGGCGCCGCGACCACGGTGCACTCGCCTCCTCCTCGCCCGGTACCGCGGACGCCAGCCCGTCGCGACGCTACGGGCGACGAAATCTCCATAGCGTCGTCCGACCCGCGGACCCACTGTGACCAGCGCCAAGTCCTTCGGGAACGAGAACATGAAGACGCTCGAACCACTATCGAGCGCCGGCGCGGAGCGCGCCACTAGTCAGACAGGCGAGCAGGGCCTGCTGTGAACCACCCGGCACCGGAAAGCCCTGGAGGCCTACCTTAGGAGGTAGGCTGTCCGACTTTTACCCGTGAGCTGCGGCAGTTCCAGTGGCCCACTCACCACACCTTCAAACCTGACGTGGGCGAAAAGTACAGCGGCAAGACCCACCCGTCTGAGTTCCTCAGCATGTACACCATTGCGATGCAAGCTGCTCGATCCCGCGACGATATGGTGCTTGCGAGTTACTTTCCGTTGGCTCTTAAACCCAACTCCATGTCATGGTTGATGCACTTGCCAGTAGACTCTATTTCCTCCTGGTCGGATTTGTGCCATTAGTTTGTGGGCGCCTTCACTGGAGGCCACCAAGCCCATGGCCAAGCGAGCGACCTGCACGTCATTCCCCAGAAGGGAGGAGAGAGTCTCCACAAGTATATACAGAGGTTCAGCCGGATACAGTACAATATCCCTGATGTTCACCCTACCGCCATCATCAGCGCGTTCCATCAGAACGTGCGTAACCGCAAGATGCGCGAAGAGCTGGCAATGAACAAGGTGAAAGATGTAGCAGAACTCTATGTTCTTGCTGACAGATGTGCCCAGGCTGAAGAGGGAAGGAAGTACCCCGGCGAAGACGCCGGCATGGAAACCGACTCCTCAAATGAAGATACTGCCGCCCCGGCGAAGAAGGGCCGGCGCCGCAACAGGAAGCGCAAAGGTAAAGCCGTGCTTGCCATCGAGGGATCTGATGACACCGGCTCCACCAAGAAAACCAAGGCAGACGACCCCAGCAAGGAAATTGCCGGATGTGTCACCTGCCGGGCCTTGGTGGTTGCCGAGAAGCCAGGAAACTCCGACAAGCGATACTGCAAGATCCATCGCACCAAAGGCCATGCTCTCCAAGACTGCCGACAGGTTGAGCTCCTCGCTGAGAAGCAGAGGGCTGAATATGAGAGGCGGGACAAGGAGAAGGGCCAAGACGGTGCTAAGGGGTCCGGCAAGAAGCGTGACGACCAGGAAGGCTGTCGCGGCAAGGATAAACAACAGGAGAGGCCCGCCCGGGGCCGTGACAAAAAGCCAGAAGACGACGATCACGAAGAGGACGACGAATCCGGCGACCAAGAGTTTCAGAAAGCTACAGAGGCCATGTTCATCAACGGCGGTGCCTCGTTGCATACTTCTCACTACCAGCTTAAACAGTGGGTGCGAGAGATTACAGCGGCAGAGCCGTCGTTTGATGCCCAAAGGCCGCTGAAGTGGTCCAGCACACCTATCATTTTTGACACTGAGGATCAAACTGATCGCACTACTGCGGTCGGGTGCTTGCCATTGTTGGTTTCACCAACAATACACAACCTCAAGGTGAAAAAGATGCCAGTCGATGGCGAGGCCGGTCTGAACTTGATCTTGCCTGCTGTGATCGAGAAACTGCAGATTCTTGATGAAGACCTCGAAGAGACGGGCACGTTTCAGGGGGTCAACCCGGGAAGAAGCCAACCTAAGGGAAAGGTCACGCTGCCCGTGACTTTTGGAAGCGATCTGAACAACAGGACGGAGAGGATCGTGTTTGATGTTGCCAAGATCCCCTTGCCCTACAATGGGATCCTTGGCCACCCAGCGCTGGCCAAGTTCATGGCGGCGTCACACTACGCCTACAACACCCTGAAGATGCCAGGACCTATGACGATCATCACCATCCCCTCCGATAAGAAAGATGCGCTGATTTACGCTGACCAACTATACCAGCAAGCAGTTGCAGCAGCTGCCGCCACTAGGGCACTTGCTCCTGCCGCTGAGACCCCGGGAGGGAAGAAGAAGATGAAGACCGGTGAGACCTCGGACACCCACTCTGGCAAGCGCACCTCTTCGGAGTGTAGCGCTCCCGTCAAGGACACGCCAGAGAGCTCCACCGGCGGAAACAAGAAGCCCAGGGCCATACCGCCAGGAACCAAGAAGGTTTCTGTCAATGAGGATGGCACGGGAGGGGCTTTCACCATAAGCTCCGCCCTTGACGACAAATAGGAAGACGCGATCGTCACCTTCCTGCGGGCGAATGTCGATGTGTTTGCATGGCAAGCTTCCGACATCCCCGGCATTCCCAGTGAGGTGATTGAGCACCACCTTGTTGTCTGTCCTCATGCACGGCCCGTCAAGCAGAAGATCAGAAAGCAAGCTTTGGAACGACAAGAGTTCATCACAGAGGAGATCCGGAAACTGGAAGCAGCGGGTTTGGTAAGAGGAGTGCTCCATCCAACGTGGTTGGCCAATCCAGTCGTAGTGCGCAAGGCTAATGGGATGTGGAGGTTGTGTATTGATTACACAGATATCAATAAGGCTTGTCCTAAGGACCCCTTCCCGTTGCCGCGCATCGACCAGATTGTTGACTCCACAGCTGGGTGTGATCTGTTGTCATTCCTTGATGCCTACTCCGGCTACCACCAGATCTTCATGAGAAGAGAAGACGAAGAGAAAACAACATTCATCACCCCATGTGGTACGTATTGTTTCATGCGGATGCCTTTTGGGTTGAAGAGTGCTGGTTCGACATTTGCAAGGGCGGTCCAAATTGGTTTTGAACCCCAGCTCCATAGAAATATGGAAGCTTATATGGATGACATAGTGGTCAAAACCAAGGACAGGGCAACACTCATACCCAATTTGTGAGAAACATTTGCAAACCTGCGCAAGATCAATCTCAAGCTGAACCCTGAGAAGTGCGTCTTTGGCGTCCCGTCCGGCAAGCTTCTCGAGGTTCTTCGTGTCATAGCGTGGGATAGAGGCCAATCCGGACAAGATCAAAGCTATAGAGCAGATTGAAGCACCCGAGCGAATCAAGGATGTGCGTCGGCTTGCTGGTTGCGTCGCCACCATGGGCAGATTCATTTCCATGTCTGCCGAGCGCGCCCTTCCCTTTTTCAAGATCCTGAAAAAGGCGGGCCCGATGGAGTGGACGCCAGAAGCCGAAGCAGCATTGCAAGATTTGAAGAAGTACCTCTCCTCCGCGCCAATACTAGTTGCGCCTAGGCCACAGGAGCCGTTGCTGCTATACCTGGCGGCAACGAACTAGGTGGTCAGCGCCGCACTAGTGGCGTAGAGAGAGGTTGGCGACGAGGTAATGGCAGCGACAGAGCCCGACACCACCAATGCAGAGACGACACAACCAGTTGAAGTGCCGCTGAAGAAGAAAATGATGCAGCACCCGGTCTACTTTGTTAGTTCCCTCCTGCAGGGAGCTAGATCAAGGTACTCCGGTGTGCAGAAACTGCTCTTCGGCCTTCTTATGGCCTCGAGGAAGCTGCGTCACTACTTCCAGGCACACGAGATCACTGTCGTCACTCGCCTCCCTCTGCAACGGGTATTGCACAATCCAGATGCAACGGGAAGAATTGTGTAATGGGCACTGGAGCTGTCCAGCTTTGGCCTAAAGTTTGAAAGTACTTCGACGATTCAGAGCCGAGTCCTGGCAGAGTTCATTGCAGAGTGGACCGCAATGCCTGACGAAGAAGCCCAAGAGACTGCTCTCCCCGGCAAGGAGGCAAGTTGCAGTTGGATCATGTACTTTGATGGAGCTTTCTCCTTACACGGCGCCGGGGCTGGCGTACTGCTTGTCGCGCCCACCGGAGAGCACCTCAAGTACGTGATCCAGATGCACTTCCCCAGGGAGGTGTCAACAAACAATACGGCAGAGTACGAAGGGCTGCTTGCCGGTCTTAGGATCGCGGCGGACCTCGGAATCAAGAAGCTCATCGTCAGGGGCGACTCGCAGCTCGTCGTCAAGCAAGTCAACAAGGACTACTAGAGCCCGTTGATGAAGGCCTACGTCGATGAAGTGAGAAAGCTGGAAGAGCATTTCGACGGTATACAGGCTGAATACTTTCCCCGAGCGGAGAACGATATCACCGATTACCTGTCAAAACGCGCTTCCCTCAAGCTACCTGTGGAACCAGGTACCTTTGTGCTCCACCTAACTCAGCCATCCGTTGATCCATGAACAGAGCAGAACAAGAGGAGGAAATCAGGACCCGGCAAGTAACTTCCCGCCGAGCTCCCCGGAGCCGCCGGCAAGGATGTTGCCGGGGACACTGAGCCCGCCACGGGACGGCTAGCTCCGGCAGAGCGTCAAGCTCTTGCCATCGAGACAGCCGCTCCTATAGCGGAGGAAATGCCTTTAGTCCTCGCCGTCGAGCCCAGGCTCCAGCGTGGGCACAACATACTGTCTGATTCCTCCAAACAGGGGAACTTCCTGAAGAGCAGGAAGAAGCGGAAAAAGTAGCCCGTCGCTCTACCATGTACCAGTTCGTCGATGACGTCTTGTACAGAAAGAGGCCGTACGGTGTGAAATTGAAGTGTATCCCTCGGGAGGAAGGACTGGAGCTGTTGGCGGAGATACACGGAGGCATATGTGGATCCCACATCGGGTCAAGGGCCCTTGCCGGCAAGGCATTTCGGCAAGGCTTCTTCTGGCCCACCGCCCTCCAGGATGCGATGACACTAGTCACCAGGTGTGAAGCGTGTCAGTTCCATTCAAAGAAGCTTCATCAGCCAGCTCAAGCCCTTTAAACCATTCCTCTCTCCTGGCCCTTCTCGGTCTGGGGGCTCGACATACTGGGCCCTTCCCCCGCGTTGTCGGGGGCTTTGAGTATTTGTATGTTGCAATCGACAAGTTCACAAAGTGGCCGGAGGTGGAGGCAGTGAGGAAGGTCACAGCTCAGTCAGCCGTCAAGTTCTTCAAGGGACTAGTGTGCCGTTTTGGTGTACCCAATAGGGTCATCACCGACAAGGGCACACAGTTCACAAGCCGCACCTTCATGCAATATACCCAAGACCTCGGCAGCAAAGTCTGTTTCGCTTCCGTTGCTCACCCACGAAGCAATGGTCAAGCTGAGAGGGAAAACACTGAAGTACTGTGAGGCTTAAGGACCAAGACCTTTGACAGGCTGCACAAGAGTGGAAGGCACTGGATTGATGAGTTGCCGACGGTTCTTTGGTCGATCAGGACGACGCCAAATCGAGCCACCGGCTAGACACCCTTTGCCCTAGTATACGGGGCAGAAGCAGTTCTCCCCACTGAACTCATATACGGGTCACCTCGAGTGCTCGCTTATGATGAGCTTGAGCAAGAGAAACTGCGGCAAGATGACGCAATGCTCCTTGAGGAAGATCGTCTTCGGGCGGCTGTGAGAGCAGCACGCTACCAGCAAGCCTTGTGCCGCTACCATAGCCGCAAGGTTCATGCCCGAAGCCTTGAGGAAGGCGACCTTGTCCTTCGGCGCGTTCAATCGGCCAAGAATTCCAACAAGTTGACACCAAAGTGGGAAGGCCCTTATCGGGTAATACGAGTCACCAGGCCCGGCGCAGTCCGCCTGGAGACCGAAGATGTCGTTCCGGTGAGTAACTCCTGGAACATTGAGCATCTTCGCAAGTTTTACCCGTGAGGCGCGGCTTTCCAGGCCCCCCGGCAAGCCACCTTTTGTACAAGCATTGCCGATGATGCATGTAACTCTTTGTACAAAGCCAGGCGTAGACCCTGAGCATAAATAAACGAAGCGCTGGCACCCTAAGTTATGGCATGCATGCTAGGTCGAGTCTCGTCCTTAGTTAGGGTTGATAGTGCTTAGTGGCGACTAACCCCTAGCTTAGAGGTCGAGTGTGCGTCTCTTTGCTGTTCTTTCGTCTTCTTTGGTTCGCAAGACTCACAGGTATCCTTGCCGGATCACTTGAGGACGAAAAAGAGAAGAGGGACAGACCAGCATCTAGACCCCGGCAAGCCAGTATTGCCGGGGGCTGCAAGAGCAAAGATTTACCCACAGCAAACCAGAGTTGCCGGGGGCTACAGCTTCAGATAAGTTCTTCATCCCTTATCATGCATTCCCTTATGGACCGAGGTATGTGAAACCTCGTTTCTTCCTAAGGCTACCGTGCTCCCCTAACTCTAGGACCTAGGGCTCGTTCCTGGGGCCAGGTTTGGTTGTAGTCGCGACAGCGGGAGGATTAAACAAGGAGCCTGAACCCACCTCATCCCTGCCTCCGCCAAAGGTGTGAGAAAGGTCGAGCAAAGTGGGGAGACGGCAAGGCCTGTTGCCGAGCAAGGAAATGTTTATCTTAAAGATATCGAGGATTTACTCCTTGTCGTGGGTTCTATCCACAAACAAATGACCCGGCAAGCATCCCTTTTTCATTAAAAACATTCCACTCAGGTACAGTCCATAGGGAATGAAAAACATGAATGATGGGATTACAAGTTTTAAATTCAGCTAAGGCCCGAAAGCTTACAGACTAACAAGAGATAAGGTGCCCGTAATCCCTTTCTTGTCCCTCTCCTCAGGAGGCAGGTCAAGGAGGCGAAAAGGGCAAAAGGGGCGCCTAGGCGAGCTACGGGTGGCAGAAGACACCAAGAGAACATCTCGGTGGCCGTCCGAGGGCTGGATGGTGATGGCGGCGCCGGAAGCAGAGCTCGAAGACGAGGCGGCAGGACGTCAGCATGCGTCGAAGGCGTCGGTGCTCACGTACTCCGACTTGACGACCTTGCCGCCCGCCCTCTTCCTCTTCCGCAGCCTCCCAACGCCAGCCGCCCAAGAAGATGACCCTGAGAAGTTCAGGGAGCCGGCGACGCGGATGATGGGGTCGCCGGTGCCGCACGGAGCGGCACCTGACACCTAATCGGACCCGTCATCCTGCCGCCTACTACCCTCGTCGTCGCTGCCGCTGTCCTCCTCGTCACTCCCGCCCGAGGAGGACTCTTCACTATCAGAAGAGCTCTCCACGCAGCACCTTGCAGGGGTCCCAAAGCACCCGAAGACCTTGACGGAGAGAAGGCCACCCTCCATCAGCTTAAAATGGAGAGTGAGCCCCTCCGTCAAGCGGTGGATATGGGCTAATGTCTTCCATCCCCGACAAAGATACATCA
The DNA here is from genome assembly GCF_056163025.1 of Triticum urartu. Taxonomy (NCBI): domain Eukaryota; kingdom Viridiplantae; phylum Streptophyta; class Magnoliopsida; order Poales; family Poaceae; genus Triticum; species Triticum urartu. The sequence continues at coordinate 315,181,746 of NC_141874.1, read as the reverse complement.
CGTGAGGGGCGGGGAAGTCGACGCGGGCCCGCGTGCCACGGATCCCGCAGCCCCTCATGTGCAGCCACAACGACTCCGGCGGATCCAGCTCCATCTCCCGCGCGAATGGAGCCGGGAGACGAAGGCGACGGCGAGGTGGCCGGCGCAGCCTGACGAAGAACTCACAAGGGTCATCCCCAACGTGGCCCTCCATGGGGGGGGGACTGCTAGCGGAGGCGAGGCCGGCGCGCCGCCCCGTCCTCCTCTTCCCCAAGCGCCTCGGCCTCGCCCACGGCCTCGCCCCCTCCCCCTTCCCCTCGCGGCTGGCTCTACCACCGCGGGTGCAGGAGAAGGAGGGACGCGTTGTCGAGCGGCGACCCTTGCCACCACCGTTGAAGGACCAGGATTCCCTCTCTCCATGGCGAATGGAAGGGGGGAGCAGAAGCTGAAGGAAGGAGGAGATGAAGGAATGCGGGACGCCATCCCCCTCCCGCTCTTTATACAGGAATGGGGTGGGGGCTTGGCTGCCCCGCTCAGCCAATCAAGACGAGGAAGGCGCAGGGAACTGGGACCGACCCGCCGCCCCAACCCGCGGCGGCCCGGCTTCCCGCCTCCACCGTTCGCCACCCTAAGCGCATGAGAGCCACGTGGCAGGCGTGCAGGACCGAGGCGACGGGTGAAGCGACTTCTCCCCACCCCGTGATCGTGGGGAGTGGACGCCTTGAAGACCACGCCTCGGCCCCGTTTAGTAAATGGGCCGCGCCTCCACGCCTCCCTTGATTTATAGGGAAGGCACGAACCGCCCCCTTTACTATGACGTGACGCATCCATGCAGAGCTCAGCCCCACGCATGCCTCCCATGTCACACATGCCTCCCCATGCCGCGTCACGCGCGGGGAGCATGGGAAGCGCAGCGCGCGAAGAGACTTACCGCGGTAAAAACCGCCCCGCCTACCCGCGCACCGTTTTTGGGTCTAGCCCAATGACGCGATTGCACTTACGTGTGGCCCAAGCCCGGGGGCTCCTGTCGGTTTACAAAAGGAGGGGTACACTTTTTGTACCACTATAACTGTGCACGGGCAGTCTGAGCCACAGGCACCACCACACTGAGCAAGGCAAGGGAGGTGAACCAAGGTAAGGCCGAAGCTCAGGAGAAGCAGAACGACGCCAAGACCAAGACCACAAAGAGCAAAGGGGACGAAGCAGACCCCCCCGGCAAGATCCTTGCCGGGAGGCGGTTTTAGCAAACCCGACAAGACCCTTGCTGTGGCAGCTCGCCCCACACCTATGGAGTGGGTCACCCTTGAGTCCACTGCCCCCATGGGGCAAGGATTCGGGAGACATCCCTGTGGTGGCATACAGATCTTTGTGAAGACATTCAAGATCAGATACACCCTTTAGAAGATGATGATCCTTGGCGGGATCCCAGCCAAGGAAGACCACAAGGCCCCCCGGCAAGAGCCTTGCCGGGGATGACAGCGGGCGCCACGGCAAGACCCTTGCCGGGGCCCCGACAAGGCCCTTGCCAAGAACACCCGTAGGGCCACCGTCAGGCCCACGCCAGTCAAACCTCCACCGTCGTTCGTATGCAGCTGCCGACCCAACCAGCTGGGCAGGCACCTGTGTGGCGGCATGCGGATCTTCGTGGAAACCCACCACTGCGCCATCTCAGCTGCCTGCCTGCCTACATGGCACCGCGGGCGCCGCTGGCCAGGGCGCGTGTCAACACGAGAGGGAGCGGCGACGGACGAGGCAGGGCTCTCCTCCGTCCCCGATAAAGCAAGGACACCTGCGCAAGACGCATTAAATGTGCCTTGTCATGTAATGCGAGGGATAACCTCGCATCGTTGTTCCCTTTCCACCTCCTGTGTGCCACCGTGGCCACCCCTTTTCCTATAAAAGGAGGCCTGAGGTGACCAGGAGGGGGATTCGGCTTTTTGGAGCTCCTCACGCCCCATAGCTAGCTCAAGAACACAGATATACAATCCACCAAAGTAGGAGTAGGGTTTTACGCATCCTCGCGGCCCAAACCTGGGTAAACGAACCGTGTGCTATCTGTTTGATCCGCTCTTCTCACGACCCCGCGCCCCGCAACCGTAGTAGGGATTCTTGTGATCCCATAGGTGTCGTTCCCACCGACAGGCGGCTTTTTTGTTAGAAAGAAAACTCCAACCGAGGGAAATAAATAAAAAAATCTACATAGGCACAATATATACCAAAATGTTCAGAAAAATAGCAGCAATAAGATGACCTAATTTTCAAGTTCAACTAAATTCCGTAAAAATTCATAAAAGTCAAACAATACTACTGTTGCATTTAAAATCAATAAAAATCATTTTTAAAATAAAAAAATGATTTCAAATTTATTTTCTCCTAATTTTCTATTGATGGGAATCATTTTACCCTTATTTCCATTTATTTATTTTTAGGAGAAAATATTTTGAATAGAAACTCAAATAACTCCCAACTGGATTTGAATTTTGAATTTCAAACAACTTCAAATGGAAAATGAGTTTCAAAAAACTTCAAAGTGACTTCCAATTTATTTCTTTGAAACTTCCAACTCTCTTTCTTCAAATATGAAGAAGTCATTTTATCTTCCCTCATGAACTCATTGAGTTGCTTAATGTTTCTAAGTTTGAAATATTTCAAAATGGAATCCAAATCATTTTCAAACCCCTTTTCATTTCTTTAAATGGAAGAAGTCATGTCATCTTCACTCTAGGGTTTTGTGATGAAATGAATTTGAATTCAGGAAGATCAAAATGCAAGATGCAAAGTTTTTGGGAAAGTCCTTTTATTCCCTCTCATTCAACTTTCAAAAAGTTTTCAATTTCCAATCATTTTCACACAATCAATCACACAACAATAAAACAAACAATCATAATAATTTATTTAATATAACATTCCAAAATTTAGAATTTTGGGATGTTACAAACTACCAACCTTAAAATGAATCTCGTCCTCGAGATTCGGAGAGGCTAGAAAGAAGGTTAGGTTTGGGGGGTCTCCTTGAAAATCCGTTCATCAACACATGGTATGGGGTGCTACCACCCTTAGAAGCATGGCCACGGTTCCAACAAAACTCATGTACTCCATCCTTTGTGTTGACGATGTCGGTCTTCTCATATTCCCCGAGATAACTCCTTCACTTGTGCTCTTCTGGTAAGGGCATGGCCTTTTCCTCAAAATCAGGAGTCCTTGCATCAAAACAGGATCCTTCCGGGACTTGACAGGTCTAGCGCCAATGCTAAACAACTATCGAAAACCTCATGGTGGTCAACAATTATTGGTTCCTTCTGCAGGAAATGGGTCTGGGTTGAACCTCACTGCATAACCTACGATTGGCAATAGGAGCCTGCACAGGGTTTCCATCATCCTGCCATTCTAAGGCTTTTGGCTTGCCGTGTCGACACTCTTCTAGGGTTTTAAGGCTCTCTGATTTTCGATCAACATATGATAGCTCATGATAGAAGTCTCCGGTATGGGGGCCAATCCATCCCGTACTTGAATCATTACTACATACGCAGATAGTGAATCACGTTTTCTAACACTTGGGCATCATCACAAGCATTGCAGAACTTCTCTTCTCCACGAACTGGGTTTGGGTAAATCCATTGGTTCTGCAAGCCACACAAAATCTCAATCGTTTTTTCACAACTCTCTAGTTTTACGTAACCTCCTATGAAATGTATGCTGATGAAATCATAGTTTCTTTCAGAATTATTTTCTTCAACAAGATTGTGCTTGTTTCCTTATCAAATCCTGGGTCCTGTGGGTTATGGCCTACTTCAACACTTGTATATCTTTAACTCATCCTTGGAGTTACTATTGTTCCATATTCCAACATTACATCTCCTTTAAATCCAATAGTACTTCATTCCTTCATACTCTTGGGGTAACCATCATAACTAAACCCAAACTCCAACTCATTTGTCCAAACTTCACTCCATGGAATACATTTCCTTTTCCATTGGTCAAGTGTTCACACGGACAAGTATCGCCAAAAAAATGCACTGGTTCATCCATAATTCTCTTCATATCAAATCCTTTATTACATCCTTAACCACTACTCAAAACTCAAATTTCAAAAGTATTCTATTAAAAAAGCTGCCATCCACATAGTTCGGTATGGTCAAGCATTACTTCCATCTTTATTCATTTGCCCTTATTGAAGATGCTTCAGTCCCACTAGAATTGTGCGATGTGATCCTTCTAATCATCGATGTGTTGCTTCATCATGGTGGCCATGAGCTTCATCTCCATCATCTCTACATGGACCTCTCTCAGGTATTCCTGAGTGTGACGGAGTCTTGCTTCTAGTATTTCTCCAATCTGACGTATGGCTTCCATAGCAGCTTCATGAACAGAGTCAAAGAATGTTGCTTGTGGTACTCGAGAGATGAAAAAGTATTGACCCATAGTCTTTGGGCGAACTCCCCTCACACGGTGGAGGTGTACCTCCACGTACCAAAGTTGAACTCCATTCTCCATGAAAGGATAACCCTTGTAGGCTTCATCTCCTTCAAGATGAATATGCTTCATCATGTCCTTCAGGATTTTTGGGTAATCCTAATCACTGGTCAGGGTCATGATCGTTTCCGGGCCCTTGAGAAAAGACTCGTAAAGGGTTGTCATCTGCAGGTATAAGATAGAAGGGGTACTCAGGATAATGTATGTATTTCCTCGAGTGAAATGTGGTTGTTTTTCTAGGAAAAGTTTGGGGTCAGCTTGTCCATGAGTTCAAGGTTTTAGTCTGGATGAGATAATGAGAGAGGCACTCACAATCAACAACAACTCATAACATTTCACATGAGATTCCAACACCTCAACTTTTATTGCTTCACGAGCTATTACAATTTCCATTTCATAACTCAACTCAACATCCCCAAAAATAAAAGTGTATTCCACATTTATTACATGCTTTATTCCAATTCAAGGTCTCAACTACTCATCCCAAGCTTTCCTCGAGTTTGAACATTCTCTGGCAAAATTTCCTACTCCTTTGGAGCGTAAACAAATGACTTCAGACAAATCCAGGGGCTTCCTGGTGGTTATCTTGGCTCCTTGGGTCCTTGGCTTCCTTGCTGGGAATTTGCTAGCATAATGACCTAAATCCTTGCACCTGTAACAAGTAATTTGACTCAGGTCCTTTTCTGGAGAAACTGGGTTGTTCTAGGGACACATGCGCTTTCTCTTCCTGGACTTCTTTCTTCCGATCAATTCTTCTATCTCATGTGGATCAAAATCCACTTCTTCCGTCGGAAAGTTTCCCAGATACTCTTAGCTTTCCTTCGTGCAATACTGTGAAAAATGTCCTTCTTCTCCACATGAATAACAAGCATTGGAGTAAAATCTGTTTAGGCTTTCTCCATCAGGGTTGTCAACATCTTCTTTCATCACCGGTTTTCTTAAACTTTCCCCGAGGGCTTCTTTCACTGCTTCCTTCTCCTGCTTGGTAATTTCTTGTACCTTGGGATAAATATGACACTAGGCAGGGTAGTGTGTAGTTCCTTCACACAAGAAACAAGTAACCTTCCTAGTTGGGAATTCTTCAGCTCAGTGATGTCCTTCACAATGAGGGCATCCATCCTTGTGTTCCTCATGGGTATGTCCTATTTCTCCACATATCTTGCAGGCACAAGGTTCCTTCATCGGCTTATCACCGTGCTTCTGGATAAGATGGGATCCCAACAGAGTCTTCTTCAATTCCTCCCAAGTTTTTGCTCCAATATATCCTTGTATGGCTTGAGGCATTTTCCACCAGGTTGCAGCACTTTTTGTAAAGTACTGAAGAGCGTATTGAACCTCATACTTCCTTGCAACCAAATTGCTCCTGAAATGATACTCCATGTTTTGAATCCATAGCTCTGCCTCCAACTGAGTGATCGGTCCAGAGAAAACAAGTCCTTCTTCATTCATCATCTATTGGGTCCAAGGGTTTTGGGATGAGATAAGAGGGATAGAGAGAGATACACACACAATACAAAGAATATAGTTTTGTAAATGGTTTTATTTGTTGCTGTCGGAAAACACACACATAATATGACAGCTCACAAATCATCGCATCTAACGTGAGTATACAACAAGGGTTTGGTCCTATAAAGTTCATATAAATCTTGGAATATGTCAGTGTCTTCAAATTCTTCAATTCTTCAGAGGATTTGACAGTTGTAGCTTCAGTTCTTCTAGTGTATGGTGAAGTCTGATATCTTATCGTTCTCAGAGTGGCTTCAGTTCATCCTCCGTGTGGTCCAAAGGGAACGGGGTATTGTCTAACTATTTGAGGTAAAAGGAATGATTTGATAAAGTTCAGAAAAGAAGAGAGGTAAAGGACCTTTTTCAAAATAAAGTTTAACTGAAATCCTTTCCTAAGGGCTTTCCAGTTTCTAGGGTCACGTTCTACAGTCAACATGTGCTCTGATACCATCTCTGTAGCGACCCGACCTCAAACGGTCAAGCCTCTGTGTATCCGTGCCATCCCTGGATCAGTATGCTAGCACACACAGTACATCAGTGTATATATCAAAGTGCAATCACATGTATAAATAACGCAAAACTGATATATACCTCATAAATCTTAGCGGAAACAATCGAACGGGTGTGGAGTCCCATCAACGCCAACGGCAAGTTGAGTGTAGACCGTAACCCTACAACATAACTCTTATTCATCATAGAAAATTTCTGCAACATAAGACGTTGCAGCCCTGTAGGTCAGTACATTGAATGTACTGGCAAGTCACATCATAAGAATAATGAACCTATTTGTACATGCAATTTGGCTGGTGGAACGCTCTAAGTTTAGTTGTTGCATAACGCTAGGTTTTCCCTAGAATAAAAGATATTATCCTACCACTATTGTATAGCATAGGATGCGTTGGTAAACCCAACTCAATCCATTCCCAAAGTTTCATTTAAAACCTAACTGTTTAATTAAGAGTGATGAGATCTCCCAGTATTTCCACTACTAGATGCTCAAGTTGTCCGTAACCAGGGACACGGCTAATCGATTAGGTTTTAACACTCTGCAGAGGTTTGCGCACTTTTCCTCACAAGACTCGATCACCTCCCTTGAAGTTCTCGCACTGCCTGGCATTTGAGAACAGGATGACTGAGACATAGTCTTTTGAAAATGTCCCCCCTTAACCCACGGATAGGCCGGTACACCTACATCATTCTACATCTGGTAGCCCGTCCCAGAAGGGGTCACACTAACTACTCGACTAAGCCAGAGCCCATATTGGCTTGTGGCTGCACACGTAAGCTTCTAGACAATAGAATATGATTGATCTCTTTGAGCCTGGCGGCCGACCACTAGTGGTGCACCACCATGGATTAACCATGCATGCTCCCACTATACTTCGCCACCACTCAAACCAAATACCGCCTAGGTACTTCATTTACAAGTCTTAGTCCTGATTACTACTTTGTCACTCATGTCTCACCATGTTCGCTTCCCAAACCACGCCTACATTTAGCGAGGCAAAAATAAACTTACAGGGTGGTGACAAGGGTGTATAGATCAGACCTACCTCAAATTAACTACTAGGTAACGGCATAGCCATCTGGCAACAATAAATCCTATCACGCAATCCTACCACAAAAGGACTAAGTGCATAATATAAACATAGGTAATTGGAAGAATGGTCAAATGTGAACTTGCCTGGTAATAGTTGATGAAGATTATATCGCTCTCAGAAATTTACTTAATAGAACTACTCGTCACACTCCGATGAAAATCTATAAAGTCAAACATTGCATTGACATAAGCAATCATTTCAGAGAACCAAATAACATGCAACATGAAAAGACTCGGAAAATCCAAATGAACACACAACACACTTAACTATCAAAAGAAAATACTATGTGCAAAACAACATAGGGCTTGGGTGCCAAAAATTGTGACGTGGACCACAGTGCATACTAGGCATACGGGTAAAACTACTATGGACAGATCCTAATGTGTGAAAAATATCGTGATATAGGTCCAAGTGATAGGGTTTGGCAACGGTGACACGGTGCAAAAAGAATCACATCAATCGGAGCTATGTTTTAGGAGATATGGCTAGTTGAAGTTTGAATTCAAATCTGAATAAAGTTCAAATTTGAATTTGGAAAAAGTTTACAAACACGATGCTACTGGATAGATCTAATCATGACGAAGAATTTGCTGCTGTTTTCATCGAATTTGGACTTACGGTTAAAAAGATATGGCTATCTGAAGTTCAGGGACTAATCTATAAAACTTAGGGACTAAACAGAAAAATAAATGACTGCAAACAGGCCCCTGGCCACGTGGCGGATCCTGGCTGGCTGGTAGTGTTCGCGGCTTTGGCTAAACGGCGAACGGCCACTAAATAACTAAAACAGCTACTCCGGCTAAAAAAATAACTAAAAAAACCAAGATCGGTTTAACTAAACTGATCGGTTTACTAAACCGCAATTAACCGATCTAATACAAAAAAACGGGGAAGCGAGCGATCGTCTTACAGAGGCGACGGCGACGTACGGGGGCGGCGGCGCTGGCGTTGGCCGGTGATGGGGCGGCAACTCCGACGCTCCTCGGCGATGGGGAAAGAGGCGGCGGGGTCCAGCGCGGCACGGGTGATCCGCTGGTGGGGTCGGCGGGCAGCGGGGTGGTCGGGGTCGTGCTACACGGGGCGGCGGCTCCGTGATCCGGTGTGGACGCAGGTCATCATGGCGGCGTCACCGGCGGTCCTAGGGTCACAAGAAGATGTCAACAAGGTGCTCCTAGACTTGGGCAATAGTTTGGTGAAGAATAATAGGGTCGGGGCGGTTTACTGGCGGTGTTTCACTCCGGCAAGGAAGCTCTGGCTCCGGCGAGATCCAAAGCAGGAGGGCGTCGGCTATGGGTGGTGCGAGTCGAAACGAAGTGGCAGAATGGATAGAGGGGGTCGAGGGCTTCTTATATGCGCGGAGAGAGGGCTCAGGAGCGAGGGATAAGCTCTATCCCTAGAGCTTCGGCCGGCGGGTTCGCCATGTGCGTCTGCGTGCTCATCCAGCAGGAGGAGCGGGAGGTTAGGGACGACCTAGGTAGTGGGCCCCGTGGGTCAGCAATAGGGGATAGAGCGAGCGAGGGAAGAGAGAGGGCGGGCGAACGAGGCGGAGGCTTGCGGGCGCTGGGGTCTCGCTCGAGCACGGGATTGGGCCTAATAGCCGGCTGGTTCGCCCCTGGGCCGAACACTGTTTCGGTCCAGGCGACGCTTTTTTTAGAAAGAAAACTCCAACCGAGGGAAAATAAATAAAAAAATCTACATAGGCACATAAAAGTCAAACAGAAAAATAGCAGCAATAAGATGAACTATTTTTCAAATTCAACTAAATTCCATAAAAATTCATAAAAGTCAAACAGTGCTACTGTTGCATTTAAAATCAATAAAAATCATTTTTAAAATAGCAAAATGATTTCAAATTTATCTTCTCCTAATTTTCTATTGAAGGGAATCGTTTTACCCTTCTTTCCATTTATTTATTTTTAGGAGAAAAATATTTTGAACAGAAATTCAAATAACTCCCAATTGGATTTGAATTTTGAATTTCAAACAACTTCAAATGAAAAATGAGTTTCAAATAACTTCAAAGTGACTTCCAATTTATTTCTTTGAAACTTCCAACTCTCTTTCTTCAAATATGAAGAAGTCATTTTATCTTCCCTCATGAACTCATTGAGTTGCTTAATGTTTCTAAGTTTGAAATATTTCAAAATGGAAATCAAATCATTTTCAAACCCCTTTTCATTTCTTTAAATGGAAGAAGTCATATCATCTTCACTCTAGGGTTTTGTGATGAAATGAATTTGAATTCAGGAAGATCAAAATGAAAGATGCAAAGTTTTTGGGAAAGTCATTTTATTCCCTCTCATTCAACTTTCAAAAAGTTTTCAATTTCCAATCATTTTCACACAATCAATCACACAACAATAAAACAAACAATCATAATAATTTATTTAATATAACATTCCAAAATTTAGAATTTTGGGATGTTACAAGGCTGAAGCAGCACAAGACAGACATCGTCAATCTCAAGTGGGATTCTAATAGCATCTCTAATACATGATGTAAAATGGATGTAAAATTAACATCACCAAAAACCACCTGACTACAAGAGATGAGGTAAAAATTGTTGACTCTGAACTTAACTGTCGAAACAGAAATTTACTGTGGAATTTGAATGCTACTGTCGAAACTGAACGCAATGGTAGCAGAGAGGCACTTGACATGTAGTTTAGGGAGGGCCTGCAGTTCATCTTCAACCTGCACCCCTCCTGAGCCGCCAGCCAACACCGGCCGAACCGCCGGCCCCAGCGCCGCCTCGCCGCCACGAAACAACTCGCCGCTGCTGCCCCGGCCAGCCCTCTAGGCCCCCCGCCCCCACCCTGAACCCTAAGATAGATAGTGGGGTACCTCTCCAGCGAGCCCCCGTCCCCGCTGCGGGTGGTTCTTCGTTAAGTCCAGCGAGCCCCCCCAACCCCTGAAAATCGACTGACCCAAAAGTCGATTAAGTCGACTGAAGTTTGGCTTAATCGGAGCAGAGCAATAGCACGAGCGAGGGGGGAGAGTAGCAACAGCAGCTGGGCGAGCGAGGGATCGAGCGAGAGCCGGAGCAGCAGCAGCAGCGCGAGCGAGAGCCGGAGCAACAGTAGCAGATCCGGCTGGTATGGATGCCGCCGCCGAAGGGGCCTCGCACTGGGGTAGAGCCACCGTGGAGACGTCGCCCGCGGCGCCGGCTTCAAGGTAGCCGCTCCGTGGGGGTGCGGGATGGAGCACCATTGGTGCCGGGAGGTCGAGTTAAGGAGAAGGTGCGATGCGATGAGTGTACAACCTCTTTGGTGGCGCGAGTAGGCCTCGGCTTCGTCCGAGGAGTCTGTTAGGATGATGCGGTTCCAGTGGAGTAGGTTAAGGCGGCGTTGTGGGGATGGAGCAGCCGTGATAGACGAGGCCATCGTCGGAGCAGCTCCTTGGAGGTGGAGGACGGGGCGGCTGAACCGGTGGGACGGCGAGATGGATGACGGATCCTCATCCGGGGAGGTGGACGAGGGACGTCAAGCTATTGCGGTGGACGACGTCGTCGGGGAAGAGGCTCCAGCTGGGCAGCGGTGACATGGCGGATGGACGAGGGTGGGGTTTCGCGGCTGGAGCGGAGAGGTTATGGCAGCCTGGGATTTCGAATGGCGAAAAGGGGGCGATGGGAGGGGGTGAAGCATGACTTATGGACGCGCTTGTCCAAAATGTAGGGTGTGTTACAAAAGTACCCCCCACTAATTTGAACTAGCAGCCCTTTCGGCTCAGGGTTAGAAGGGGGATTTCGTGGTTCGGGATTTGGTAGCTGGAGGGAGCTTTCGCGCGCGTTGTAATTTCGGGATAGCAAGGCGCGGGTTGTGAAGGCGCCAGTTTTGGGAGCACGATATCTGAATTTTCGGGATATAACAAGACGCGGGTTGAGTTTTAGGGACAAGCCTAATGTGTAGTAATATTGTACTTGTACGTACCAAATCAATTCGCCCCCCCTCGATCCATGGAGACACCCTAAGACCTCTCTCCCCTCCCCCTCACTCGCTGCTCTCTCTCCCCTCCTCTGTTCCTCTCCCCGCAGCACACCCGAGCGCGCTCGTCGCCACGGCTTGCTGTCACCGCGGCCACCATCCACCACTCGCCTCGTTGACGCGTCTGGAAGAACCGCAACACCGCCCACGTCCCCTCCGTCGACTTACGCCTCCCAGGAGGCCCTGCTTCATCGTCATCGCGGTCATCTTCAACCTCGGGCACCCGAGCCCCTTGTCGTCGATTCGTGCCGTCAAGGACGTCCCCGAGCCAACTGACCTACTCCACCGCCTCCCTATGAGCTCCTGCTCCCAACCCCTCTCTCCCCGCCGTCGAATCCCTCCTCTAGCCCCCCTGGCCACCACGGACAAAGCTCGCCGCCGCCGTGCCTCGTCGCCGTCATGGCTAGAGCCACTATTGCTCGAAGCCAAGCACACCACTGTGCTCAGCGCAGCTCCAGGAGCCCGCCCAGCCTCTCAGCGAGCTTGCTAGCCAAGCGTAGCCCGCGCCCGCGCATAGCCGTGCTCCGGCCGCCGCTGTCGCCTTTGCCCTTGCCGCTGTAGCCCATCCCGGCACCGCCCACGGCCACCACCCGATGCGCCTCGACGCGCTGCATCTGTAGAGCCCAGCTGCGTGAGCTCTCGTCGCCGGAGACGGCCGGACGAGGAGCGCCGCCGCGTCCTGCTTAGCATCGGCGGCTAATCGCTAATTAGGTGACGTGGCGGATTAGTTTAGCCACTAACCACGCGGTTAGTTTAATCAGGTCACACTGACAGTGGGCCCGACCCTGTTAATCATTAGATTAGGTTTATTCTAGAACCTATTACCTAACTGAGCCAATGACATGTGGGGCCCAAGGGTCCGGTTTGACCAGGACCGACCCTGTTGACCAGCTGACGTCAGCATGACCTAGAGCTGATGCACTAATCATTTTCTAGAATATTTCTAATTAAAAAATGATTTGGAAATTTCATAAAATGTTGCAAACTTTGAAAAATCATAGAAATTCAACCGTAACTCCAAATGAAATAATTTATATATTAAAAATGACCAGAAAAATCCAATCTATCCATATGTACCTTTTTCATGTATGTTTGAGAAACCTAAAGCTACTCTATGTGACAATTTGAATTAATGGCATTTGAAATGCCTTGTGTGGAGCTTGAATTTGAATCTTGGGTTCAAACCAACTTCATTTAAATCGTTGCTAGCTACATTAGCTCAAACCACAGCATATTGCCATGTCATGATCATGCATCATATTGTGCATTGCATTGATCATGTCCTTTCTCTCTTTGCCAGTGGTTGTTCCCCCCGGTAGACGTATGTTCCTACGATGAGTTCGATGACACCGATGAAGAGCTATACTATCTTCAGAAGTGCCAGTCAAGCAAAACCCCCTTGTTCATTCCGATACAATCCCACTCTCTCGCTCCTGCTCTCTTTTACTGCATTAGGACAACAACGATTCAACTGTTACATGCTGCAGTAGTTGAACCCCTTTCGTTTGCATGACATGTCATTGCCATAGTAAATAGATGAAACCCACTAGCATGTGTAGGAGTTGTTTGAGCCCTGGTGTGCCTACTCATTCATGCTTGTTTGTCATGCCTGCTATTACTTAGAGTTGAGTCAGGTCTGATTCATCAGGGATGAATTAGAGGTGTGAGAACATGTCCTACTATTGTGTGCTAAGCGTGTGAACACGATTTGGTAAAGGTATCGGTGAGAGGCCATGTAGGAGTACATGGTGGGTTGTCTCATTAAAGCCGTCCTTAGGAACTGAGTTCTGTGTTTGTGATCCATGAACAGCTACTACCACGCATTGGAATGCTTAAGTGCCCCTCTCGACTTATAGTCAACCTGATCTCTGTCCAGGTGTTGCAACTAGTTTCTGGTGTTTGTAGGTTGTGTTAGTAGTCTACCAAGTGGCATCCGGTACAGGTGGGCTTGGGAAAGACTAGGCATAGTGGCATGGTGTACCAAGTGGCACCCGGATGGTGGGCTTGGGAACCCTGCTCACATTGTTTGGGGCCGTGAGCGACACCCCGGCCGGATCTCCTTGCGGATGGAACCCGAATAGGCGATAAACCTGGACTAGAGACTTGTTGGTTAGTTAGGTCGTGGCTGACTCCCTCGCCAGGCTTCCGCTTGAAGGTTGTCGAGATACACGATGTGTACATGGTGGTAAGTGGCGAGAGCATGTGTGAAGAAGTACACCCCTGTAGGGTTTTCATTATCTATTCTAATAGCCGGATTCCTCGGATATGGAAACTTGGACCCCTTGCATAGTTCATAGACAAGTGAAAGTGGATACCCTAAAATGCGCAAGATAAGCGTGAGTGCTATGGATGGCGTTCTCATAGGGAGACGGGAGCAGATCCATTGTGGTGTATTGATATGGTGAATATGTGGACTCGTGCGCCACCTCAAAAGAGTTACTTGCAATCGTAGTTCAGGATAGCCACCGAGTCAAAGCTGGCTTGCTGCAGTTAAACTCCACCACCCCTTTCTTGATACTGATGCATATGTAGCTAGTTCTGAGGTAAGTCTTGCTGGGTACATTTGTACTCACATTTTCTTAATTTATGTTTTTGCAGAGAGACTTCATCTCACTAGTAGTTCCGCTTGGACTTCGACGTTTAGCTCGTTACCTCAGCTACGATCTTGTACCCTTGGGAGGGTCTTGTAGATAGTCAGGCTTCTCAGCCTTCTTCATTTGTAGTTGCCTGTACTCAGACAAGTTAAGCTTCCGCATGTGCTTGTTGCTTGTATGCTCTGTATGTTGGGTCATGAGACCCATGTTTGTAATATCTTGCTCCTCGGAGCCTAATGGATAATTACTTTGAGTCGTAGAGTTTTGTTGTGATGACATGTCGTATTTACACATATCGAGCATATTGTGTGTATGATTGAAATGCTTGGTATGTGTGGGATCCGACAACCTAGTTGTTTATCCTTGGTAGCCTCTCTTATGGGGAAATGTAGGCTTGTGCTTCCATGAGCCATAGTAGTCCACTACAGCCTGGTTCACCGGAGTCCTGCTAGCCCAGCACTACTGCTCCGGAACACTTGACTGGCCGGCATGTGATTCACTTCGTTCCTGTGTCTGTCCCTTCGGGGAAATGTCACGCGGTGACATCCGGAGTCCTGTTAGCCTAGTTGCTACAGCCCGGATTCACACGCTGCTGACCGACATGCTCGATGTTGATTCATGTATGCCTGTCCCCGTAAGTTAGTGCCACTTTGGGTTCATGACTTGTCATGTCGGCCCGGGTTCTCTGTCATATGGATGCTAGCGACACTATCATATACGTGAGCCGAAAGGCGCAAACGGTCCTGGGCCATGGTAAGGAGACACCCATTGGAATACCGTGCGTGAGGCCGCAAAGTGATATGAGGTGTTACCGGCTAGATCGATGTGACTTGGAATCGGGGTCCTGACAAATCTCTAGAAAGAGAAATACTCCGGAGTATATTTAAGAACCGATGGGGTAGTGCACAACTGCATGGGAGACTCAGCCCGGTCGTTGCGCCGCATTAATAGTGAGTAATGAGCAGTCAAATCATAAGACCCACCTTTCCCACTGTAAGTTGCTCTGAACAAGCAACCATCAATACGCTCTTCTTTGAATCCGCTCATACTACTCCATCAGTCACTGTTTATAAAGCGCGCTTCAGAAAAAACAAAAAAAATTGTGGGACCAAGGCAACTAGCGATCGGCCTGAAAAATAGCATTGGTAGTTATAGCACGGCGTCTATTACTAGAGGGAATAATGCGTACACACATGCATGCAGTGCTTCCACCCCGGGTACACACATGCATGCACTTACTCCACTTCGTAGTAGTACAGTACATGGAGAGAAAATTGTGGACTTGATTGTGGTTACCACGCCCTAATTAATTGAGCATTAAACTAAACGTGTCTAAAGTCTCACTAGTGGTACATGGAGAGAAACTTTAGGTACCAGGCTAGAGTTCAGCACAGCTTTTCATCCACAGACAGATGGACAGACCGAGAGAGTCAATCAGATTTTGGAGGACATGCTGAGAGCTTGTGCGCTAGATTATGGATCTAGTTGGGACGAAAATTTGCCATATGCAGAATTCTCTTACAACAACAGCTATCAATCCAGTTTAAAGATGCCCCCTTTCGAAGCCTTGTACGGAAGGAGGTGCAGGACACCGTTGTCGTGGGATGAAGTTGGAGACCGTCAGTTGTTTGGGCCTGATTTGATTAAGGAGTCTGAACAGAAGGTGAAATTGATTCGCGATAGGCTCAAGGTATCTCAATCCAGGCAGAAGAATTATGCAGATTCAAAACGCAAGGAGACAGTTTACGAAGTCGGAGACAGAGTTTATCTTCGAGTATCCCCACTTTGGGGAATAAAGCGCTTTGGTGTTAAGGGAAAGTTAGCGCCACGATTTGTAGGACCATACCGACTATTGGAACATATGCGAGAAGTGGCCTACAAGTTGGAATTACCCGAAGGATTGTCAGGAGTTCATGATGTGTTCCACGTTTCTCAGCTGAAGAAGTGCCACGCGGAGATGGCTGACATACCCTTGAGAGACACAGTGGCATTGGAAGCAATTCAGTTGGATAACAATTTGACCTATGAGGAGAAACCAGTTAAGATTCTCGAGTTTGCCAGCCAAGTCACCCGCAGCAAGGTTATCAAGTTTTGTAAGGTTCAGTGGAGCCACCACACGGGGGATGAAGCCACCTGGGAGCGAGAGGAAGATTTGCTCAAGGACCACCCTCACCTATTTTCTAGCCAACCCGAATCTCGAGGGCGAGATTCATCTTAAGGGGGGTAGGTTTGTAACATCCCAAATTTTCAATTTGGAATGTTATACATTAGATCATCATTGCATATCATAATTTATTTGCTTTTGGTTTTGATCCTAGAAATTCTACGCAACTCAAGGACCCACGGAGAGAGTTGAGGATTTCGTTATTTTCATATTTGAGTTTTCTCAAATTGTGAGAATATGATCATTTGATTTTAATTATTTTATCATCAGTTGTTTCTATTACAAAAATATGAGAGAGGGAATAAAATGACTTCCCCAAAATATAGAAATATTGAGGATTTAATAATAAAATCAAATAAGTTTTTATTTCAGAGTTTTTCGGTATTTTATTTGAATTTAGGAAAAATGTGCATTTTCCAAAATTGCATTCAGGCCCCAAATAAATGTTCACCTTGTGCGGCTTGATTTTAGAAGCCGGGGAAAATTTATTTCGGGATTTTTGGAGTCGGTTTAGTATTTCTTATATTTGTTTTTCTGCGCGGAATTATAAAAAAAACGCGAACCGACTTCGGGCCGTACCCGAGCGGGACTCCGCCCGGGAGCAGCCTTTAAATAGCGTCGCCCCGAGCCGCCGCTGCTGCCCCGCGCCGCCGACAGCCAACGCTGACCGCCGCCGCCGCCGGAGCCTCGCCGGAGTTGCTGGGTAGTTTTTTTAGACGCCGGTTTTTTTCCGAAAAACCATTCCGTTTTTCTGACCGTTTTGTGCGTTTTTTATAGTTTCGGTTTTTCCGATTTATTTAAATAGCGAGCGTTCATTCGTTCGGTCGTTCATTCTAGCGAACATTCGTCGTTTTTCTTTTCTCCGATTAAATCCGCGATTTTTCTGATCGCGATTCCTGATCCGACTTTCATTTTAGTATAACTTTTCGCTCGTTTATCGGAATCAGGCGATTCAAGCGCCTGGAGTTTCATCTCGAAACTCTCTATCCGTTTTTGACACTGTAAAAAATTGTCCTAGATCCAGAATAGTAAACGAAGCCTATTTCTTTCGCCGTTTGACTTTCGTTGCTTCGTTTGATTTGATTCTTTTTGCCAACCGGAGTTCTTAAGTTGAACCTTCTGGTTAGATCTCTTATTCAAGTTTTACCTGTGCATTAGATGAACACTTATTGTATGCTTGTTTGTTTGTCTGTGGTAGAATACCCGGAGTGCGCCGCCTGTTACTTCGAATCTCTAGGTTTCGCGGATCATCAGCAAGGCAAGTAACACTTTGATCATGCTTTCCAACTACCCAGTTTTATTGCATTAGATCAATCCTCACACATTGCATGAGTAGGATCTAATTAAATTGTGGGTTTGGGAAGTAGTTGAGGTAGTACCTATTACCTGTTGTATTATCAAACCTTTGGGAGTTACTTCTACGTTTGCCTATTATGGCATGCTATGCTAGTAGACGTGGATTGGGTGAGTGAATATCCATGACAGATGTGAGTTTGTTAATTAATGGTTTATCTAAGGTGGCAACTTAAACACACATCTGGGTGGATTGAGGTACCTGGGTATTCCAGGATTGCCTGTTTTTCTTTATGGACCGCCACCCAGGCCCAAAGGGATCATGAGATTTTTCATACTAGAAACTTCCGTGTGCAGCCACAAGCTATTATGGGCTCTAGCATAGTTGATTAAGTCGTGCAAACTCTTACAGGGTGGACTAGCAGATGTAGGGGAAAGTAGGTGTAACGGTCCATCCATCGTAAGGTGCTAGCGCTTCTGAAAGACTATGTCTCGGTCATCCGTTTCTCAAACACCGTGTAGTGCGAGAAACCAAACGGAGGTGATCGAGTCTTGTGGGGAAAAGTGCGCAAACCTCTGCAGAGTGTATAAACTAATCATGGTTAGCCGTGTCCCCAGTTATGGACATCTTGAGTATCTAGTACTTGGATTATCATGTGAATCTCAACATGTTACTCTAAAATTTAATTTTGATGGGTTTTTTTTAATGATGATGCTTAATTGGGATTGAGAATGCTGTCAACCATTTTCAATGTTTAACAACTACCATGATATTTAAATAAAATTTATTCCTTTGCAGTAGGGAAAAATTGGCTTTACGCAAAACTGTAACCATAGAGCTTTCCACCAGCCAAATATGCATATAGTATAGCTTTTTCATTCCATTACTCTCTATGTGTTACTTTGCCAGCATATTCCATGTGCTGACCCGTTTCAGGCTGCAATGTTAATGTTGCAGACTTTTCAGACGACGATTAAGGAGTTTTAGGTCGTGGTTCTATACTCAGTGATGCCGTTGGAGTTGATGGACTCACTTATCTTCCAAGCCTTCCGCTGTTATCGTTATTAGATGGCCTTAAGCCATATTTATTGTAATAAGTTCTCTATTGAGACACTCGATGTAATAAGTGTGTGATTGCTACTCTATTATAAATCCTTCAAGTACTTTGTGGTGTCAGCATTACTGATCTAGGGATGACACCTAAGCACAGAGATTAGACTGTTTGAGGTCTGCTCGCTACACCTGTAAACTGTGACGGAGGGAGGAGTAGTATGAAGGTGCAAAATCAAGTACGCGTATGGCCAGATGGTCAATGAATCTCCTCTTGGCATATCACTGACATGTGGGACAGGAGTGTGAGAAAACTGATCTCAATTGACGGCAAAGAGCCAACCCGCCGTTCCTTGAGAAGGACGAGGAGCGAGAACACACAGACGGGCTCGCATGGAGGCCAAGATATATTCGAGCATGGTTGGTTGATCGATATCATTCATTACATGTTGGGCTGTCGTTTTCCGCCCTTCTCTGGAATAAACATGTACTTTATCAGAGATAAAAAAAATAAGAGTACAGACGCTCCACTATGCGGTTCGAGTAGTAGTAGTACTCATACTATTGCGCTTGGCTCTTCGCCTCTTCGTGAAGTCAAACAATGATGGTACTCCGCATGTTGGGTACTGCAGTGTATGCCTCTGACAATCTGACACCGAATGGGCTGATGCATGTCCACCAAGGGTAGGTTGCATTAGTCAAAAGGCGTAAGCGAGCTTCACCTTGTCCTGCAAGCTTCTCCTCGTTCTATGAGTTGACGGGACACACCAAAAAGTAGTGCTAGTCCATACTCCCTCCTTTCCGGTTAATAAGGCTTAATTATTTTTGTGGGTAAATGAGAGAGCTTTATTCATATATAAGCATTCTTAGGACGATCAGCCAAGACACTAGTCACTAGGAAGCGAGGTACCCGCAAAAAAAGAAGTAGGAAGCGAGGTGTTTCATCAAGCCAGCTCTCGGCCACATTCAAAGTGCAGCAAGCACGGTTCGCACGAAGATGCGCCGCAAGGTTTGCTGACCTGTTTACATGCTGAATAACAAAAAAAGAGGAAATATTACCGAGCGCTACGATTTGTAACAGGATATGAGCCAGAATTAAGCGAGAATTGTGGGGACTGTTCCATGCAATCAACTTCCATTATCACATGCGATAACCCTTGAAGAGAACCAAATGTATTGAAGATTGCTTTATCACATTTTAAAATTATAATAAGAGTGCAGACGCTCCTCCATCCGGTTCCTAGTAATAGTATAGTACGTACCTTTATAGACTATAGTAGTAGTACTAGTAAACTTTGCGCTTGGCTCTTCGCCTATTCGGGAAGTCGACCAATAATAGCACTAGTAGTATAGTGTATGCTTCTGGAAATATGACACCGAATTAACTACTTCACGTCCACCGCCTAAGCGAGGGAGAGCTTGCATTAGTCAAAAGTTTCTCCTTGTCCTGCGAGCCACCGCGCGCAAGCTTGTCCCGTCCTGCAACCTTCTCCTCGTTCGGCAAGTTGACGGGACACAACAAAGTAATGCTAGTCCATATTGCCTCCTCTCTGGTTAATATGGCTTAATTTCAAACGAGATAAATACACTGTCTGTCACTATATATTTTTAAAAATACGGTCAGTGGACTTCATAATATGCTCATTGCACTCAATATATATATTTTCTGGTGTTTATACGGTCACTAGCTCACCCTGACTGAGTATGTGTGTGCATGCACGTGTAGGTTGAGCACTTGAGCATGAACATGCGTGTTCCGTCGTGTGCTCGGACATGCATGCATTACGGTGTCGCGCGTGTTTTTGCGCCATGTGTACGTGTGACTGTTGCATACACGTAGGGAGAGAACGTGTAGGGGCCACTAAGGAGCAGTCAAATCACACCGGAAGTTAGTCAGAAGAAGCAACCATCATTTCACTCTTGAATGACACGTACGCAATATAAAATGGTTGATATGGAGAGAAAAAGAAAACCACTATATATACACTAGCAGGAGCCTAAGCTACAAGCTTGCTTGCTTAGGTTGCTCTCTTCACAAACATAGAATGACGGGCCTGATCCCGCAGCTGGGGGAAGGGAACTATGTTCTGCGTAGACGCGGTCGACATCGGCGAGGGAGAAAACTCACAGTCGGTGCGTCCCAATCGGGGGTCACCGCGGTATGGGCCGATGCCGCGTCCCAACCGCCCTTCTAGCTACAGCCCGACGTCCCAGGTAGTCCATCTTCCATTTGGAGCCGGCTTGCTCCACTGTCGTAGCTCCATCTCCATGTCGATCTTTCTCTACTTCTACCGACTTCTACTTGTGATGAGTTTATGTCTCATGAACTAGTGCCAGTACTATTATTCTAATCACACTTCTTCAATATCTTTGCCATCAGGGATGCTCAGGTCGATTTTAGTGGAACTGCACAAAAGCATCGTATGATCCGAGGGTGCTAGCCGTCTTTCCTTCGACAAATTCTACCTGGCCAGGAAATCAAATCATGTTTAGGGTTTAGGGTTTAAGTCGTAGTGACCCCATCAGTAGTTTTTCTTTCGTACACGCTCTCACAACTTTTTTCTTTAGTTGTGAGGTAAATATTGGCTATGATATGTGAATCATTGAGATGCATCAGCATGCGTGTTAGTTTTACTTTATATTTGATGGAATATTGTAACGGGGCAACCTTGGAATAGGAATGAAAATGGAGTGGACAGTTTCCGTTTTTCTGGAGAAAAAATGGAAACAGAGAGAAACCAACGTTTCGTTTCATTGGATCGCGCCATCGAGCAAACCAACATTTAAATCACGTCTATCGTGTTTGTGTCTCACCCTCCTCCATGGCTCGACCCCACATGGTCGGTCGGCATGCCACTCACCGCAAACCGAATATACGATAACTTTCCCGCCTTCTTGCCGATGGATTGCGCCATGGAGTAGTAGCACTACTGGAAGAGATTGACGAGTTGGGGGAGGACAGGTAGCTGTAGCACTGAGTCCCAAGAACTTTTTACATTCATGTTGTAGTCGGCTATTGCGACCTTTGAACGCGGAGCAGCCGCGTGCACCCGGAAGCGGCGCGGGTGACGCTCTCTCGGCCGGCGCGCCGCTTCAATGTCGGCGCCAGTGAGAGGTCGCGTCCGCTCTGGCCGGGCATGAATGCGGCACTGACCGTTTCGGGCGGGAAGCACGCGTGGGTGATGAAGAGGGTTCGGGTTGGTCAAGACCGGCCGTGGCAGTGGTCCGTACGTGCGCAAACAAGAGATGATGTACGTTAATATTGCTGCGTATATAATTAACAATGTAAATAATGTGCCAGTTGGAAAAATATGATTGGAGATGGAGATGGAGATGGAATTTTACGTAAACACGGATATGCATGTCTATGTCTATGTGTGTGTGCGCGACGACTCTCGCGACCTGGAAGCGGGGGCGGGTTTTTGATCGAGTTTTCTTTCTTGGTACGTCAGAAAATTAGTTTGTCTAATTCACATGTAGATGTTATTTAAGGATATCACATCTAAGCTCCCACAAGTATATAATGTAGCAACAAGAAACAAAAAAAACTAGGAAAAAAATAGACCACAAACAGAGTGGACATCAACTTAGATGTGACATAACTATGTCACATCTAGATGTGTCCTAGACAGACCCTTGAAAAATTGTCCGCCATTTTTCGTTTCTTTTTTCTGGGAACACGCGTATTCTATTTAAAACCACTTCTATGGAGAGATTTTGTTACTCCATTATAGCCTCTTGTTCGATAGAGTTTCTCGCGTCTCGCTCTCTCACCCTTTCCATATCAAAACAAGATGACAGTGTCGACTCTATCTCTCTCCTCACCGGTGGTCACAGATCCGGCCGAATACCGTCCGCTACGGGAGGTGAGGAGGTGCAGCATTGACGTTGTTGCCGTCGGTGACGGAGGAAGACGATGCGCACCGTCCTCTCGGAGCCGGCGCTGGCGTGGACAAAGATCCTCTGCGCCCTTGTTCGCTACCGTCGTGTGGGCAGATCCCACCCGCCCGCCTAAACGACATCTCGCCCACTTGAGGTATAACTTCTTGTACTGGTCCAGCTCCCCAGGTCGCTACGTGCGGGTTTTCTTCTATGCGACTACTCCCCAGCTCCCCATGCATAGTAGCTAGGGTTCGTCGGCTGGTCCAACATCACCTACTAGTACTATTATAGAGGAAGTGCCACTTGAAAAGTTGTCCTAATTTATGCCTCAGTGGAGGTATACAAGTTGTTTCGACAAAAAGTACATGGTGGTTGTGCGGTCATTGTCCATATGGTGTTAGTACTATCACTGGTTAAATGAAGAAATGCTTTTTTCTCGGGTATCCTGGTTTAGTTCCCATCAAGATAATTATGATGCTTCTGTTTGTTGGTGTACTTTTCATTAATTCTTATTGAAAATTGAGATGTCCTTGCTAACCCTTTTTTATATTTCTGGAAACAGCGATGCGTGTCTCCATACTCGGGCATGTCTACCTCAATGGAATTGCGCAAAATTGGATGGCCATTGTTGTTCCGCCTCACTGTCCTCTGCCACGTGGTTCTTCCTTCCTCGAGCTTGATTACTGAGATGAAACAGACCACAGTGAGGATTTGTCGAACTTCATACGTGCCTCACCCAAACTTGATGCCAAATGGATGATGCATCACCATGATGACCTATCGATGCTCATGGTTGCGCCTCATGGTTGCGTCGGCTGGTGAAGCTGATCGATTTTCAATGAAAAACAAGCTGCCTTCCATCAGTGCTCTTTGCTTGTTACGCACAAAGATGATATCCTTCGTCAGTTCACCTTGGTTGCGTTGGAGACGCAGTCGTCTTTCACGTTGGTGCCATTTTATCACACAATTGGCTATGAACCAAATATTTCCTCGAAGAAGGATCGATGTTGGTACTAAGAGCATAAGTTTTGTATTGATTTCTAAGCCTTCTCACAACTTTGTCTCCAGCTCCCCTGTAATTTTATTTGTCCAGCTATTAACTTTGATTTAAAAAATGGTGTGGACTAAAAACCCGGATGGACGTAGTAGCCCTCCATTTTTATTTACTACACATATTAGATTTGACTGAAGTCAAACTTTGTAATACTCAAACCTTTCTGATAATTGAAATTAAAATTCTTTTTTTGTACACACTCTCACATGTTTCCGATAATTTGGCGCATGTGTGGTTGTTCACTTAAGGGAGGGTAGTGTAACACACGTGAAGGACAGGAAGTGCGACCAGGACGCGTGGGCATGGATCGTTAGTTCATCGGAAGTAGTACAAGTTTCCTTTACTATACATTAAATAAAGAGTTAAGTTTCATACTAACACAATTTAAAACGATTGTTATGGAGAGAATAAGAAAACCACTCCACTATATATTAGTCGTATACACGAGAGTACTATATGGTCGCAACTTCATTGACTTAGTGCACCTGCCTTTGGATTTATGACAGGTGGGCCCAAAATGTGGCTGGCTCACCTGTCATATAGCCAAAAGCAGGTGCAGTGAAGGCACTGGAGCTTAGTCCATACTATAGTAGTATATATATAAGTGGGAGCCTCAGCGCTTGTTCGCTAGGGTTTGCACTCTCCACACGCTCGCTGCATTACATATATGTTACACGCTGGGGGCTCAGCGTTCATTTGCTAGGGTTTGCTATATTCACAGTCTCTCACCCTTTCTTCACCAGATCTAAACAAGACTGCCTTGGCCTCTTATCTCTCTCTCCCCCTCACAGCTGGTGAAGGAGGTGGCCGTATCCCGTCGCACCGGGAAGGGGAGGAGGTGCAACGTTCACTCTATCGCCTTTGGCGAGGGAGGCAATCCACTGCCGGCTGCGCTATTCTCTTTCACACAGCGCCTGTGCGGGAGGACCATCGACCCCTTCTTCCTCGCTGTCGTACGTAGTGTGGGCAGATCCGGCCTCCCGCCGCACGCCTTGCCACATCCCGACGACCCTACGGTATAAGTTTCTTTGAAACCGTCGTTGCTCTAGCTGCATGTGGATCTTTTCTGATCTGTAGTCAAATCTAGGTCTTGGTTCAAAGAGCAAAGAAGGGTGCGGTGGGCTGGAGCAAGAATCTAGGACATGGTTCAATGAGGAAAGGAGGGGCGGAAAGTAGTATAGACTGGCTATCCAACCGCTTTGTAGGTCAAAAAGGGAAAAAGTGGGTAACCCAGTACACACATCTGTAAGGAACCGATCTCTTTGTTGAAAAGGGAAAGAAACTGGGGGGTCGGGTAGTTTGTGCAGGACTAGATTTTCTGCCCTCACTTAGGAAGAAGGTTCAAAGAGAACAAATATGGGATCAGTGCATATATGTTGCTTGGCTACATACTCTGCATCACCCATTTATACGTGTGGACGCACATGGTGCTGGCATGTCCCAAACAGCTATTTTGCTGTTGTTAATCTAAGAATGCCACTGTTAAAAGTAAATTACATTTTTAACGAATGTTGTTTCAAGATAATGTCTCTGTTAATATGAATCAATGCAACCGTTTTAGAAATGCTACTGTCCTACTTTGTTTTCCATCCAAGATAAGTTAGATGCTTCTTTCTGTCACCATTTGTTTCATCCTCCTTTATCGGCAAGTAATTGTTTCCTTTTTTGCCTCTGTTAAAACAGGGGTATCGATTCAACTTGTTGCTATTGCGACATTTTGCTTCGCTACTCGAAACACTTATGTTTTAAGAGTGTTTTGAAGTTTAACTTGAATGTCACACCGGTGACTTTGCTTAATTTTGGTGGAACTGCACAAAAGGAGATCGAGATTTGTTTCCAGTCTTCGTGGTGAGTTGTTTCAAATCATGGTCTCAACCACATGATGTGTAGTGTGCTTTGAGATGTTGTGCTACTTGTTTTGGCACTGTTTTAAATAAATGTTGAATTGAAGCTATTGTATTACTGTATTTTCCCAGTAAGTAGTGAATAAAAATGGGACCAACCCAGACATGATGCTTGTTGCTTTGTTACAACAAATTCAGCATCACCCCCTTTATAAGCCAGTAATTGATGCCACTGTCAGAATTAACTACTGAATCTTATTTCAAAACTGCAACACTTGTTAGGGATTGGCGGTGTTACCATTTTTGTGGCCGCATGTTTCATCCTCCATTATTAGCCAGTAATTGATTCCTTTTTTGCCTCTGTTTAAACATGGATATCTATTCAACTTGTTGCTATTGTGACATTTTGCTTTGCTACGCGAAACACTTTGCTTGATTTCAGTGCAACTGCACAAAATGACATTGGATTTCCTATTCGTGTTGGAAGATTCGTATTTTATCTTGTCCGTCTCATGAAAGGTCAGTACAGGCCTTCATCCACATGATTGTGCAGTGTGCTTTGAGATGTTGTGCTACTTGTATTGGTACTGTTTTAAATAAATGTTGAATTGAAGCTATTGTATTGCAGTCTTTTCCCATTAAGTAGTGAACAAAAATGGGACCAACCCAGACATGATGCTTGTTGCTTAGTTACAACAAACTTTGCATCACCCCCTTTATATGTAGATGGAAGCACATACTGTTGTTGCGCCCACTCTCCCCTGGAACTGTTTATACTTTACGTTAATCTAATGCTGCTGGTAAAATTAAACAATGCCACTCTCATAATTAATTAACTACTGAATCTTAGTTCAAAACTGCAACACTTGTTAGGAATGGTACTATCCTGCTTCGTAGTTCTTTCTACATGTTTAACCAAGGTATTGTTAAGATAATGTCTCTGTTAAAATGAATCAGTTGAATTGTTTTTAGGAATGGTACTTTTTTGCTTTGTCGTTCTTTATACATGTTGAAACAAGGCATTGTTAAGATAATGTCTCAGTCAATATGAATGAATCACACTGATGGATAATTGCTACTCTCCTGCTTTGTTTCCCATTAAGATAAAGTAGATCAGTAGATGCTTTTCTTCTGGGAGTACAAGTCATCAACCGTTATTTCTCAGTAATTGTTTCCCTTATACCTATTGTTGCTTACAAGGATATCAAAATTAAAGCTCGGTTTTATTCCGACTTCGATTTTAGTTGAACTACACAAAAGGAGCCAATGTGTAAGGCAAACTGCTGCATTACTGGTTCCAGTTGGTCGTTCCACTTTGCAGAAAGAAGCATTCACTGTTTGCGCTACATTACAGAAGGAATGACCGACAAGCTTTACAGAGTATTATTAAACACCAGTGACATGACTAGTCTACAGAGACCATTGGCAATTTAACAACATGTGGAGTGCCCTGGGCAAAAAGTCCCCAAACAAGTACAAGAAGCTACGATAGGACTCCATGATCATAGGCATTACATATTTTGAATGGGAAAAGCTTGTCAAATTTTAATCATTGATGTTAGCAAGAAGACGTTAGTTTAATATATTGGAATTGGAAAACCTTGTCAAAATTTGCTCACTGATGTTAGCCAGAAGAAGACATGCATTTGATATTTTTGAGTGGGACGCCCTTGCTGTGAGCAGCGTCGAGTGTTTTTTCCTATTCATGTGTTCAGTTTAGAAGTAAATAGTTACTCTGCTGAGATATTCCCATGTTAAGAGTTTGTTCGGAATATTGTCTATGTAATGCCAGGCCTTGTGTTTGATTGCAAAGTTGAGCTTGTAATGTTGTGGCATCCGGCATCACGAGCTGTTCACCGTGCCTCCTGAGAATAATGCTTCGTATTGTTTTGCATGTCGATCTAATGCCAGTGATTTGCTTGTTAAGAAGATCATCCTCTTCTGTTGTTTCCGTGCTTAAGAAATTCATCATCTGATGTTTCACTCATAGCCTATACGACAAGTCGGGTAGGTTAGACGTGAAACCATATGATCTTCCGACCAACTCATGATATTAGGCCATGATTGGATCGTCGTTTTCCAACCAAAACCGCTTGTAAAACTGACGCATGTAAATTAAAGCAGATGGTCTCGGGCGAAGGCACTTGGTTGGTCGATTTCGACTAGTAAAATATCGGAAGTACTTCACACACGATAAAAATGCTGAACGACACTCAGATGATTGCTAATCCAGCCGTTAGCTGCTGTTTCAGCCTTGCCCATGGATGGCATGATACGCACGTCGTGCATGTATCGTCTGGTAATGTCGTCCATATTGCAGTGCTCGTAAAATATACACTGGTCTCTCAAATTACACGCCTAACCCGCCGGTTTTACTTACAGACCTTGGGCCCTCGGTTTCATTATGCTTGTATTTTACGCGTTGTTTCCGATGACGAGTAAATTACACTTGTATGTTAATACAAGTTTGAAATAAACCAGAGTTCCCAAGCGCGGCCTTACTGTTTCATGCCGTCTCAGTTTCTCGAAGTTGCTTATAGGTGTCCGATGATCCTGGCTTCCTGAATGAGCAGCGGGCACTGTATCAGACCATCCATAGGGCCCGCGAGGCCCTCTCCATTATCCTTCGAGTTGTTGTGCTCGCCGTGGCACCGAGCATTTTTAACATCGTCAAGGAACATGAGGATTCAGGAGATGACTTTATTTTGACTGGATGACACTAGGGACCCACTAGGGCCATAGCTGTACGTACGCAAGTGCCTCCTTATTATGTACAACTATATTTTTTTCTGCTTTCTTCTAGTTTCCTGACATCATGGTCCCACACCATTGTCAACCTATGTAGTCAATATAAATGAGAGAATTGCACAAGGTGCGGCCGATAGCTGGGACCAAGCAGCTCGAGTAGTATTTGTGTTTTTGAGGCGTGAGCACTGCAGAGTTTTTCTTGGCGATGATTTCGTTGTTGTTCAGAGGAGAGCAGGGTATTAACTGGGCGGGCTGTGGCCCGTCTAGCCCAGGCCAGATATCTAGCCAAGATACTAATTTTTCCAAGATGAAAATGGCTAGCCCAGCTATACATCTTTTTGAGGAATACCCAGGCAAGGTCAACTTGTTATTCTCCGCCCCGCTGGGCTGCAAATCTTTCCTAGGAGGGATGCATTAGGCTTAACAGGAAAATGGCCTTTAAAAATAATAAGTGGGATGTAATTATAAAAACTGGGCAGTAACTATAAGAAAATGCACCAAACACGAAATTAGTTTATAAAATATTATTTGTGGATTTTGAAAATCTTAAATTTTCATTGTTGCGCGCGCAATGTTTCGTTCGATTTTTACGTAATACAAATTTATATTTAATCTTACTAGAAATTTTGGGATAAAAATATTTCGGATCCCATCAAAATGTGGGAAATTTTATTGAATTCTGTCTTCAACGGTTGGTTGAAATTATTAATCGTTGTCCTAGCTAGAAAATGCATTGTACTTTTAACAAACTGTAAATGGGCTGTTGTAAATTCCATTACAATTCAAAAATGGGATGTACATTCTTACAAAACGCAAATGGGCTATAAGTTCTCTGCCACACACTTGTGGGCCTACTAAGTGACGCGTCCCCTAACAAAATAAGTTGACGCGTATGCAAGGCTTTGTCAACTTATTATAGTCAACACACGGTTCTAGCGGTAGTGGCCGTTGGATGTCTATCCAACGGATGTCGTGCTTCTTCTTCAATCTCGGATATTCTTAGCTTCGGCCGCCCAAAAAATGATTCCTCCCCCTGACATATTGGGCGCACCGTTTCGGAGGCTGACCTGTGGGCCTACTAAGTTGGAGTGTACCAAGGGATTTGTCAACTTAGTCAATATAAACGATTCTAGCTTCAGTGACTGTACGATGTCCATCCAACGGCTGTAGTGCTTCTTCAACCTCTGGTCTTCTTGGTCCAGCCGACCAAAGCAGCGCCGGTCGTGCTGCCTGCTCCTGCTTCCCGTGGCCGGCTGTGCTGCCGTGGAGGCCTCACCGCCCCCATACTACTCCCACCGCTGGCCAGGCCATCCCTCCACTCACCCACACCCCATGTTATTCTGCGGCGACGGCAGCCTCACACCGCAGCCGAACCAGTGAACCCTCGTACTCCTCTCCGTGCGGGCTTCCACTGATGCGTCTTCCCCGGCTCCGCGTCATCCCCTTCCTAGGCCTCGCAGCCGTCCACCTCCCTGGTGCTCTCGGCGCGGCGTGGTCAACATGGTCAAAGACCGACTTCCATCGGAAGAGTACTATACGTGGAGAGGCTGACAGCTGGGTCCACGGCGGCCGCAAGGAAGTGCCTCCTTATTACGCGCAAAATAATTATTCCTCCACCTGACAGAGGGGACCCACCGGACGGGCCACCTTATTTCACGAAAAAATGTTTCCCCCCTGACTGCTGGGACCCACCGGACAGGCCATCATATTTGGCGAAAAAAACTTTCCCCCCGCTGTCAGCTCGGACCCACCAGAAGTGCCTCCTTATTATGCACAAAAAATGAATACTCCCCCTGCTAGCTGGGACCCATCTTGGTGGGAGGCTAACTTGTGGGCCTACTAAGTTGACGGGGACAGAGGGCTTTGTCAACTTAGTCAAATATGAACGATTCTAGCTCCAGTGACGGTACGATGTCCATCCAACGGACGTCGTGCTTCTTCAACCTCTGGTCTTCTTGCTCCAGCCGCCCAAAGCAGTGCCGGTCGTGCCGCCTGCTCCTGCCTCCCGTGGCCGGCTGTGCTGCCACGGAGGCCTCACTGCCCCCTACTATTCCCACCGCTGGCCAGGCCCTGCGGCAACGGCAGCCTCACACCGCAGCCGAACGAGTGAACCCTCATACTCCAGTCCGCGTGGGCATCCACTGCCGCATCTTCACCGGCTCCGCATCGTCCCCTTCCTAGGCCTCGCCATCGTCCACCGCCCTAGTGCTCTCGGCGCGGCGTGGTCAACGTTGTCAAGGAACGACGTCCATCGGACGTGGAATGTATGTGGAGAGGCTGACAACTGGGTCCACGGCGGCAGCAAGGAAGTGCCTCCTTATTAGACGGAAAATAATTATTCCTCCACCTGACAGTAGGGACCCACCGGACGGGCCACCGTATTTTGCGAAAAAAACATTTCCCCCTGACTGCTGGGACCCACCATCTACACCTTCGCACGCAAGGAAGTGCGTCCGGGCAAAAAAAACGATTCGCCCCCCTGACTGCTGGGACCCACCAGCTACATCTTTGCACGCAAGGAAGTGCGTCCAGGCAAAAAAAACAAAATGATTCGCCCCCCTGACTACTGGGACCCACCAGCTAGATCTTCGCAGGCAAGGAAGTGCCTGACAGTCGAGACCCACCTCGTCGAAGCGTATGTAGCGTTGTTATTCTGGTCGCGAACGTGTACGTACATATATACTGGTCGATGTAGAGGCACGCACGTAGCATGTACACGTACATACAGCGGCCAGGGTGCAAGAAAGAAAATACGGCCACGTACGTACATATTACATACGGGCAGGGTCTCGAACGCCTACTCGCGCATACGTACGGCGAGGGCTCGTGTACATGGCTGGGTCGGAACGGAGAAACAGCGTCGTCGTCGTGTTCATGGGGAGGCAACGGAATGCGTCGTGTTCATGGGGAGGGGTGTGCCGTACCGCAAAACGGAGGAAACGGACCTCCTACGGTCAAAACGGGGGTCCTGTTGATCAGGAGGAGTGTGGTGTACCGCAAAACAGAGGAAATGGACCTCCTAAGGTCGAAACGAGGGTCTTGTTGATCGGGAGGGGTGTGGCGTACCGCAAAACGGACGAAACGGACCTCCTCCGGTCGAAACGGGGGTCCTGTTGATCGGGAGGGGTGTGGCATACCGCAAAACGGACCAAACGGACCTCCTACGGTCGAAACAGGGTCCTGTTCATCGGGAGGGGTGTGGCGTACCGCCAAACGGGACTCCACGGGATACTGTTCATCTCCACCGTCGACCTCCTCCAGCCTCCACGGGCTACCGTCCACCTCCTCCAGCCTCCACGGGCTCTTGTTCATCCAGCCTCCACCGCGCGCTACTCCACCAGCTACTGTTCAACCACCCCTCCACCGTCTACTGTTCATCCAGCCCTCCACACCACGGGGTCCTGTTCAACCACCCCTCCACGAGCACCCCTCCACCATCTACTGTTCATCCAGCCCTCCACACCACGGGGTCCTGTTCATCCAGAGGCAACGCCACTGCTCACTGTTCATCCAACCCCCCCCCCCCACGCAACGCTCACTGTTCATCCAATCGATCAGCTTCAGTTAGCAGCAGTAGCGAAGGAATCACTCGATCGGGTTCAGTTAACAGCCATCGATCGATAGCTCGGGTTCAGTAACGCGTAGCCTGCGGTGCAATCGCTCGGGTTCAGTTAGAGCCCGACGCCTCGCTCGGGTTCAGTTAGAGCCAACGCCTCGCACACACGCACGTACGTGTACGAGATAAACGCGCATCGCTCGGCCCCCGACCTCCCACCGTAACCGAGAACTCCCTGCAATTTTCCTCGCCCTCGCTTCTACCATGGTTTTTTCCGTCATGGACGGCCCAAAGAATGTCATGCAGCTGCGTCTCCAGCCCGCCCAGGACGAGAAGCCCATTTTCTGTCATGATTTTTTTCATAGAAGTAGGAGCCCACCACATCTATGATGATACCGGGTTTTGTCACAATTATCGTCATAGAAGTGTCATATGTATGACAGAAATTTTTTTCGTTCGGCCCAAAATGTCACGGATGTGTCTTTTTTTTGTAGTGACTCGGAGAGGGTTCACATGATTCACTATCAAGCAAAAGTAGCAAGTTCTGCCCACAGAAGATAGTGCACAAGCCCTAAGATGTTTTGATAACATGCATCATTCTAGTAATTAAACATAGGGAAATGAAAACTACCCTGAAGGATTAGCGTGACCAACTATTTTTGTCATTGATCTCTTGGGCAATGACCACAGCACGGACATCGGCATGGGAATCGATCTCTGGGGGATGTCCACTGGACTGACCGTGACATCGGAATCGATCTCTGGGGCAATGTCCATAGGATGGATAGCGGCATCGGAATCAATCTCCGAGGCGCTGTCAACAGGATGCACCGCGACGTCGAAAACGATCTCTGGGGCGTTGTCCACAGGACGGGCCGCGACATCGGAATCATCAAGGACGTCCACCGGCACCTGCACAACCCTAACATATTAGCAAGCATATTGCAAATAATCAAATACCACAACTATGGTAAGACATTATTTTTTACCTTGTGCAGCTCACCGGGGGATCCCATCCCTCCGGGGGCCATCTCTTCGTCCTCGATGGGGGCCATCACCTTGCCAGGGGAATACTGCTTCTCAACGGCGAATATCTCCTCAAACTCGGCCTTGAGCCTCGCATAGGTGGCCATTAGAGTTTCTAGGGTAGGCACAATAGGGCCCTTGCTGTTCTTCCAACTTTCTTTGAGGAGTTCGTCCGCCAACATCGTCAACTCTTTGGCCAGTGCTTGTTTCTTGGAGTTCTTCATCTCCATGGGTTGGCTCGCCAACATGGTCAACTCGTTTGTCAGTGCTCGCTTCCTGGAGATCGTTGTCTCTAGTGGGTTATCCGCCGGCAACTCTTTGCCTAGTGCTCCAGGAACCATCAATGAACTGACAAACAAAAAGCAATCGAAAGGAAACCACAATCGCAATGAAAACGGGAAAAAATATGATGTGAGAATTGGTCGGTGGTTCGCAAAAAGAAGATTCTTGGAATGAAAATATAGCAGCATCACTGATTCGCCCACTTTTCCTTTGTCGGTACAGAAGAAAAATGGCAGAAGTGAGTAGCCTGGAGTGAGGTTTTGCTACCTCTTGAGGACTGCGTTGGTTTTCCCTTGAAGAGGAAAGGGTGATGCAGCAAAGTAGCGTAAGTATTTCCCTTAGTTTTTGAGAACCAAGGTATCAATCCAGTAGGGGACTGCACGCAAGTCACCTCGTACCTGCACAAACAAATAAGAACCTCACAACCAACGCGATAAAGGGGTTGTCAATCCCTTCACTGTCACTTACCAGAGTGAGATCTGATAGAGATACGAAGATAAATATTTTTGGTATTTTTATGATATAGATTGAAAGTAAAGATTGCAAAGTAAAATAGATTGGAAACTTATATGATAAAAGATGGACCCGGGTCATAGGTTTCACTAGTGGCTTCTCTCAAGATAGCATAAGTATTACGGCGGGCGAACAAATTACTGTCGTGAAATTGATAGAAAAGTGCATAGTTATAAGAATATCTAGGCATGATCATGTATATAGGCATCATGTCCGCGGCATGTAGACCGAAATGATTGTGCATCTACTACTATTACTCCACACGTCGACCGCTATCCAGCATGCATCTAGAGTATTAAGTTCGTAAGAATAGAGTAACACATTAGGCAAGATGACATGATGTAGAAGGATAAACTCAAGCAATATGATATAAACTCCATCATTTTATCCTTGATGGAAACAATACAATACGTATCTTACTGCCCCTGCTGTCACTAGGAAAGGACACGGCAAGATTGAACCCAAAGCTAAGCACTTCTCCCATTGCAAGAAAGATCAGTCTAGTAGGCCAAGCCAAACTAATAATTCGATGAGACTTGCAAAGGTAACCAATCATACATAAAAGATTTCAGACAAGAATCAAATATTGTTCATAGATAAACTTGATCATAAACCCACAATTCATCGGATCTCAACAAACACACTACAAAAAGAATTACATCAAATAGATCTCCAAGAAGATCGAGGAGAACTTTGTATTGAGATCCAAAGAGAGAGAAGAAGCCATCTAGCTAATATGGACCTGAAGGTCTGTGGTAAACTACTCACACATCATCGGAGAGGCTATGGTGTTGATGTAGAAGCCCTCCGTGATCGATTCCCCCTCCGGCGGAGCTCCGGAAAAGGCCCCAAGATGGGATCTTTTGTGTACAAAACGTTGTGGCGGTGGAAATGGGGTTTCGTGGTGCTCCTGGATGTTTTCGGGTATATGTATATATATAGGAGGAAGAAGTAGGTCGGTGGAGCTACGAGGGGCCCACAAGGGTGGGGGGCGTGCCCAGGGGGCAGGCGCGCCTCCCTGCCTTGTGGCCTCCTCGCTCGGGTTCAGTAACGCGTAGCCTGCAGTGCAATCGCTCGGGTTCAGTTAGAGCCCAACGCCTCCCTTGGGTTCAGTTAGAGCCAACGCCTCGCACACACGCGCGTACGTGTACGAGATGAACGCGCATCGCTCGGCCCCGACCTCCCACCGTAACCGAGAACTCCCCGCAATTTTCCTCGCCCTCGCTTCTACCATGGTTTTTTCCGTCATGGACGGCCCAAAGAATGTCATGCAGCTACGTCTCCTGCCCGCCCAGGACAAGAAGCCCATTTTCTGTCATGATTTTTTGTCATAGAACTAGGAGCCCACCACATCTATGATGATACCGGGTTTTGTCACAATTATCGTCATAGAAGTGTCATATGTATGACAGAAATTTTTTTCGTTTGGCCAAAAATGTCACGGATGTGTCTTTTTTTTGTAGTGACTCGGAGAGGGTTCACATGATTCACTATCAAGCAAAAGTAGCAAGTTCCACCCACAGAAGATAGTGCACAAGCCCTAAGATGTTTTGATAACATGCATCATTCTGGTAATTAAACATAGGGAAATGAAAACTACCCTGAAGGATTAGCGTGACCAACTATTTCTTGTCATTGATCTCTTGGGCAATGACCACAGCACGGACATCGGCATGGGAATCGATCTCTGGGGGATGTCTACTGGACTGACCGTGACATCGAAATCGATCTCTGGGGAAATGTCCACAGGATGGATAGCGGCATCGGAATCAATCTCCGAGGCGCTGTCAACAGGATGCACCGCGACGTCGAAAACGATCTCTGGGGCGTTGTCCACAGGACGGGCCGCGACATCGGAATCATCAAGGACGTCCACCGGCACCTGCACAACCCTAACATATTAGCAAGCATATTGTAAATAATCAAATACCACAACTATGGTAAGACATTATTTTTTACCTTGTGCAGCTCACCGGGGGATCCCATCCCTCCGGGGGCCATCTCCCCGTCCTCGATGGGGGCCATCACCTTGCCAGGGCAATACTGCTTCTCAATGGCGAATATCTCCTCAAACTCGGCATTGAGCCTCACATAGGTGGCCATTAGAGTTACTAGGGTAGGCACAATGGGGCCCTTGCTGTTCTTCCAACTTTCTTTGAGGAGTCCATCCACCAACATCATCAACTCTTTGGCCAGTGCTTGTTTCTTGGAGTTCTTCGTCTCCATGGGTTGGCTCGCCAACATGGTCAACTCGTTGGTCAGTGCTCGCTTCCTGGAGATCGTTGTCTCTAGTGGGTTGTCCGCCGGCAATCTTTGCCTAGTGCTCCAGGAACCATCACTGAACTGACAAACAAAAAGCAACCGAAAGGAAACCACAATCGCAATGAAAACGGGAAAAAAAAAATGATGTGAGAATCGGTCGGTGGTTCGCAAAAAGAAGATTCTTGTAATGAAAATATAGCAGCATCACTGGTTCGCCCACCTTTCCTTTGTCGGTACAGAAGAAAAATGGCAGAAGTGAGTAGCCTGGAGTGAGGTTTTGCTACCTCTTGAGGACTGCGTTGGTTTCCCTTGAAGAGGAAAGGGTGATGCAGCAAAGTAGCGTAAGTTTTTCCCTTAGTTTTTGAGAACCAAGGTATCAATCCAGTAGGGGACTGCACGCAAGTCACCTCGTACCTGCACAAACAAATAAGAACCTCACAACCAACGCGATAAAGGGGTTGTCAATCCCTTCACTATCACTTACCAGAGTGAGATCTGATAGAGATACGAAGATAAATATTTTGGGTATTTTTATGATATAGATTTAAAGTAAAGATTGCAAAGTAAAATAGATTGGAAACTTATATGATAAAAGATAGACTCGGGTCATAGGTTTCACTAGTGGCTTCTCTCAAGATAGCATAAGTATTACGGCGGGTGAACAAATTACTGTCGTGAAATTGATAGAAAAGTGCATAGTTATAAGAATAACTAGGCATGATCATGTATATAGGCATCATGTCCGCGACAAGTAGACCGAAACGATTGTGCATCTACTACTATTACTCCACACATCGACCGCTATCCAGCATGCATCTAGAGTATTAAGTTCATAAGAACAGAGTAACACATTAGGCAAGATGACATGATGTAGAAGGATAAACTCAAGCAATATGATATAAACCCCATTATTTTATCCTTGATGGAAACAATACAATACATGTCTTACTGCCCCTGCTGTCACTAGGAAAGGACATGGCAAGATTGAACCCAAAGCTAAGCACTTCTCCCATTGCAAGAAAGATCAGTCTAGTAGGCCAAGCCAAACTAATAATTCGACGAGACTTGCAAAGGTAACCAATCATACATAAAAGATTTCAGAGAAGAATCAAATATTGTTCATAGATAAACTTGATCATAAACCCACAATTCATCGGATCTCAACAACCACACTGCAAAAAGAATTACATTGAATAGATCTCCAAGAAGATCGAGGAGAACTTTGTATTGAGATCCAAAGAGAGAGAAGAAGCCATCTAGCTAATATGGACCTGAAGGTCTATGGTAAACTACTCACACATCATCGGAGAGGCTATGGTGTTGATGTAGAAGCCCTCCGTGATCGATTCCCCCTCCGGCGGAGCTCCGAAAAAGGCCCCAAGATGGGATCTTTTGTGTACAGAAGGTTGTGGCGGTGGAAATGGGGTTTCGTGCTGCTCCTGGATGTTTTCAGGTATATGTATATATATAGGAGGAAGAAGTAGGTCGGTGGAGCTACGAGGGGCCCACGAGGGTGGGGGGCGTGCCCAGGGGGCAGGCGCGCCTCCCTGCCTAGTGGCCTCCTCGCTCGGGTTCAGCAACGCGTAGCCTACAGTGCAATCGCTCGGGATCAGTTAGAGCCCGACGCCTCCCTCGGGTTCAGTTAGAGCCAACGCCTCGCACACACGCGCGTACGTGTACGAGATAAACGCGCATCGCTCGGCCCCCGACCTCCCACCGTAACTGGGAACTCCCCGCAATTTTCCTCGCCCTCGCTTCTACCATGGTTTTTTCCGTCATGGACGGCCCAAAGAATGTCATGTAGCTACGTCTCCGGCCCGCCCAGGATGAGAAGCCCATTTTCTGTCATGATTTTTTGTCATAGAAGTAGGAGCCCACCACATCTATGATGATACCGGGTTTTGTCACAATTATCGTCATAGAAGTGTCATATGTATGACAGAATTTTTTTTCGTTTGGCCAAAAATGTCACGGATGTGTCTTTTTTTTTGTAGTGACTCGGAGAGGGTTCACATGATTCACTATCAAGCAAAAGTAGCAAGTTCCGCCCACAGAAGACAGTGCACAAGCCCTAAGATGTTTTGATAACATGCATCGTTCTGGTAATTAAACATAGGGAAATGCAAACTACCCTGAAGGATTAGCGTGACCAACTATTTCTTGTCATTGATCTCTTGGGCAATGACCACAGCACGGACATCGGCATGGGAATCGATCTTTGGGGGATGTCCACTGGACTGACCGTGACATCGGAATCGATCTCTGGGGCAATGTCCACAAGATGGACAACGGCATCGGAATCAATCTCCGAGGTGATGTCAACAGGATGCACCACGACGTCGAAAACGATCTCTTGGGCGTTGTCCATAGGACGGGCCGCGACATCGGAATCATCAAGGACGTCCACCGGCACCTGCACAACCCTAACATATTAGCAAGCACATTGCAAATAATCAAATACCACAACTATGGTAAGCCATTATTTTTTACCTTGTGCAGATCACTGGGGGATCCCATCCCTCCGGGGGCCATCTCCTCGTCCTCGATGGGGGCCATCACCTTGCCAGGGGAATACTGCTTCTCAATGGCGAATATCTCCTCAAACTCGGCCTTGAGCCTCGCATAGGTGGCCATTAGAGTTACTAGGGTAGGCACAATGG
This sequence comes from Triticum urartu, assembly GCF_056163025.1. NCBI lineage: Eukaryota > Viridiplantae > Streptophyta > Magnoliopsida > Poales > Poaceae > Triticum > Triticum urartu. The sequence goes on along the minus strand of NC_141874.1, from coordinate 315,143,275 downwards.
GGCCCTTGCTGTTCTTCCAACTTTCTTTGAGGAGTCCGTCCGCCAACATCATCAACTCTTTGGCCAGTGCTTGTTTCTTGGAGTTCTTCGTCTCCATGGGTTGGCTCGCCAACATGGTCAACTCGTTGGTCAGTGATCGCTTCCTGGAGATTGTTGTCTCTAGTGGGTTGTCCGCCGGCAATCTTTGCCTAGTGCTCCAGGAACCATCAATGAACTGACAAACAAAAAGCAATCGAAAGGAAACCACAATCGCAATGAAAACAGGAAAAAATATGATGTGAGAATCGGTCGGTGGTTCGCAAAAAGAAGATTCTTGGAATGAAAATATAGAAGCATCACTGATTCGCCCACCTTTCCTTTGTCGGTACATAAGAAAAATGGCAGAAGTGAGTAGCCTGGAGTGAGGTTTTGCTACCTCTTGAGGACTGCGTTGGTTTTCCCTTGAAGAGGAAAGGGTGATGCAGCAAAGTAGCGTAAGTATTTCCCTTAGTTTTTGAGAACCAAGGTATCAATCCAGTAGGGGACTGCACGCAAGTCACCTCGTACCTGCACAAACAAATAAGAACCTCACAACCAACGCAATGAAGGGGTTTTCAATCCCTTCACTGTCACTTACGAGAGTGAGATCTGATAGAGATACGAAGATAAATATTTTGGGTATTTTTATGATATAGATTGAAAGTAAAGATTTCAAAGTAAAATAGATTGGAAACTTATATGATAAAAGATAGACTCGGGTCATAGGTTTCACTAGTGGCTTCTCTCAAGATTGCATAAGTATTACGGCGGGTGAACAAATTACTGTCGTGAAATTGATAGAAAAGTGCATAGTTATAAGAATATCTAGGCATGATCATGTATATAGGCATCATGTCCGCGACAAGTAGACCGAAACGATTGTGCATCGACTACTATTACTCCACACATCGACCGCTATCTAGCATGCATCTAGAGTATTAAGTTCATAAGAACAGAGTAACACATTAGGCAAGATGACATGATGTAGAAGGATAAACTCAAGCAATATGATATAAACCCCATCATTTTATCCTTGATGGAAACAATACAATACATGTCTTACTGCCCCCTGCTGTCACTAGGAAAGGACATGGCAAGATTGAACCCAAAGCTAAGCCCTTCTCCCATTGCAAGAAAGATCAGTCTAGTAGGCCAAGCCAAACTAATAATTCGACGAGACTTGCAAAGGTAACCAATCATACATAAAAGATTTCAGAGAAGAATCAAATATTGTTCATAGATAAACTTGATCATAAACCCACAATTCATCGGATCTCAACAAACACACTGCAAAAAGAATTACATCGAATAGATCTCCAAGAAGATCTAGGAAAACTTTGTATTGAGATCCAAAGAGAGAGAAGAAGCCATCTAGCTAATATGGACCTGAAGGTCTGTGGTAAACTACTCACACATCATCGGAGAGGCTATGGTGTTGATGTAGAAGCCCTCCGTGATCGATTCCCCCTCCGGCGGAGCTCCGGAAAAGGCCCCAAGATGGGATCTTTTGTGTACAGAAGGTTGTGGCGGTGGAAATGGGGTTTCGTGGTGCTCCTGGATGTTTTCGGGTATATGTATATATATAGGAGGAAGAAGTAGGTCGGTGGAGCTACGAGGGGCCCACGAGGGTGGGGGCGTGCCCAGGGGGCAGGCGCGCCTCCCTGCCTTGTGGCCTCCTCGCTCCTTTCTTGACGTCTACTCAAAGTCCCCTGCATCATGTTTGTTCCAAAAATAACTCTCCCGATGGTTTCATTCCGTTTGGATTCCGTTTGATATTCCTTTTCTGCAGAACACTAAAATAGGCAAAAAAAACAGCAATTTGCACTGGGCCTTGCGTTAGTAGGTTAGTCCCAAAAATAATATAAAAGTGTATAATAAAGCCCATTAAACATCCAAAAATATAATATAATAGCATGGAACAATCAAAAATTGTAGATATGTTGGAGACGTATCAAGCATCCCCAAGCTTAATTCCTGCTCGTCCTTGAGTAGGTAAATGATAAAATCAGAATTTTTGATAAGGAATGCTACCTAGCATAATTCTTAATGTAATTTTCTTTATTGTGGCATGAATATTCATATCTGAGAGATTCAAGACAAAAGTTTAATATTGACATAAAAATAATAATACTTCAAGCATACTAACTAACAATCATGTCTTCTCAAAATAACATGGCAAAAGAAAGTTCATCCCTACAAAATCATATAGTTTGGTCATACTCCAGTTTCGTCACACAAGAATGCTCTCCGCATGCACAACCCCGATGACAATCCAAGCAATTGTTTCATACTTTCGTAATCTCTAACTTTTTCAATTTTCATGCAATACATGAGCGTGAGCCATGGATATAGAACTATGCGTGGAATAGAATATGATGATGGGGGTTATGTGGAGAAGACCAAAAAGGAGTTTTATGTGTGATAGAGTGTATCATATCATGGGGTTTGGATGCATCGGCGAAGTTGTTTGCACCAACTCTCAAGGTGAGAAAGGGCAATGCACGGTACCGAAGAGGTTAGCAATGATTGAAAGGTGAGAGTGCGTATAATCCATGGACTCAACATTAGTCATAAAGAACTCACGTATTTATTGCAAAAATCTACAAGTCATCAAAAAACGAGCATTACGTGCATGCTCCTAGGGGGATAGATTGGTAGGAAAAGACCATCGCTCGTCCCCGACCGCCACTCATAAGGAAGGCAATCAAATAATACCTCATGTTTCAAATTTGTTACACAACGGTTACCATACGTGCATGCTACGGGACTTGCAATCTTCAACATAAGTATTTCTCAAATTCACAACTACTCAACTAGCACACTCTAATATCACCATCTTTATATCTCAAAACAATTATCAAGTATCAAACTTCTCATAGTATTCAATGCACTTTTTATGAAAGTTCTTATTATACCAATCTTGGATGCCTATCATCTTAGGACTAATTTCATAACCAAAGCAAATTACCATGCTGTTCTAAAGGACTCTCAAAATGATATAAGTTAAGCATGAGAGATCAAATAATTTCTATAAAATAAAACCACCACCGCGCTCTAAAAAGATATAAGTGAACCACTAGAGCAAAATTATCTAGCTCAAAAGATATAAGTGAAGCACAAAGATTATTCTCATAAATTCCAATTCATGTGTGTGTCTCCCAAAAGGTGTGTACACAAAGGATTATTGTTGTAAACTAAAAAGAAAAGACTCTAATCATACAAGACGCTCCAAGCAAAACACATATCATGTGGTGATTAAAAATATAGCCTCAAGTAAAGTTACAGATAGACGAAGACAAAAGAGGGGATGCCTTCCGGGCATCCCCAAACTTAGGATTTTGGTTGTCCTTGAATTTTACCTTGGGGTGCCTTGTGCATCCCCAAGCTTAGGATCTTGCCACTCCTTAGTCCATGATCCATCAAATCTTTACCCAAAACATGAAAACTTCACAACACAAAACTCAACAGAAAATCTCATGAGCTTCGTTAGTATAAGAAAACAAACCACCACTTAAGGTACTATAATGAACTCATTATTTATTTGTATGGGTGTTAAATCTACTGTATTCCAACTTCTCTATGGTTCATACCCTCCGATAGTAGCCATAGATTCATCAAAATAAGCAAACAACACACGAAAAACAGAATCTGTCAAAAACAGAACAGTCTGTAGTAATATGTAGGTTTCGAATACATCTGTAACCCCAAAAATTATGAAATAAATTGGTGGACGTGAGGAATTTGTCTATTAATCATTTTCTAAACGAATAAACCTAATTGCACTCTCCAGTAAAAAATGGCGGAAAATCTCGTGAGAGATAAAGTTTCTGTTTTTTATAGCAAGATCACAAAAACTTCCCCCAAGTCTTCCCAAAGGTTCTACTTGGCACAAACACTAATTAAAAGCATAAAACCACATCTAAACAGAGGCTAGATGAATTATTTATTACTAAACAGAACCAAAAAGCAAGAAACAAAAATAAAATTGGGTTGCCTCCCAACAAGCGCTATCATTTAACGCCCCTAGCTAGGCATAAAAGCAAAAATTGATCTAGGTATTATCATCTTTGGTATGCAATCCATAAGTAGCTCTAATGATAGATTCATAAGTTAATTTAATTTTATTTCTAGGAAAGTGCTCCATGCCTTTCCTTAACGGAAATTGGGATCTAATATTCCCTTCTTTCATATCAATAATTGCACCAATCGTTCTAAGGAAAGGTCTACCAAGAATAATGGGACATGTAGGATTGCAATCAATATCAATAACGATAAAATCTACGGGCACATAATTCCTATTTGCAACAATAAGAACATAATTAATCCTTCCCATATGTTTCTTAATAGTGGAATCTGCGAGGTGCAAATTTAAAGAACAATCATCGAATTCACGGAAACCTAGCACATCACACAAAGTTTTTGGAATCGTAGAAACGCTAGCACCAAAATCACATAAAGCATAGTATTCATGATATTTAATTTTAATTTTATTAGTAGGTTCCCACTCATCATGAAGTTTTCTAGGGATGGAAACTTCACAATCATCAAATTCTACGAGGTGTTCTTTATATCGATTTCAAGCGAAATCACCTAACCTTTCCAGTGGCACTCTTGGATTTCCAAGTTGAGGCCAGGATCAATCATTCCTAGTCAAATCTTGCATATGCATCACATACCGCATCCCGCATAGCATATCATGTTTGCATCATGTCGTTCGAGCATTTGCACGTGGTTGATTGTGTTCCTTTTGCTTGTTTGTCTTGTTTGGGTAGAGCCGGGAGACGAGTTCGCTAACGAGGAGCCCGTTGAGTATGCTTTCGAGGATCCAGTCGACTCTGACAACTTTGCAGGCAAGATGATCATACCCTCGAAATCACTTCTATCTTTGCTTTGCTAGATGCTCGCTGGTGAACTGGATGCCATCTCTCAAATTCCAGTCGTTTGCGAATATCAAGACGTCTTTCCAGAAGAGCTTCCAGGAATGCCTCCGCATCGGCCAGTTGAATTCGTCATCGATCTTAAGCCTGGCAAGGAACCGGTTTGCAAACGTCCTTACAAGCTCGGACCTGAAGAGTTGAAGGAGCTGAAGAAGCAACTCGATATTCAAGAGCGAATGGGTCTCACCCGACCTAGCTCTTCTCCGTGGGGTTGTGGAGTTCTTTTTGTGAAGAAGAAGGATGGAACGGACCGACTTTGTGTTGACTACCGTCCATTGAACAAGAAGACTATCAAGAACAAGTACCCACTTCCCAACATCAATGAGCTGTTCGAACAACTGAAAGGTGCCCAAGTATTCTCCAAGCTTGATCTCCGTATGGCTTATCACCAGATTCGAATCTGTGAGCAAGATATTCCCAAGATGGCTTTCAGAACAAGCTATGGTTCATATGAATACACTGTCATGTCTTTTTGCCTCGTCAACGCTCCTCCAACTTTCTCTCGCATGATGAACTTCATCTTCAACGCCTACACAAATGACTTTGTCTTGGTCTATCTTGATGACATTCTGGTCTTTTCGAAGAACAAGGAAGATCATGCCAAGCACTTGCGTTTGGTGCTCGATAAGCTCAGGGAACAACAGTTCTACGCCAAGTTCTCAAAGTGTGAGTTTTGGCTCGATGAGGTTCTTTATCTTGGGCAAATCATCTCTGCCAAGGGCATTGTGGTGAATCCTGAGAAGGTGTCTGCAATTATGAATTGGGAACCACCTCAGAACGTGAAGCAACTCCGTAGCTTCCTCCGTCTCGCAAGCTACTGTCGAAGGTTCGTTGAGAACTTTTCAAAGATCGCTAAGCCCCTTTCAAACCTTCTCCAGAAGCACGTCAAGTACGTTTGGTCTCTGGAATGTGACATCGCTTTCAACACTTTGAAAGAGAAATTGGTCACTGCTCCAGTTCTGAATCCTCCTGATGAATCCAAACCGTTCGAGGTCTTTTGCGATGCCTCTCTTCAAGGTCTTGGTGCAGTGTTGATGCAAGAGAAGAAAGTTGTGGCTTATACCTCTCGCCAGTTGAAGCCCAACGAGAAGAACTACCCCATTCATGACCTCGAGTTGGCGGCAGTTGTGCATGCTCTTTTGACTTGGAGACATCTCTTATTGGGAAGAAAAGTGGACATTTTCACTGACCACAAGAGTCTCAATTACATCTTCACTCAGCCTAATCTCAACCTCAGGCAGACTCGTTGGGTCGAAATGATTCAAGAGTATAATCCGAGTATCGAGTATACTCCAGGCAAGGCCAATGTGATTGCTGACGCATTGAGCGGGAAGGCTTATTGCAACAGTATGATAATCAAGCCTTACCAACCCAAGCTTTGTGAAGCTTTCCGCAAACTCAATCTGCAAGTTGTTCCTCAAGGTTTCCTCGCCAACCTTCAAGTCTCTCCTACTTTGGAAGATCAGATTCATGAGGCTCAACTTCTTGATGCTATGGTGAAGAAGGTGAAGATTGGGATTGCCAAGAGTCAACCCAAGTACAAGTGCTACCGCCTTGATGACAAGGACACTCTCTTCTTCGAGGATCGAATGTTGTGCCCAAAGGTTACCTTCGTAAAGTTATCATGAACGAGGCTCACAATTCACTCCTCTCCATCCACCCTGGGAGTACGAAGATGTATCAGGACCTCAAGGAGGCTTATTGGTGGAATCGAATGAAGCGCGAGATTGCTAACTTCATGAACGAATGTGATGTCTGCAGAAGAGTGGAGGCAGAACACCAAAGGCCAGCTGGTCTCCTCCAATCTCTTGCCATTCCAGAATGGAAGTTTGACCACATTGAGATGGACTTCGTGATTGGGTTTCCAAAGTCCAAGCGTGGCAATGATGCTATATTCGTTGTCATCGACAAACTCACTAAAGTGGCTCACTTTCTGCCTATCAAAGAGTCTATCACTGCAGCTTAATTGGCGGAGCTGTATACCTCTCGGATTGTCTCTCTGCACAGTATTCCACAGGTGATCTCTTCAGACCGTGGCAGCATTTTTACCTCCAAGTTTTGGGAGTCTTTTCAGAAGGCCATGGGCACCAACATCCGCTTCAGCACAGCTTTCCATCCCCAAACTAGCGGTCAAGTCGAGCGTGTCAATCAGATTCTTGAAGATATGCTCAGGGCTTGTGTGATCTCCTTTGGTATGAAGTGGGAAGATTGCCTTCCATATGCCGAATTCTCCTACAACAACAGTTTTCAAGCCAGTTCGGGCAAGGCCCAATTCGAAATTATGTATGGCAGGAAGTGCCGTACTCCTCTCAACTGGGCTAAAACCGGTGAACGTCAACTTCTTGGTAATGACTTGATCACAGAGGCAGAGGAAATGTGCAAAGTCATTCGTGATAACCTCAAAGCAGCGCAATCGCGCCAGAAGAGCTACTATGAAAGTAAGCACCGTGATTTGGCTTTTTGAGATCGGAGATCATGTTTACCTCCGCGTCTCTCCTATGAAAGGTACTCGTCGCTTCAGTATTAAAGGGAAGCTTGCCCCGAGATACGTGGGTCCTTTCAAAATCGTCAGCAAGAAAGGCGATCTCACCTATCAACTCAAGCTTCCTTCAAACTTTGCAAATGTGCACGACGTGTTCCATGTCTCTCAGCTTCGCAAGTGCTTCAAGACTCCAGACCGCACCGTCAACTTTGAAGACATTGATCTCCAAGAAGATCTCTCTTATCGTGAGCACCCTGTTGCTATTCTTGAAGAGGCTGAACGCAAGACTCGCAATAAGTCAATCAAATTCCTCAAAGTCAAGTGGTCACACCATTCCGACCGTGAAGCCACCTGGGAACGCGAGGATCACCTCCGTTCTGAGTACCCGGCGTTCTTCTAGTCCTAGATCTCGGGACGAGATCCTTTCGTAGTGGTGGAGTGTTGTAACACCCCGGATGTAATCTATCTTATATGCACTCCAACTCTTGCCGTTTCCGGCGCTAAGTTATTTTATTTCCTCGGGTTCGGGTTTTTGTCTCCGTGTGTTGTTGTCGTTGTCATGCATCTCATATCATGTCATCATGTGCATTGCATTTGCATACGTGTTCGTCTCATGCATCCGAGCATTTTCCCCGTTGTCCATTTTGCATTCCGGCGCTCCTATATCCTCCGGTGGTCATTTCTACCTTCCTTTCGTGTGTTGGGGTTAAACATTTCCGGATTGGATCGAGACTTGCCTAGCGGCCTTGGTTTACTACCGGTAGACCGCCTGTCAAGTTTCATACCATTTGGACTTCGTTTGATACTCCAACGGTTAACCGAGGGACCGAGAAGGCCTTGTGTGTGTTGCAGCCCAACACCCCTCCAGTTTGGCCCAAAACCCTCTCCATCATCTTGAGCGTTCGATCACGATCGTGTGGCCGAAAACCGCACCTCATTTGGACTCTCCTAGCTCCCTCTATGCCTATATAAAGGTTCCCCATTCGAAATCACGGACGAAACCCTAGTCCCCTACCTCTCCACGCGCCGCCGGACACTTTCCGTCCGGCCGGACATTGTCCGCCGCTTCGCCGGACCAATCGCAGCGTGCCACGTGGGCTAGCGCGCCCACATCGCCGCCCCCTCCGCCGCCGGCCCGCCAGGCCCGCACGGGGCCCTCCCTGGCCCATACTCGGTCGCCGCCGCCCCACGGGCTCCCGAGCCGCGCGCCGCCCGCGCCATCGCCCTGCCGCCTGCCACCGTCCTAGCGCCGCCCCAGCGTCGCCTCGCCGGCCCCATCCGTCGCCGACTGCCGCCCTCATCAAGCGCCTCCGCCGCCGCCAACCGCCGTCGCCTCGCCGCGCCAAGTCCCTCTCCTCGCCGGCTCCTTCCTCCGCCAAGTCCGGCGACCTCGGCCCCAAGTCCGGCGACCTCAAACTCCGGCCGGGGAACCTCGGTTCACGCGCTGCTACAGTACCCCGATCTGGATCTAGATCTGAAATCTCGGTTGACTTCTTCTCAGAAACCGTAATATTTTTGCATTTTTCATCATGCTATAACTTTGCATCCGTAGCTCCATTTTGCGCATGTAGCATATAAAAATGTTCGTCTCAGAGAGCACATCATTGCATCTCATTGCATCATTTTCATTTGATTTCATCTTGATGCCCGAAATGCTGTTGGAAGAGAGCTATTTGAGTTAATTGTCAGATCTGCTGCACCAAATCGCTATTTGTCATTTTTGCCATGATTAATGTGTGCATGATATGCTCCTGATCTCTACATGTGTTTTGTTATATGCCATGCCATCTTTACAGAGGTGCTATCCATGTATTTTTGGTGATATGTGTGGTGACTAGCACAAGCTTGCAATGTAGTGCATTCGTTAATGCTGATTTCAGGGACTTAGAATTTCTCTAAGTCCTTGATCTATTTTTATCAATATGCCATATGTTCTTGTTGTTTCCTAGTGATCCGTGCCTCTTTTGAGGATGATCAGTAAGGATGATTTGTTATTCTTGTGGTGCTCTATCCGTCCATGTCTTTGTTTGAAATTATGGAGCACCCTAGCTTGAGTAAATCGAGCTCTACTTTTGCTATTTCGTGAATCTTGGGCAGATTGTCTACTTGTTAGCGATTTTGCCGAGGATGTTGTTGTTGATCCATGCATGCTATGTTGTTGTTATTGCCATGTCTAGCTTATATAATATGTATTCTTGATGGGTGTATGCTTAGTTTGTCATGCCTTGCTCTGTAGTGAGTGCATCGAGCTCGTGAACATGCCTACTCGTTAACAGATTTGCATGCTCCAGCTTTTCACTGAGTCTGTAATCTGATTATGTTTTTGCCATGTTTACATGCTTGCAATTGTATTTTCTGATCCCTTTTGGCTCAAGGTCACAAAGGGACTTTTGTTAAGCTCTTTGAGTAGCTCCATTTCATGCCTTGCTTTGCCATGTTAAGTTCCTGTAGCATATAGTTTTCATGCTCCAAAGTGTGCTACCTGATCTGAAATTCCAGGCTTGTGTTAATTTCACGAAGTCTGAAACCTGTTTATCAATTGCACTTTTGCCATGCTTGTTTTAACCTGTTAATGGATGAATTGCCGGAGCTCTGTGTTCCTCTTTTGTCAAGAATTATGAGTGGATCCCTGCCATGTATTTTTTGTCATGATTTAGTGCGGTAGCATAATTATCTTGATGCATTTAGATGGCTACTTGCTGTTTGTCTCAGACCGGTGCCATATTTGTTTTGCTTACCATTTCCAAACCGTGTCTCCGATTCCGGTGTTCTTTATATCGATTTCAAGCGAAATCACCTAACCTTTCCAGTGGCACTCTTGGATTTCCAAGTTGAGGCCAGGATCAATCATTCCTAGTCAAATCTTGCATATGCATCACATACCGCATCCCGCATAGCATATCATGTTTGCATCATGTTCGAGCATTTGCACGTGGTTGATTGTGTTCCTTTTGCTTGTTTGTCTTGTTTGGGTAGAGCCGGGAGACGAGTTCGCTAACGAGGAGCCTGTTGAGTTTGCTTTCGAGGATCCAGTCGACTCTGACAACTTTGCAGGCAAGATGATCATATCCTCGAAATCACTTCTATCTTTGCTTTGCTAGATGCTCGCTTTTTTGCTATGCCTATGATACGATGCCTACCACTTGCTTATCATGCCTCCCAAATTTCCATGTCAAACCTCTAACCCACCATGTCCTAGCAAACCATTGATTGGCTATGTTACCGCTTTGCTCAGCCCCTCTTATAGCGTTGCTAGTTGCAGGTGAAGATTGGAGATCATTCCTTGTCGGAACATTATTTTCTTGTTGGGATATCACTATATTATATTGTTATCTTAATGCATCTATATACTTGGTAAAGGGTGGAAGGCTCGGCCTTTGCCTAGTGTTTTGTTCCACTCTTGCCGCCCTATTTTCCGTCATATCTGTGTTATGTTCCCAGATTTTGCGTTCCTTACGCGGTTGGGTAATAATGGGAACCACTTGACAAATCGCCTTGATTAAAACTCTTCCATCAATGCCCAACCTTGGTTTTACCATTTTCCACCTAGCTTCTTTTTCCCTTGGGTTTCCGGAGCTCGAGGGTCATCTTATTTAAACCTCCCCCCCCCCCCCCCGGCCAGTGCTCCTCTGAGTGTTGGTCCAAACTGGAGCCCTATGCAGCGCCCCCTCGGGGAAACTCGAGGTTTGGTTTTAGTTGTACGGATTGCTCATCTGAGAGTGCCCTGAGAACGAGATATGTGCAGCTCCTATCGGGATTTGTCGGCACATTCGGGCGGTGTTGCTGGATTTGTTTTAACTTGTCGAAGTTGTCTTGTAGAACAAGGATACCGAGTCTGATCGGAATGTCTCGGGAGAAGGTTTATCCTTCGTCGACTGTGAGAGCTTGTCATGGGCTAAGTTGGGACTCCCCTGCAGGGATTTGAACTTTTGAAAGCCGTGCCCGCGGTTATGGGCAGATGGGAATTTGTTAATGTCCGATTGTAGATAACTTGAACCTTAATTTAATTAAAATGAATCAAACGCGTGTGTTACCGTGATGGTCTCTTCTCGGCGGAGTCCGGGAAGTGAACACGGTGTTGGAGTAATGTTTGCCGTAGGTTGTTCTCTAGTTCTTCGTTCGTGCTTTGCCCTCTCTTCTCGCTCTCTTTTGCGAACAGGTTAGCCACCATATATGCTAGTCGCTTGCTGCAGCTCCACATATTACCTTGCCTTTACCTATAAGCTTAAATTGCCTTGATCGCGAGGGTGCGAGATTGCTGAGTCCCCGTGGCTCATAGATTACTTCCAAACCAGATGCAGGGCCCGATGACTCCGTTCCAGATGATGCGCTTGAGCTCAAGTGGGAGTTCGACGAAGACTCACGCCGTTACAACGTGTCTTTCCCTGATGATCCATAGTGGTGCCCAGTTGGGGCGATCGGGACCATGTCGCATGTTGGGTTTGATCTTTTATTTTGGTACCGTAGTCGGACCATGATTGTATTGGTTGATGTAATGCTATTTATGTACTTTGTGTGACGTGGCGAGTGTAATCCAACTATGTACCTTTCCCCTTATTATCTATTTACATGGGTTGTTGTGAAGATTACCTTACTTGCGACATTGCTTTCAATGCAGTTATGCCTCTAAGTCGTGCTTCGACACGTAGGAGATATAGCCGCATCGAGGGCGTTACAATGATGAATTTGATGCTACTGTTAGAGTAATATGCTAATGTCTTTCTATCCTTTCTCACTAAGCTAATGAAGGTTTCACCTTGTTCCTACTTGTGCAAACAGGGCTCGTGTTGTGCCAATCATACATTTTAGTGTAACTACACAAGACAATACAATGAATTGTATCCCAGCCAGTGCTTTAACTCTTCTGGAAGTTCTTGATAATCTTTCGATATAATCTCAGCAGTGGTAAAACAAGAGTGATTTCAACCATACATTTGAAGTGCACAAAAATATATAGTATTGAGTGATTCCAGTGAGTGCTTTATCATCTCTTCTGGGACTACATGAATAAGTTTTTTTCTCAGGTTGGTACCGGCCTAAGGCCTTCATCCATATTAGTTTGATGTTATCTCTATTTCTATCGTGTTACTGTCATGAGAAACTCCTTTATCTTTGCACATTAAAGTTTTGCAACCTATGATACATGGCAATGCTTTGAGTGTTGAGCTAATTGTCATTGATTAAATAAACTAATACCTCTCTTTAAGCAAGACTACTATGTTTCTAACTTTACCCATTAAGATAATCAGGGTGCTTCTATTTGTTAGTGTATGTTTCATCAACTAGTGCCACTATTACAGTAATCACACTCTCTCAATATAAGTGCCAACAGGGATGCTCGATTTTGGTGGAACTGCACAAAAACTTTGGGTGCTTCATTGCCTCGACAGCTTCCTTCCTTTCCTGTCAGTTTCTAATATGTGCTTGCTTCCTTCCTTTGCTTTCAGTCGATTGGCTTATCTTGGCTTCCAGTCAAAGGAAATAGTAATTGATATGCTACCTCACACAGGTTGGTACTGGTCTTTATCCTGATTATTGTGCGTGTCATATGTATTGGTATTGTGCTACTGTTTGACGATTTCATAAAGGAGTAACTTGGAGCTTGAACTCGTAGAAAAATCGTTACATTGGGTGATTTCAGTAGAACTGCACAAAAAGATCAGATGGACATGTACTTATGCTGCTGCTATGTACTCCAAAGTTCACTCAGACAAGCATCAATGTTGACAAGAAGAAGTGCCTATATTCATTCGAGTATCAACCGGCGTCAACCAGTTGTCAAACTCCAAGTATTAGGAGAGTGAACGCCAAAAATATTGATTAGTGCATAGCCCAGAAAAACGCAGTCCAGTCTTTGGTCCCAACTTGTGCCTTTTGGTTATCGGCACATATGGTAGTGAACTGTATGGCATGGAGTCTAAAGATTCCAGACAAGTTGGGTGACGCGTATATTCATCTAGAACTTAATCAGTCTGCACGCCAGGGATGCTCCATTTCAGTTGAAATGCACAAAAAAATTGGGTGGTTCATTTTCTCAATCGCCTCCTTTCTTGTCTGCAATGTAGATTTTTGGTGAGCTACAGGACCAAGATGAGCCAGTAAACCAGTTGGATGAAAGTAGTGGCCAACTTGCTCAAACCTCCCTCGGCATGAGGCCACTATTTGAGGATAAACCTACAAGCAAAGTTCAGATTGTCTGTGCTGCCTCTTATGTACTCGAAAGTTTACTCGTAAAAGCAATAATTTTATCAAGAAGTACCTCCGACTGAACAACATTTACCAGTCTGTACCCTAGGTAATTAAAGTTTGTCCATGGATGATATTGGCTGTGATCTCAATCATTTGGATGCATAAACATACTGAACATGTGTATATCTGAATCTTTTTATGAATTATCTATGAATATTGTCGTGTGATCTATCAATCACTTGGATGCATATACATGCTGAACTTGTGTATATATGAATCTTTTGAGTTGTTGATTGTGAATGTTGGCTATGAATATGAACGTGTCCTGTGAACCTGAGTTTGATACGAATGTTTACCTTTTCTGTCGTACTTGTGTGTGAACTTGTTAGTATACCTACTGTGGGATTTGCAATGTGTGGGTGTGAATGGCACACCTTCTTCCCGAGAAGAATTGCACCTGCTTTATTAGGGTAGCAATGGCACATTAGCTCTTTTTAATCTTTTTGCTCTGTCTTCCCCCTCCCCCGCTCAACCCCTGCCGTAATGTTTTCGGTCTCAAAACAAACAAAGTACTGCGTTGTTTTTCAGGCTTGATGAAAAATTGAGTGCTGGTTTCTGTAGGTTAGCCCGCCCAGCAAATGGGTTGCTGGTCCACCACGGACTGGGAGGCTAAAAATACAAGTTGGATGGTGTAGAGGCAAGTAAAAAACGCCATCGAGAGCCATCCACTCAAGAAAAAAATTCGCTCCTGATGTGCTTCTTCAGTCATGTCGCCAGCCCCCTGTTTAATCCAGTTCACTCGGGGATCTAGTTGGTATCATTTTTTTCCAGAGGGCGGACAAGTATCCGCTAGGCCTAGGTTTTGTTTTTTAACATGCGTAGCCCACGACATACGGAGACAGTGGTTTCAACTTAGTTTTTGAGGTCCATACCAGCCTATGGGCTTTTTTCTTAAAGATCGGCAGCCCAATGTATTTTTCTTAATAAAACGCAGATCTTTGTTCTGTTTATCTATATATAAGAATAATAATGTTGTCTCCAATTTATGTTTTCCCTTCTAACCACATTATATATATTGATATTATTACTATTATCGTATATTTTATAGAGACTTATATATACATTATAAAAACATCCCTCATGTTATTAACTTACAAAAGTAAATGTTTAACAGAAGTTGGGAAGGAAAATCCTGGTTGTTTTTGACTCACAGGCAAGGAAAATCCTGGTGATTGCATACAAAAGCTTGCGAAGATTTTAAGGACCAATGTAATAATAACTCACTCATTTTTATTTTGAGCAATAACTCGCTAATTTGTTAATTATATACATATAAAATGTGGCGCTCCGGTCTATTGTTTGATATTAATTTCTCCTTCTAACCTAACATTATATATAGAACAAGCCCAGCTAATTCGTGTATTTCAAGAAAGTGCAAATGGGATGGGATTTCATAGAAAATATAAATGGGCCGCATTGACGCGAAATTATTTGTTCACCCAGCCCAACAAATGGACAAAACATGGGTTAAATATATGCCACATTTTTGCAGGCTGACATGTGGGCCAACAGGTCGAAGCCTACGCAGGGCGTTGTCAACTTGGTCAATAGATGATTATGACATCCACAACCATTGGATTTATATCCAATGGCCGGCATGCACCTTCAATCTCTCGTCTTCTTCCTCCAGCGTTGCCGGGACCGCTTGTTCGGCCTCCGACGGCTAGCGGATCTGCTTAGCATGTATCGTTGCAAAGCGCTACCCCACCGCCGGCCATGCTATACCTCCACCCCTCCACACCTCCTGTTATTCTCCACCGACTGCAGCCCCACGCCGCACCAGAACCAGTTATAACCCTTCTCCTCGTCTCAATCTGCGACTCCACTACCACGTCTTCCCATCTCCGGGTCGTTCTCGTCCATGGCCTGGCCATCGCCCACCGCGTCGCTGCGCCCGGTGCGGCGTGGTCAACAAACGAGAGTCATCAGAAGAGGACTATACATGGAGAGCCCGACGGCTGGAACCCACGAGGTCCATGGTCGCACGCAAGGAAAGTTCCTCCTTATTAAGCTGGAAAAAAATGTTTCCTCCCCCTGATAGCTAGGACCCACCGGCTATATCTTCGTACGGAAGGAAGTGCCTCCTTGTTATGCAAAAAAAAATATTCCTCTCGTTGACAGCTGGGACCTGTCAGATTTGGTGGCTGACTTGTGGGCCTACTAAGCGGACGTGTATGCAGGGCTTTGTAAACTTAGTCAACAAAGGATTCTAGCAGCTGGACCATTGGATGTTAATCCAACAGCCGTGCTCCTTCTTCAACCTCTGTTCTTGCTCCTGTCTCTCATGGGCGGCACCGCGACAGTGCTGCCGGGCACCCGAACCAGTCAAGTTTCCCACTCCTCTCCATCTGCGACTCCACTGCCGTGTCTTCCCCATCTTTGGGTCATTCCAGTCTGGGGCGTCGCCATCGTCCATCGGCCTTGGTGCGCTCGGCACGGTGTGGTCAACGTGCTCAACAACCGAGAGTCATCGGAAGATGATTGTACGTGAGAGGCTGTTAGTGGGGACGCACCACACGCATGGACTTATGCATGCAACTGCATCCTTTTACCCTGAAAAATAATGTTTTCTCTCCCTGACTGCTGGGACCCACCAGCTACATCTTCTCACGCAAGGAAGTGCCTGACAGTCGGGACCCACCCGGTCGAAGCGTACGTAGCGTTGTCATTCTGGTCGCGAACGTGTACGTACATACTAGTCGATGTAGAGGCGCGCACGTGTGGTAGTAGAGGCGCGCATGTGTGGTAGTAGAGGTGCGCACGTAGCACGTACACGTACGTACAGCGTCCAAGGTGAAAGGAAGTAAATACGGCCACGTATGTACATACGGGTGGGGTCTCGAATGCCTACTCGCACATACATACGGCCAGGGCTCGTGTACATGGTTGTGGCTGGATCGAAATGGAGAAACTGCGTCGTGGTCATGTTCATGGGGAGGCAACGGAATGTGTTGTGTTCATCGGGAGGCAACGAAACGCGTGTTGTTCATCGGGAGCCAACCGGCTTGGACGGAACAGGCGAGGGAAACGAGGCCTGGCGTACCGCGGAACGGAGGAAATAGCCTTGTGGTTGACCGGTCACGATGGAAACGGGATCCTGTTCATTGGGAGGGGTCTGGCATACCGCAAAATGGAGGAAACGGACCTCCTATGGTCGAAACGGGGTCCTGTTGATCGGGAGGGGTGTGGCGTACCGCAAAACAGAGGAAACGGACTTGTGTTGGAGCGCTACGATCGAAACGGGAGTCCTGTTCATCGGGAGGGGTGTGGCGTACCGCAAAATGGGACTCTACGGGATATTGTTCATCTCCACCGCCGAACTCCTCCAGCCTCCACGGGCTACTTTTCATCGATCGTCGACCTCCTCCAACCTCCACCTGCGACTGTTCATCCACGGGCTCCTGTTCATCCAGCCTCCACCGGCTACTGTTCAACCAGCCCTCTCCACGGGGTCCTGTTCAACCACCCCTCCATGGGCTACTGTTCATCCAGCCCTCCACCGGCTACTGTTCAACCAGCCCTCCATCGGCTACTGTTCAACCAGCCCTCCACGGGGTCCTGTTCATCCAGCCCTCCACGAGGTCCTATTCATCCACTGGCTCGATTGATCAGGGTACTGTTCATCCATAGGCAACGGCCTCTACTACCACTAGTTCTTGTTCATCCAACTCCCACCGGGAACTGTTCATCCAAACCCCCAAACAATGCTCACTGTTCATCTAGAGGCAACATTGATCGGCTTCAGTTAGCAGCAGTAGCGAAGGAATCACTCGGGTTCAGTTAACAACAAGGGATCGATCGATCGCTTGGGTTCAGTGTAACGCGTAGCCTACAGTGCAATCGCTCGAGTTCAGTTAGATCCCAACACATCACTTCGGTTCAGTTAGAGCCCAACGCCTGGCACCCACGCATGTACGTGTACGAGAGAAACGTGCATCGCTCGGCCCCCGACCACCCACCATAACCGGGAACTCCCCGATATTTTCCACGCCCTCGCTTCTACCACATTTTTTCCGTCATGGACGGCCAAAAAAATGTCATGCAGCTGCGTCTCCGGCTCGACCAGGACAAAAAGGCCATTTTTGTAATGATGATACCGGGTTTTGTCACAATTATGGTCATAGAGGTGTCATAAGTATGACACACAAAAATTGTTTGGCCCAAAATGTGACGGATGTGTCTTTTTTTGTAGTGTGAGTTAGTTATGGGATGTTGCATTACGGAACGAGTAAAGAGACTTTTCGGTAATGAGATTGAGATAGGTATTGAGATACTGACAATCGAATCTCGGGCAAGTAACATATCGATGACAAAGGGAACAACGTATACTGTTATGCAGTTTGACCGATAAAGATCTTCGTAGAATATGTAGGAGCCACTATGAGCATCCAGGTTCCGTTGTTGGTTATTGACCGGAGACGAGTCTTGGTGATGTCTATATAGTTCTTGAACATGTAGGGTCCTCACGCTTAACGTTTGATGAGATCGGTATTATGAGTTTATGTGTTTTGATGTACCGAAGGTAGTTTGGTGTCCCGGATGTGATCACGGACATGATGAGGAGTCTCATAATGGTCGAGACATAAAGATCGCTATATTGGAAGGCCATGTTTGGACATCGGCATGGTTCCGGATGAGTTCGGACATTTACCGGAGTACTGGGGGTTACTAGAACCCCCCGGGGAGTCAATGGACCTTATTGGGCCTTAGTGGGAGAGAGGAGGAGGTGACCAAGGTGGGGGTGCCCCCCAAGCCCAATCCGAATTAGGAGGGGGTTGGGCCCCCTTTCCTTCTCTCCCTTTCCCTCTTCCTTCTTCTCCTACTCCAACTAGGGAAGGTGGGAAACCTACTCCTACTGTGAGTAGGACCCCCCCCCTTGGGCGTGCCATGAGAGGGTCAGCCCTCCCCTCTTCCAATCCTTTATATATAGGGGAGGGGGCACAACATAGACACACAAGTTGATTTCTTAGCCGTGTGCAGTGCCCCCCTCCATAGATTTCCACCTCGGTCATATCATAGTAGTGCTTAGGAGAAGCCCTGCGTCGATAACTTCATCATCACCGTTATCACGCCATCGTGATGAAGAAACTCTCCCTCGGCCTCAAATGGATCAAGAGTATGAGGGACGTCACCGAGCTGAACGTGTGCAGATCACGGAGGTGTCACGCATTCGGTACTTGATCGGTTGGATCGTGAAGACGTTCGACTACATCAACCGCGTTTCATAACGCTTCCACTGTCGGTCTACGAGGGTACGTAGACATACTCTCCCCCTCTCGTTGCTATGCATCTCCTAGATAGATCTTGCGTGATTGTAAGAATTTTTTTGAAATACTGCATTCCCCAATAGTGTCATCCGAGCCAGGTCTATGCGTAGATGTTATATGCACGAGTAGAACACAAAGGAGTTGTGGGCGTGAGTATATACATATTGCTTGCCGTTACTACTTGATTCTTGATTCAGCGGTAATGTTGGATGAAGCGGCTCAGACCGATATTACACGTACGCTTACGCAAGACTGGTTCTACCGATTTGCTTCGCACACAGGTGGCTAGTGGGTGTTTGTTTCTCCAACTTTAGTTGAATCGGTTTCAATGAACATGGTTCTTTCTAAAGATCAAAAAGCAATCACTATACTACGTTGTGGTTTTGATGCGTAGGTAAGAACGGTTCCTGCTAGAAGCCCATAGCAGCCATGTAAAACTTGCAACAACAAAGTAGAGGACGTCTAACTTGTTTTGCAGGGCATGTTGTGATGTGATATGGTCAAGACGTGATTATATAAATTGTTGTATGATATGATCATGTTTTGAAACACAATTATCGGCAATTGGCAGGAGCCATATAATTGTCTCTTTATTGTATGAAATGCAATCGCCATGTAATTGCTTTACTTTATCACTAAGCAGTAGCAATAGTCGTAGAAGCAATAGTTGGCAAGATGACAATGAAGCTTCGATGGAGATCAAGGTGTCAAGCCGGTGACGATGGTGATCATGATGGTGCTTTGGAGATGGAGATCAAAAGGCACAAGATGATGATGGCCATATCATATCACTTAGTTGAATGCATGTTATGTTTATCATTTATGCATCTTATTCTGCTTAGTATGGTGGTAGCATTTTAAGGTGATCTCTCACTAAATTTCAAGGTACAAGTGTTCTCCCTGAGTATACACCGTTGCTACAGTTCGTCGTGCCGAGACACGACATGATGATCGGGTGTGATAAGCTCTACGTTCACATACAACGGGTGCAAGCCAGTTTTGCACAAGAAGAATACTCGGGTTAAACTTGACAAGCCTAGCATATGCAGATATGGCCTCGGAACACTGAGACCGAAAGGTCGAGCATGAATCGTAGATATGATCGACATAGTGATGTTCACCATTGAAAACTACTCCATCTCACCTGATGATCAGACATGGTTTAGTTGATATGGATCACGTGATCACTTAGACAATTAGAGGGATGTCTATCTAAGTGGGAGTTCTTAAGTTATATGATTATATTGAACTTTAATTTATCATGAACTTAGTCCTGATAGAATTAGCATATCTATGTTGTAGATCAATAGTTCGCGATGTAGCTCCCGTTTATTTTTGATATGTTCCTAGAGTAAAACTATGTTGAAAGATGATAGTAGCAATGATGCGGACTTGGTCCGTGATCTAAGGATTATCCTCATTGCTGCACATAAGAATTAGGTCCTTGATGTACCGCAAGGTGACAGACCTATTGTAGGAGCAGATGCACACGTTATGAACGTTTGACAAAGCTCGGTATGATGACTACTTAAATATTTTAGTGCACCATGCTTTATTGCTTAGAACCGGGACTTCAAAAACGTTTTGAATGCCACAGAGCATATAAGATGTTCTAAGAGTTAAAATTGGTATTTCATACTCATGCTCGTGTCGAGAGGTATGAGACCTCTGACAGTAATTTGCCTACAAGATGGAGGAGAATAGCTCAACCAGTGAGCATGTGCTCAAATTGTCTGGGTACTACAATTTCTTGAATCAAGTGGGAGTTAATCTTCCAGATAAGACAGTAATTGACAAAGTTCTCTAGTCACTATCACCAAGTTACTAGAACTTAGTGATGAACTATAATATGCAAGGGATGATGAAAGTAATTCCCAAGCTCTTCGCGATGCTGAAATTGGCGAAGGTAGAAATTAAGAAATAGCATCAAGTGTTGATGGTTAACAAGACCACTAGTTTGAAGAAAAGGGCAAAGTGATAGAAATAGGAACTTCAAAGAAGAATAACAAGCAAGTTGCTGATCCCATGAAGAAGCCCAAAGCTAGACCCCAAGCCTGGAACTGAGTGCTTCTACTGCAAAGGAAATGGTCACTAGAAGTGGAACTACCCTAGATACTTGGCGGATAAGAAATATGGCAAAGTGAACAAAAGTATATTTGGTGTACATGTTATTGCCGTGTACTAGTGTTTATAGCAACCCCTCAGTATTTGATACTGGTTTATTTGCTAAGAGTAGTAACTCGAAACGAGAGCTGCAAAATAAACAGAGACTAGTTAAGGGTGAGGTGATGATGTGTGTTGGAAGTGATTCCAAGGTTGATAAGATCACCATTTCACACTCCGTTTTTCCTTCGGGATTAGTATTGGAACTAAATAAATGTTATTGGTGTTTGCGTTGAGCATAAATATGATTGGATCATGTTTATTGCGATACAGTTATTCATTTAAATCAAGGAATAATTGTTGTTCTGTTTACATGAATAAAACCTTCTATGGTTTTACATCCAATGTAAATGGTTTAGTGATACACATAATATTGATGCGAAAAGATGCAAAGTTAATAATGATAGTGCAACTTATTTGTGGCACTGCCATTTAGGTCATATTGGTGTGAAGCGCATGAAGAAACTCCGTACTAATGGGCTTCTGGAATCACTTGATTATGAATCACTTGATGCTTGCGAACCATGCCTCATGGGCAAGATGACTAAGACTCCATTCTCCGGAACAATGGAGTGAGCAACAGACTTGTTAGAAATAATACATAATGATGTGTGCGGTCCAATGAGTGTTGAGGCTCGCGGTGGGTATCATTATTTTCTGACTTTCACAGATGATTTGAGCAGATATGAGTATATCTACTTAATGAAACACAAGTCTGAAACGTTTGAAAAGTTCAAAGAATTTCAAAGTGAAGTAGAGAATCATCGTAACAAGAAAATAAAGTTTCTATGATCTGATCGTAGAGGTGAAATATTTGAGTTACGAGTTTGGCCTTCAGTTGAAACAATGTCGAATAGTTTCGCAACTCATGCCACCTGGAACACCACAACATAATGGTGTGTCTGAACGTCATAGTCGTACTTTATTAGATATGGTGCGATCTATAATGTCTCTTACCGATTTACCACTATTGTTTTGGGGTTATGCATTAGAGACATATGCATTCATGTTAAGTAGGGCACCGTCTAAAAATCCATTGAGAGGACACCGTATGAACTGTGGTTTAGCAAGAAACCTAAGCTGTCGTTTCATAAAGTTTGGGGTTGCGATGCTTATATGAAAAATTTTCAACCTGATAAGCTCAAACCCAAATCGGAGAAGTGCCTCTTCATAGAATACCCAAAAGAAACTGTGGGTACACCTTGTATCATAGATCTGAAGGCAAGATATTCGTTGCTAAGAATGGATCCTTTATATATAAGAAGTTTCTCTCGAAAGAAGTGAGTGGGAGGAATTTAGAACTTGATGAGGTGATTGTACCTTCTCCCGTATTGGAAAGTAGTTCATCACAAAAATCAGTTCTTGTCATGGAATTGTCACGGCAGATGTCCAAGCAGAAGGACTTAGTCGTGGAGCCATTGCAACAGGGTTAGCTTAAAGGGTATAAACGGGACAAAGAACACAAGGAGTTTATACTGGTTCGTCCCCTTGCGGTGAAGGTAAAGGCCTAATCCAGTTGAGGTGGTATTGCTTATGTCTCAATTACTAGGGAGCGAATACGCTTGACCTAGCTTTCGATTTGTTGTCTCTTTCCCTAAACCGACGCCGGGTCGTCCCTTTATATACACAGGTTGACGCCCTGCGGCTTACAGAGTTTCGGCCGGCTCATAAACGTGTCTGGCCTGGTGACTAGTTACACTTGCCTTACATTACAAGTCATGTATATATGGCGGTTTACACCTACGGGCCTTAAGCTGCCTTTGGGCCTTGGGCTCCTCATAAGTCATCCTCATGAACCGCCATCTTCGATTCCTTCATGGGCTTCACGACAATGAACCGCCGTTGGTATAAACCGGCCCCTCCTGGGAGAGTCATACCTAATAGTTATATACCCAACATTAGGCCCCAGGCTGATTTGAACTTGTTCATGTCAATGTTCAACACATAGAAAAAAATCCTTCTTCACCTGCTTATGCAAGATATTATAACCCGCCATGACATCATCTCCTAGAATTACGGAAACCCCCCATGACATCATCTGTTATTAATTTTGCACGATACCCAACATATCTTAACGGATCCTTATCCATAATAACCATCCCGAAAATCGAGGCGTTTGCATCGTCACATATCCATTTTTTGGTCTCCTTGATTCCCGCACATGTCAGTTATCCTTCCATCCTTATAAATAGGGCCAGGGGTCCCTTTGTTTCCTCTCCCCTGGCCTCTTCGTCCCTTTCTTCTTACTCGCATCTTCGCGACACACCTGCACGCCTCAGCACCGCCATCGCCGAACTCGTCAGCTTCCTCGACTCCGGCCGCTGCATCAACCTGAACTAGACCAGAGCAGCCGCGGCATCTCTCCATTGTTTAGTGGATCCCGTAAGTGCCTCCCCTTTCTCATCTATAGATCTTCCATTAGGGTTTCTCGAAGTTCTTCAGAGTTCATCCTTGTTCTTCGCTGCAGCTAGTAACTTTGATCCATACTTAGCACTTCTCCTGCACGGCAGCAGCCGTGATACTTGTTTCTGTTACTAGATCATCTCCTTCGCGTAAGAAAATCCCATTTGAATGTATGAACTGCTCGAGCACTATAATTTAGGTCAAAAATATTTTCCATTATCCGAAGTGTCCTAGATCCGAAATCCTAGCACCAATCTGTGAAACTTGTTTGCTTCAATACTTAGTAGAATTCACTCTTGACAGGTCTTGAATATCATTGCTATCATGGTGGCTTACACCACCGGTTTGTCCATATATCATTAGGCCCCACTTAAGCCGCCAATCTGAATACATATTGTAGCATTTACTTATGGCTTTAATGAATCAACTTAAACTGGCAAAATTTTCTTTCTTTTAGGCGTCTTCCTTCACAATGCCGCCGAAGACAGTCACGTCATGTAATTGGGTTCCCTCAATTGTTACTGAGAACGTGCTCAAAGACTTTGTCAACATCGACTATTTACTAGCAGAAGATATCATGCATTGGCGCGCCCCCAAACCAAGCGAAGAAATACCTCACCCAAAGGATGATGAAGTCCTCGTTTTTACTGATCACATGAATCGGGGGTTCTCACCACCCGGATCAAAAAAATTCTGAGATGTTCTGCACTTCTTTCAACTCCATCCTCAAGACAACGGACCCAATTCCGTGTCAAACATATGCAATTTTCAAGTATTCTGCGAAGTATACCTTCAAGAGGGACCCAGTGTCGAACTCTTTAGGGAATATTTTTATTTGAACCGCCAAAACGAGTTTACGAACGGACCAATCTTGGAACTTGGTGGAATCTCAATTCAATGAAGAAGAGGTGCTATCTTCCCCTATGCTTGCTTGCCAAGTCACCCCAAAGATTGGAACCAGACATGGTTTTACTGCAAAGATACCTCTCCGACTGATGAGAATCCACTGTTGGGTTATCGTGTCCAGCGTCTTGACCCAAAGCAATGTCTTCCCGAAAAATTTACCGCTGCTGAACGTGCAAAGCTTGCCCTTACCATTGGAAAGGTCAAGGCTCTGCTGGGAAATGGGTTAACTGGCATTGACTTGGTTTGGTGCTGGGTTTCATGGCGGATCATACCCTTGAGTCGCTGGCCCAGTTTAATGTGTACTTACACGGGTGGTATAAAGGATCCACTGCGCCACAGCTCCGTGTGTTTAACTGATGATGCCATCAATGAAATGACAAAGACCCTTCTGAATGAAGATCCAGAAGACTGCAGCAAAGTGGGTCTAAACCCTTTCTGCAAACTTAACCCGCCACCGGATGTGAGTCTCTAAATTACTTACTTTCACCTCATCATTCAAATATTGTATTAACTCAACTTTGATGACTGTCACAGGCTGAATCTGACTTTTGGAAAAAACAAGAAAAGCAAGAATCAGACCATGAAACTACCAAAAAGGCTAGGGCTGCCAAGAAAGCTGCCAAGAAAACTGTCAAGAAAAGCAAGAAGAAGTTAACTGCTTCCGAGATGCTTGGTCTGGACGACAGTTCTGAGTCGCAGGTAGCCCTTGATTCCCTTGGCTCCTTTTTCAACTGTCCTATTGACACTGATTATCATCAGGATGACACGGGGACCAGTCAAGTAGTCTAAGAAGAGGTAACTACCATTTCGTTTGACTCAGAGCCTTTGCCAAGACAGAAAATTTGACGGGTAACTCGGAAAGTAAGCTTTTCACACCCCATACCTCATTTGGATCCTCACTTTCTATTGAAGCAACAGCAGCACGAGAGTCGGCGACAAACTCGGACCAGCAGAGGTGAAGAATTATCGTCCGGCTGACCAAATACTCCAGCTCCACGGAAACGTCAAAACGAGGTCTTTCCAAACTTTAAACTCTTTTTACCTACTAGCGGGTCTCATTCGCCAGCCACTTAATCCTTCGGATTCACACTATCAGGAGGCTTCTCGCTCTTCCTCCGGCGACTCATCTCACACCCAGCTGCCGGCTTTCAAGACTGCCCCTAGGTAACATCACTTTTATTCTTTCTCCTTATACTCTTATACTTGTACTAATCTCTCATAACCCGTGTAGTGGACAAGCAAAGCCTAGCAAAAAAGCAAACGTGACCAAACCAGCTGAAGATCCCAAGCCCATGAGCCCGAGCAGCAAACTCCAGCCTCTAACACCCCCATACCACAACCACAAGAGCCCATCCATCACGCTCCACCAGAAATCCCTGATCTTTCCGGTGACCCTACAAATGTCAATCCTTTGGGCACTGAATCGTCAAGCCCCATTAAACCGTCAGGAACATCCACTGATGATGTTGTGATCATTAGGAGTAGCTTTAAAGAACCGGGACAACCCACTGTCTTGGTCAAGCACTCTGCCAAGGAGGAGTATCTCGAAAGGCAAAAAGTGAGATTTGATATTGCTGACTACTCTCAACTAGGAGCCAGTGAAGTACTCTCTGGTTATCTCAATCAAGTCCATACCAGCCACGATCTTGAGATTAATATGGTGAGACAGATGCACCAGAAATATGAGGTATGAACTCCAGCTTAATACAGTATTTATATTCTGTCAGCCCCCAAGTCTAATGCGTATGATATGATTGAATATGTTGTAGACTTAGAGTAGCCATGAGTACAAAAAAACATCTTTGGTAGAATCCTTGCCAGGTTGGCTTTCACCATAAGAGTTAAACCGGATTTTGAATGATTAACATTGCATCCGTGGCCCCCAAGGGCCGGTTTAATCAGCATGAATGAACTGGTACTTATTATTATTTAAAGATCAGAACTTACTCATGTAGCCCCCATGAGCCAGCAATGGTTGTTTGCGGCATTGTCGGGTCGTCATAAAGTAGTAATGAAATATGAGAAAATATGCATTAGCCCCCAAGTGCCAAGTACTGTTGCTTGCAAAGTGCTTGGGACTTAGTCATATAAGTCGTTGTATGAAGAATTTTTCGGTAGGCATTAGCCCCCAAGTGCCAAGTGTTGTTGCTTGCAAAAGGCTTGGGACTTATATGCCTGTAACCCGGATAATAATGTGATTGTAAACCTGTGCTTTATACAGAACGACACTGCTCAACTTCAACTAGAATTGGCGGATATGAAAACTCAGCTAGAGGTTCAAGAATCTGAGACCCGGAAAGCCGACTCAAAGTTCAAATTTCGTCTGGAGGAGACAGAAAAGCTGAAGACCAGTTTTGATGCCGAAAGAACTGCCTGGGCCGAGGAGAAAACTGCTCTAATGCAGCGGGCCGAAAAAGCAGAAGTTGATCTTCAGAATGTGACCATTGAGCTTACCGGTTTAAAACACCGTGTATCCCAAATGGTTTCTGCTATCGTTGGTGAGCCGCCTCGCCAGTATCAAAATTGTATCTCTTCTTTCTATATCATAAACCACCACTGATCATTTCCACAATTATTTACACAGGTCCGAGGAGCAGCAACCTTAGTCAAGATACGCTCGTGAAGCTTAAAGTTGTATATATGCTTATTGAACAGCTATATACCGGAGGTCAGCGCACACTAGCCACGATTTCTCCAACAACTCAAGGACCCAATCTGCTGAGCGATGTCTTGAAAAAAAATCAATTCTTCTTGCGAGGATTCAAGAGATAAAACGGTCATGTGCAATACCAGCGCTGTGACGGCCTTGAGCCGTGCTAAGGCATGGGTACCAGAGCTAGACCTGGTTGAGGTAGCTACTGGCCATCCAAGTTTGAAAGAAGATGGCACTTCTTTTGATCAGAAGGACTTCGTTGCCTGCATGAAGGAAATACGTCATGTGGCGACTCTGATTGCTGATGAGACAAATCTATTAGAATATCAGCCGGCTTATGATGTAGAAGCTCAGAAGAAGCCCACGCAGGCTTATAAAGTGATGGATCTGATTCCCCCAATCCGTAAGCATACTTTTGCCCCTGAAGTTGACCCGTCCGATCTTATAGATGATGAAGCTGGATTCCATGCCTTACGTGGCATTGACTGGTCATCACCAAACTTCCAGACGTCGGAGGAGGACGAAGAACAGGAAAAGGATGATCCAGAAGCTTCAAGTCATCAAGACCAAGAAGACTGATCCATTGGGCGGTTCAAATATTTGAACTTCTGAAAACACTTGATCTTTTTGGCTCACTAGGTCATGTAATAGGCTAGTGAAACTTTGATCTGTCGTGCCATCATGCATGTTTTTGCTTTGTGCAACACTATTTGACCCGCCATTTGAAAGGTACACTTTTATGCTTATGACATCGTCAATTTATGCCAATGAGATTAATCATTACCCTGCACACAAGTAAATCACAAGCGCCCTAGCAGTTTACCGCAGGACTGGTCATAATACCCATATAAAACCACTGGTGACTAAAACAGTGCATAAGCAGGGTCGATTCAATCATAATTAGATATAATAAAAAATATCATACCTGTGATATGTGATTAAACTGTCGGCTTACCATACCAAAGCAGTAAGGGTGATAACCCAAAACTTAGAAGACAATACTTCCAAGTATTTAATATCATCATATAATGGGGACTTATTGTCCAAAGCCAGGCCGGGATATCAGAAACCACGGGTATACTCAAATATGAGCTATAAGAATCGAGGCTATATAGCCTAAATCATTTAAAATCATATGTCAATATGATAAGATGAACCCAAAAATGTTCAAAAAAACAAATCAAAGCAAGAAAACAAGGCTTTCATAGGCCGCCAAGACTAAAGCTCCGAGGCTTTCATGGGCCACCAAGCCACTGAGTTAACCTTTTACACTTTGTGAATCCGGCCTCACATGACCGCTATTTTACCCTTGACAAGTTCAGGATCTATGTAAGATTGACTTGTCAAGAGTTGACAAGTTCAGGGTCTATGTAAGATTGACTTGTCAAGAGTTCGGCTTGTCATTCTGGGATTACGCGGGCGGAGTGGCATCTACAAAGCAGGAGAACCCGGAATGTTTTGCTGAATATACCTAGTGTTCCAACCCATCTCACAAGGGTAGTAACGTTATGTTTTCTTTGGTGAATACACCTATGTTTGAACAGGAAGCCCCAAGTGCTTTGTGGCGTTGCGCCGATCAAGAGGGATATTCACAGCTGTGCTCGATGAGCAGGAAGCCCCCAAGTGACCATTTAGAGGTGTGGCATTGAGCTGATCAAGAGGGATATTCACAGCTATGCTCAATGAGCAGGAAGCCCCCAAGTGACCATTTAGAATGAAAAGACTCGTTACTCTTGGAAACGAAACGACAGAGGCCCTGCATTATCAGGGATGTCGGCTTTATTATAATCATCATAATATATACATTGTCAAGATATGTACATTGTAAGAGCCGGTGGCTGAAGTGTAGTAAGGCCGAAGATGAGCAATATTCCACGGCCGACGGGTCTCCTCCACCGACCTGCGTGAGTCCTTGTGGTCTCGAATATCGATAAGGTAGTATGATCCATTATTCAAATTCCTGCTGACCACAAAAGGCCCTTCCCAAGGTGGGGATAATTTATGCATATCGGTCTGATCCTGAATAAGCCAGAGCACTAGGTCACCTTCTTAAAAAGTTCTGTTTTTAACCTGGCGACTATGATAACGGCGCAGATCTTGCTGGTAAATCACTGAACGAGCCGTCGTGATGTCACGCTCCTCATCTAACAGGTCAAGTGCACCCTGGCATGCTTTTTCATTGTTAGCTTCAACATAAGCGGCCAAACGGGGCGAGTCATGATGGATATCACTAGCGAGAACCGCCTCTGCTCCGAAAACCATGAAGAAATGCATGTAACCCATAGATCTGTTGGGGTTAGTATTTATAGTCCATAATACTGGGGGTAACTCCTCCACCCAAAACCCTGGCGTCCTCTATAAAGGAACCATAAGCCGGTGCTTGATATCTCTCAG
The DNA here is from genome assembly GCF_056163025.1 of Triticum urartu. Taxonomy (NCBI): domain Eukaryota; kingdom Viridiplantae; phylum Streptophyta; class Magnoliopsida; order Poales; family Poaceae; genus Triticum; species Triticum urartu. The sequence goes on along the minus strand of NC_141874.1, from coordinate 315,113,803 downwards.
GATTTCTTGATTAGCTCTCTCTCTGCTCGACCATTAGAGTGGGGGTGAGACACTGATGATACATCAAGCCGGATATGCTCATGTTGATAAAATTCCTCCATGGCACCCTTGGATAGATTAGTACCATTATCAGTTATGATATTGTGGGGAAAACCAAAATGAAAAATCACCTTTTTCATGAATTGAACCATCGTTGCCGCATCACATTTACTAACCGGCTCTGCTTCAACCCACTTTGTAAACTTATCAACTGCCACGAGGAGGTGCATCTTTTTGTCCTTCGACCTTCTGAAAGGCCCAACCATATCAAGCCCCCAGACTGCAAATGGCCAAGTAATTGGAATCATCCTCAATTCTTGAGCTGGCACATGAGCGTGCCGTGAGAACTTCTGACAACCATCACATCTACAGACTAGATCCTCCGCATCAGTGTGCGCCATCAGCCAATAAAACCCATGAAGAAATGCCTTGGCTAAAAGGGATTTAAACCTGGCATGATGACCACAATCCCCTTCATGAATCTCTCGTAGAATCTCACAGCCGTCTTCAGGATAAATACAATGTTGAAACGCCAATGTGACACTACGATGATGCAATTCCCCATTAACAATAGTCATTGACTTAGACCGCCGGGTTATCTGTCTGGCCAAAGTTTCATCCTCAGGTAACTCGCCCTAGGTCATATAAGCCAAATAGGGATCTGTCCAATCAGGAATAGCATGAAGATTCGCCACCAGTTGTGCCTCCGGGTCAGGAATATCAAGATCCTCCTTTGTAGGCAATTTGATAGAAGAGTTATGTAGAATATCCAGGAAAGTGTTAGGTGGCATCGGCTTACGCTGAGACCCTAACCGGCTTAAAGCATCGGCCGCCACATTTTTCCTGCGAGCAACATGTTGAACTTGATAACCCTTGAAGTGACCGGCAATAGCATCAACCTCTCGCGATAAGCCGCCATGAGTGGATCCTTAGAATCCCAAGTGCCAGAAACTTGCTGAGCCACCAGATATGGGTCACCAAAACACCTCACCTGGATTAAGCTCATCTCCTTAGCCATCCGAAGACCATGGAGCAAGGCCTCATACTCAGCTGCATTGTTAGTACAAGGGAACATCAGCCGGAGAACATAAGAGAATTTATCACCTCGTGGGGAAGTTAATACAAATCTAGCCCCTGAGCCTTCCAACTGCCTGGACCCATCAAAGTGAATAGTCCAATATGTGTTATCCGGCTTCTCCTCAGGCATCTGCAATTCTATCCAATCATTGATAAAATCCACAAGTGCTTGAGACTTGATGGATGTACGGGGGACATACTTTAAACCATGAGGTCCAAGCTCAATGTCCCACTTGACTACCCGCCCTGTGGCTTCCCCGTATTGAATGATATCCCCTACAGGGGCAGAACTAACCATAGTGATAGGATGACCCAGAAAATATTACTTAAGCTTTCGGCTAGCCATAAAAACTCCATACAGAAGCTTCTTCCAATGTGGATACCTCTATTTGGACTCAATAAGGACCTCATTGATATAGTAAACCAGCCGTTGAACCGGATATTCTTTGCATGTTTCTTCCTTTCCACCATAATGGCAACACTAACAGCTCGACTATTGGCAGCCGCATATAACAGCAAAGGCTCCTTATCAATAGGAGCAGCAAGAACGGGCGGCTCAACCAACTGTTTCTTTAAGTCCTCAAATGCTTGATTAGTAGCATCACTCCAAACAAAGTGATCTGTTTTCTTCATCATCTGGTACAGTGGTAAAGCCTTCTCTCCCAACCGGCTTAAGGCCGCAATACGACCTGCCAGATGTTGAACATCATTGACACATGCCGACTTAGCCAAGGAAGTAATGGCCTTGATCTTCTCTGGGTTAGCTTCAATGCCTCTGTCGGAAACCAGTAAACCCAAAAGCGTACCAGCTAGTACACCAAAAACACACTTGGCCGGGTTAAGCATCATCTTATAAACCTGGAGATTATCAAAGGTATCCTTTAAATCATCAATCAGGGTCTCCTTCTTCCTGGATTTTAAGACAATATCGTCCACATAAGCATGAACATTGCACCCAATTTGACTATGAAGACAATTTTGCACACACCGTTGGTAAGTCGCCTGGGCGCTCTTGAGCCCAAAAGGCATAGACACTTAGCAGAAGGCTCCAAACGGAGTGATGAAAGCTGTCTTCTCCTAGTCCTTAACTGCCATCTTGATCTGATGATAACCAGAGTAAGCATCCAAAAAGCTCAAAAGCTCACAACCCGCCGTAGCGTCAATAATTTGATCAATAAGAGGGAGAGCAAAAGGATCAGCCGGACAAGCCTTATTTAAGTCCGTGTAATCCACAGACATATGCCAAGTGTCGTTCTTCTTAAGCACCAGCACCGGGTTAGTCAACCACTCAGGATGAAAAACTTCAACAATGAACCCGGCTGCCAAGAGCCGGGCCACTTCTTCACCAATGGCCTTACGGCTCTCTTCATTAAAATGACGAAGAAATTGTTTGACCGGCATAAACTTCGAATCAATATTAAGAGTGTGCTCAGCGAGTTCCTTGGTACACCTAGCTGTTAGAAGGTTTCCATGCAAAGATTTCTTGGTTCTCACAGATGAACTCGATGAGCACGCCTTCCTATTTCGGATACAAATTAGCACTGATGCTAAACTGCTTGGTTGAATTGCCAGGAACGAAATCAACCAGCTTGGTGTCATCTGCCGACTTAAACTTCAAGACCGGATCATGCTTCGTAGTTGGCTTTTTCAAAGAGGTCATATCTGCCGGTTCAACATTGTCTTTATAAAACTTCAACTCCTCTGTTGCACAGACAGACTCAGCGTAAGTAGCGTCACCTTCTTCACACTCCAAGCCTATCTTGCGACTCCCATGTACTGTTATAGTGCCCTTGTGACCCGACATCTTCAGCTGCAAGTAAACATAACAAGGCCTTGCCATAAACTTAGCATAAGCCGCCCGCCCAAAAAGAGCATGATAAGGGCTCTTGATCTTAACCACTTCAAAGGTCAATGTCTCACATCTGGAATCATAATCATCTCCAAAAGCAACCTCTAGGGATATCTTACCAACTGGGTGTTTCCGACTTACGAGGCACCACACCGTGAAAGACAGTGTTCGACGGTTTAAGATTTTTATCAGTCAATCCCGTGCGACGGAAAGTTTCATAATAAAGGATATTGATACTGCTACCTCTGTCCATGAGTAACTTAGTGAATTTATATCCTCCAACCTGAGGCGCCACCACCAAAGCCAAGTGACCTGGATTATCAACCCGGGGCCGGTGATCCTCACGACTCCACACGATGGGCTACTCAGACCAGCGCAAGTAACGAGGAACTGTTGGCTCAACAACGTTCACAGCCCTTTTATGGAGCTTCTGATCCCACTTGCATAAACTTGTGGTGAAGACGTGGTACTGCCCACTATTCAACTGCTTCGGGTTACTCTGATACCCAGATTGCTGTTGTTGATTCCCCTGACCGGATTGTTGATGATAACCACCCTTATTGCCTTGATTGCTTGGGTGACCCTGGAAACCGGCATTAGAGCCGCCACCACCATAATCCGGGCCATGAGAACCTGCACCATCGAAACCTGAGCCGCCGCCCGGCCCATGATTGTTCTAGAATAAATCAGAATTTTTGAACTCCTTCATAATGTAGCAGTCCTTTCAAAGGTGACTGGACGATCTTTCCTGTGAACCATGCTTTGGGCAGGGCTGATTCATCATCTGCTCAAGATTGAGACCTGACCCTCCTACCCAAGGAGGCGGCTTCCCCTTACGACGCTGACCATTATTCTCCATATTGGTATTAGCCACAAAATCTGAATTATTATCGGCCTTGCGCTTACCATTGCCCCCTGGCTTGCCGGGTTATGATGCTGAACCTTGGTGTAGCCACTCTTCTTTCCCTTTCCTGGCTTTTCATCATCAGACTCGGGGTCCTTGGTACTATCAGAGTTGGCATATTTAATTAGAGCCGCCATCAGCCCCCCCATATCATTGCAGTGGCGCTTGAGCTGCCCTACCTTCTGTTTAAGAGGCAAAAACGGTAATTCTTCTCTAACATGAGGACTGCTGAGCCGGCATTGATGTTATCCGATGAGTGCAAGATGACTTTGACCCGACGCACCCAATGGGTTGTTGACTCGCCTTCTTCTTGGGTGCAGGCATCCAAATCCACAATCGACATGGGCTGCTTGCGCGTATCCTTAAAATTCTGGATAAATCAGGCTTTTAACTCGGCCCATGACCCGATGGAGTTGGCAGCCAGCCCTTTTAACCAAGTACGAACTGTCCCATCCAGCATCATGGTGAAGTATTTGGCACACGCAGCATCGCTCACCTCCAGCAGCTCCATGGCCATCTCGTAACTCTCAATCCACGCCTCAGGGGGTAAGTCGGCTGTGTAGTTGGCCACCTTACGAAGTCCTTTGAAATCCTTGGCAGATGCTCATTACGTAGAGCCGGCACTAAACATGACACACCCGTGCTTCTAGAGGTCACGCCTGCCTCCACCGAAGCGGTCGGATAAACAGGAGATGGTTGATGAGCCGCGTACTGAGCCACCAGCTGAGCCTCCCGACGTGCTCTATCCTAATCCATCAGGGCCTGAGTATTACGGGGCGGGTCATGTCCATGGGGCGGGTTACGATGCTGCTCACTACTTAACACTCAAGCCGGTAGTTAGGTCGGGTTTGACCGGGTAGAGCTCTATGAAACCCATTCCCGAATAGCAAATGGGCAAAGGAGCAGACCCACGACCCTACCCATGGGTCTTGAGTCAGACCCATGCTCGAATCCATCGGGCAACCTGACCCATTAGGGCGCCCATCAGTTTTGAAATAAATATTTATTTTTACTGTCACATGACACAGATGACTGCCCTTCTTGAGGAACAAATCCTTCTGAAACCCACAAGTTTCTGTGCTGGCAACTTATAGATAAACAAGCGGCCAGCAGCTGCCTTTTATAGACTCTACGACGTGTCTATTCCCATGGCCAGCCGAGGTGGTACTAAACTTTACCAGGTGCCTGAACCAGCGATGCATGTGTTGTATGGGCCGAACATTTTTGGGACTTCATTCTTGAAATGTGAAAGAACCAAAGGCCTAGAGATAAATAGTAATACAGTTGTGCATTGTTGGGCTTCCTACATTTTTGCCTTGTGGCCTTTAAAGACTTGTACATTACATACATGCTCGACTAGGTCGTTTGTTTATGAGGTTTGGGGCTCTGTACAACTATCTAATGTATGTGCATCTTATGGAACATATGAATATGAAATTTAAAGGTACTTTAATTAATAATTTTAATCAGGTAACCCATCGGTACAAACTTATACCCATGCCCTGCCCATCACTAATCGGGTTACCCATGGGTGAAGACGATGACCCATACCTTACCCATTCGGGTCAGGTGCCCATGGATGCGGCCACCCATGGGTCGGATTGCCGGTTTGACTTGACACCACCGGGGAGTCCATGTGTCTGCTATAACTCCGGTTTGGGTGAGGGGTTGAATGAATCCTCTCACGACTGTAAGAATAAGCCTCCTGCTGCACCAATGTTGTCTGAAGAAGCTCTCTAGCCCTCTGCATTTCAAACGCAGTTGGAGACTCGCCTTCAACCGGGAGAGCCGCCAATCGTGACACTGCAGCGATCATGTTATCCAAAGGGTTAGAATAATGACCTGGTGTTGTCGGCGCATGTTGTGGTGGGATATTATTCTGACGAGGCAGGTCCGTCGTGCATGGTTGAGCCGGCACTCCAGTCCCAAGCGCGGCTACTGCCCGGTTTACCCCTGGCGGGTCACTGGTCCCCGCACCAGGTGTGTTGAAGAGGTTCCTTGCCTAATAAACCGGAGGCAGACGACTCCGGTGCCTTCTCCTCAGGACTTCGTTTGAAGCATTCTGATCCAAGGAGAGCCGGAAGGAATCAGCCTGGATTCATTGCGCCTGAGCATCCAAGGCGGCTTGTTTTGCAGTCATCCTTCCGTCCTCGGCCGCCAGATCTTCCTTGGCTTGAGCTATCTCATCTCATAGTTTTGCAACTTCCACATTATGCTGAGTTTGATTTGCCGGGTTAACCTCTACTTTCAATAATGTTGTCAAAGTGTCCAATAAGTCGGATAAGACATGAGCCAGCGGGTGCGCAGGACCTCCCGCCCCGGCCGCCGTCGCCGTTGCTGACCCGGAAACCATTGCCGGTGCAGTCGAAGAATTCTGCACTGGCTGCATACCGGCCATGAAAATCGTGACCCGGTTCGGCGGTTCGTAGGGGTCCAGAATATTGTCGCCATCGGAACAGCCCCCAAGCCTGCCGTCCTGGAGTTGATACAATGAAGTAGTCTCGCCCATGGATGAATCATCATAAGAATAGATGGCCGTCTGACCGCCAGACATGGATCCTTCCTCAAATTCTCCCCCATGGATGAATCCAACGAAGGCGCGCTTCACGGTGGGTTGAACCCGGGCGGGCCGTGCACGCTGAGCTGTCTCGATGATGTCGGTGCAGGTGTCCGGCTCAGGGCCCGGTTCACCGATCTTGCCGATGAAGACGTGGATTCCGCCGAAGGGGACCGGGTACCCATACTCGATTGAGCCGGCCTCGGGGCCCTAGCCTGCGTTGTCGATGTAAAGCTTGCCGCGACGAATCTTAGTCATCCGGCCCATAGCATACCCTTTGATCCATTCGAAGTTCCTCTTTAAGAACTCAAAACCACCGTGCATTGGCCCATGGTGGGCGCCAACTACCGTGGAATTGTCACGGCAGATGTCCTAGCAAAAGGACTTAGTCAAGGAGCCATCGCAAAAGGGTTAGCTCAAAGGGGTTAAACGGGACAAAGAACACAAGGAGTTTATACTAGTTCGGCCCCTTGCGGTGAAGGTAAAGGCCTAATCCAGTTGAGGTGGTATTGCTTATGTCTCGATTACCAGGGAGTGAATACGCTTGACCTAGCTTTCAATTTGTTGTATCTTGCCCTAAACCGCCGTCGGGTCGTCCCTTTATATAAATAGGTTGACGCCCTGCAGCTTACAGAGTCCTGGCCAGCTCATAAACGTGTCCGACCTGGTGACTAGTTACACTTGCCTTACGAGACAAGTCATGTATATATGGAGGTTTACACCTATGGGCCTTAAGCCGCCTTTGGGCCTTGGGCACCTCATAAGAATCCTCATGAACCACCATCTTCGATTCCTTCATGGGCTTCATGACAATGAACCACCGTTGGTATAACCCGGCCCCTCCTGGGCGGGTCATACCTAATAGTTATATCTCAGCAGTTCTAGTGATTCCTATGCCAATTAGTGAGGCAGCTAATGATGATGATCATGGAACTTCAGATCAAGTTACTACCGAACCTCGTAGGTCAACCAGAGTATGGTCCGCACCAGAGTGGTATGGTAATCCTTTTTGGAAGTCATGTTACTAGACCATGACGAACCTACGAACTATGAGGAAGCAATGATGAGCCCAGATTCCGCAAAATAGCTTGAGGCCATGAAATCTGAGATGGGATCCATGTATGAGAACAAAGTGTGGACTTTGGTTGACTTTCCCAATGATCGGCAAGCCATTGAGATTAAATGGATCTTCAAGAGGAAGACAGACGCTGATAGTAGTATTACTATATACAAAGCTCAAATTGTCGCAAAAGGTTTTTTCAACAAGTTCATGATGTTGACTACGATGAGATTTTCACACTCGTAGCGATGCTTAAGCCTATCCAAATCATTTTAACAATTGCCACATTTTATGAAATCTAGCGAATGGATGTCAAAACTGCATTCCTTAGTGGATTTCTTACAGAAGAGTTGTATATGATGCAACAAGAAGGTTTTGACAATCCTAAAGGTGCTAACAAAGTGTGCAAGCTCCAGCGATCCATCTATAGACTGGTGCAACCTTCTCGGAGTTGGAATATATGCTTTGATAAAGTGAGCAAAGCATATGGTTTTATACAGACTTGCGGTGAAGCTTGTATTTACAAGAAAGTGAGTGGGAGCACTACAGCCTTTTTGATAAGTATATGTGAATGGCATATTGTAGATCGGAAATGATGTAGAATTTTCTGGAAAGCATAACTGAGTTTTTGAAAGGAGTTTTTCAAAGACAGGCCTCGGTGAAGCTGCTTACATATTGGGCATCAAGATCTATAGAGATAGATCAAGACACTTGATAAGATTTTTTTAATAATTACATACCTTGACAAGATTTTTGAAGTAGTTCAGAATGGAACAGTCAAAGAAGGAGTTCTTGCCTATATTGCAGGGTGTAAAGTTGAGTAAGACTCAAAACACGACCACGGCAGAAAATAGAAAGAGAATGAAAGTCATTCCCTATGCCTCAGTCATAGGTTCTATAAAGTATGATATGCTGTGTACCAGACGTATTGTATACCTTAGCATGATTTTGGCAAGGGAGTACAATAGTGATCTAGGAGTAGATCACGAGACATCGGTCAAAATTATCCTTAGAGGGTTATGGAAATATTTCTCGGCTATGGAGGTGATAAAAGAGTTCGTCGTAAAGAGTGACGTCGATGCAAGCATTTCACACCTATCTAGATGACTCTAAGTCTCGATCTAGGTACATATTTAAAGTGGGAGCAATTAGCTAGAGTAGCTCCATGTAGAGTATTGTAGACATAGAAATTTGCAAAATACATACGGATCTGAATGTTGCAGACCCGTAGACTAAACTTCTCTCACAAGTAAAACATGATCACTCTTTGGGTGTTAATCACATAGCGATGTGAACTAGATTATTGACTCTAGTAAATCCTTTGGGTATTAGTCACATGAAGATGTGAACTAGTCACATAAAGATGTGAACTATTGGTGTGAAATCACATCACGATGTGAACTAGATTATTGACTCTAGTGCAAGTGGGAGACTGAAGGAAATATGCCCTAGAGGCAATAATAAAGTTATTATTTATATTTACTTATATCATGGTAAATGTTTATTATTCATGCTAGAATTGTATTAACCGGAAACTTAGTACATGTGTGAATACATAGACAAACAGAGTGTCACTAGTATGCCTCTACTTGACTAGCTCGTTAATCAAAGATGGTTAAGTTTCCTAGCCATAGACAAGAGTTGTCATTTGATGAACGGGATCACATCATTAGAGAATGATATGATTGACTTGACCCATCCGTTAGCTTAGCACTATGATCGTTTAGTTTATTGATATTGCTTTCTCCATAACTTATACATGTTCCTATGACTATGAGATTATGCAACTCCCGAATACCGGAGGAACACTTAGTGTGCTATCAAATGTCACAACGTAACTGGGTGACTATAAAGATGCTCTATAGGTGTCTCCAATGGTGTTTGTTGAGTTGGCATAGATCGAGATTAGGATTTGTCACTCCGTGTATCGGAGAAGTATCTCTAGGCCCTCTCGGTAATGAACATCACTATAAGCCTTGCAAGCAATGTGACAAATGAGTTAGTTATGGGATGTTGCATTACGGAACGAGTAAAGAGACTTGTTGGTAATGAGATTGAACTAGGTATTGAGATACCGACGATCGAATCTCGGGCAAGTAACATACCGATGACAAAGGGAACAACATATACTGTTATGCGGTTTGACCGATAAAGATCTTCATAGAATATGTAGGAGGCAATATGAGCATCCAGGTTTCTTTGTTGGTTATTGACCGGAGATGAGTCTTGGTCATGTCTACATAGTTCTCGAACCCGTAGGGTTCGCACGCTTAACGTTCGATGACGACCGGTATTATGAGTTTATGTGTTTTGATGTACCGAAGGTAGTTCGGAGTCCCGGATGTGATCACGGACATGACGAGGAGTCTCAAAATGGCCGAGAAATAAAGATTGATATATTGTAAGGCTATGTTTGGACATCAGAATGGTTCTGGATGAGTTCGGGCATCTACTGGAGTACCGGGGGGTTATCGGAACCCCTGGGGAGTCAATTGGCCGTATTGGGCCTTAGTGGGAGAGTGGTGGAGGCGGCCAAGGTGCCCCCCCAATCCCAATCCGAATTAGGAGGGGGGACGGCCCCCCTTTCCTTCTCTCCCTCATCCTCTTCCTTCTTGTCCTACTCCAACTAGGGAAGGGAGGATACCTACTCCTACTGGGAGTAGGACTCCCCCCCTTGGGCGCACCATGAGAGGGCCGGCCCTCCCCTCCTCCACTCCTTTATATACGGCGGAGGGGGGCACCCCATAGACACACAAATTGATTTCTTAGCTGTGTGCGGTGCCCCCTCCACAGATTTCCACCTCGGTCATATTGTTGTAGTGCTTAGGCAAAGCCCTACGTCGGTAACTTCATTATCACAGTCATCACGCCGTCGTGCTGACGAAACTCTCCCTCGGCCTCAACTGGATCAAGAGTACAAGGGACATCACCAAGCCGAACGCGTGCAGATCACGGAGGTTCCATGCGTTCGGTACTTGATCGGTTGGATCGTGAAGACATGCGACTACATCAACCGCGTTTCATAACACTTCCACTGTCGGTCTATGAGGGTACGTAGACATACTCTTCCCCTCTCGTTACTATGCATCTCCTAGATGGATCTTGCGTGATCGTAGGAAATTTTTTGAAACACCGCGTTCCCCAACAATTTGTGGTAGTCTATTTTGATGATATACTGATTATAGCAAATCTTTGATAGAACATTTGGAACATTTACGTGTTGTTTTTATTGCTCTACGTGATGCATGTTTGTTTGGTAACTCCACGGGGAATATTGTTACTCCACGGGGAATTGAAGTTGATAAAGCAAAGATTGAAGCTATTGAGAGTTGGTCGTAGCCCAAAACTGTCACACAAGTGAGGAGCTTTCTTGGACTCGCTGGTTTATATAGGAGTTTTGTGAGAGATTTTAGCACCATTGCTACACCTCTCAATGAACTTACAAAGAAGGATGTGCCTTCTGTTTGGGGTACCTCTTAGGAAGAAGCCTTCATGGTATTGAAAGATAAGTTGACACATGCTCCATTACTCCAACTTCCTAACTTTCATAAGACTTTTGAGCTTGAATGTGATGCTAGTGGATTTGGATTAGGATGTGTGTTATTACAAGATGGCAAACCTGTTGCATATAAAGAATTATATGCTCTTGTTCGGACCTTAGAAACATGGCAACATTATTTATTGCCGAAAGAATTTGTTATACATTCTGATCATGAATCTTTGAAACACATTAAAAGTAAAGCAAAACTGAACCGTAGACAAGCAAAATGGGTTGACTTCATTGAGACTTTCCCTTATGTCAATAACACAAGAAGGTTAGAGAAAATGGTATTGTTGATGCATTGCCTTGTCGTTATACTATGCTTTCGCAACTTGACTTTAAAATATTTGGTTTGGAGACCATCAAAGATCAATATGTGCATGATGTTGAATGTAAAGATGTATTGTAGAATTTCAAAGAAGGTTGAACAAGGAACAAGTTTGTCGTTAACGATGTATTTGTGTTTCGTGCTAAAAAGCTATGCATTCCAACTAGCTCGGTTCGTCTTTTGTTGTTGCAGGAGGCGCATGGAGGAGGATTAATGGGACACTTTGGCGTGAATAAGATGGAGGATATACTTGCTACACATTTCTTTTGGCCAAAGATGAGACGGTATGTTGAGCGTTTTCTTGCTCACTGCACTACATGTCAAAAATCTTAAGTCACAACTCAATCCTCATGGTTTATATATGCCATTGCCTGTACCTAGTGTTCCTTGGGAGGATATATATATGGATTTTGTTTTAGGATTACCTCGAACAAAGAAGGGGAGGGATAGCATATTTGTTGTGGTGGATAGATTTTCGAAAATGGCGCACTTCGTACCTTGTCATAAAAGCGATGATGCTACTAATGTTACTGATTTGTTCTTTCATGAAATTATTCGCTTGCATGGTGTGCCAAATACTATTGTTTCAGATCATGATACTAAATTTGTTAGCCACTTTTGGAGATGTTTATGGGCTAAGTTGGGGACTGAATGGCTTTTTAGTACTACTTGTCACCCACAAACTGATGGACAAACTGAAGTAGTCAATAGAACATTTTTTACTATGCTTAGTGTTGTTTTGGATAATAACAAGAAAATGTGGGAAGAATGATGGCCTCATATTGAATTTTCTTACAATCGTTCGCTGCATTCTACTACTAAGATGTCCCCTTTTGAAATTATGTATGGTTTCCTACCTCATGCACCTATTGATTTGTTGTCTCTTCCACCTTCAGGGACGGTTAATTTTGATTCTAAACAATGTGCTGAATTGATCTTTAAAATGCATGAGTCAACTAAGGAGAACATTGAGCATATGAATGCTAAATATAAAAGTGCTAGAGATAAGGGTAGAAAACGTGTTGGGTTTGCACCTGGAGATCTTGTTTGCTTACATTTTTGTAAGGATAGATTTCCTGATTTGTGCAAATCAAAGCTAATGCCACTAGATGATGGTCATTTTAAGGTGTTAGAGAAAAAAATGATATTGAAGATTTCCGGGTTTCCGGGTTAGTCCCACTTTTAACATTGCAGATTTGAAGCCTTATTTGGGTGGGGAAGATGAGCTTCCATAGAGGATGACTTCATTTCAAGAAGGGGAGGATGATGAGGACATCAATACCACTGTTACATCCACAACCCCTGCTGCTATACATACTAGACCAATTACTAAATCTCGTGCACGCCAATTGAATTACCAGGTACTTTCGTTTCTTGGTGACGATTCTAATGTTCATGGGAATATGATGCTGCCAAAATTGGACACATTTGTGTTGATTACTAATGAAGGGTCTACATTGACAAGAGAGATGAAAACTAGAGCAGGATCAAGCATGGAGATGAAGGCGTGAGCGAGGGGATCCAGTATGGCCTTTCTAGTGCATATTTGAGCACTTTGAAGCCTCTGTGATGACCTACAAGGACATGGACAAAATATACAAGATGCCCCTTCATAAATTTCTTCCATGGCTTATTTTAGGTGTTGTGCCACCTTATTTTTGGGCCAGGCCCATGTAATTTCGAAATACTTAAGTATATACTATTTTTAGAGTTCGTATGTGTGGGGAAACAAAGTTAGGGTTAGTTTCGGACCCCTCCTACAAGGGGTCACGAAATTCCCCCTACTCCTCCATATATACAGCCCTTAGGGCGTCGTTTAGACTTTGGGTTTTGTTTAGATTAAAGTTCGCCGTAGCTGAAACTTTGTGTACTTCGTTTGTGTTCAACGACCAGACCAAGATGTCACAGAACCCCCCACATTGATCAATAAAGCTTTCATCTTATATTCGCAATATCCAGATTGCAATCTCAGTTTCTTGCTTGTTCTTTGTTTACTTGCTGGAGATAGACCCTCATAGTCAGGTTGATCGTGCTTCGGCGTGGTCAATAACCTCTTGGAGTTGGTTTAGCGATTACCAAGGCACAACGTCCTCTCACGATCATAGTCGGATCATCAAAGTCTACTCCTCCGAAAACGATAATCACCATCTCATCGAAAGAGGGACACCTTTGCCTCTATCATTGGGCGATGTATCTCTCTCCCACTTATCCCTTTATGGCTTAGACTATAAATAGACCTCCCCCTTCTCCTTTCTAGGGTTATCAAATATGATAGGTCATTTGTATGTGAGCTTTGCTCCTATCTCCTCTTGAGAGAGAGAGACAGAGAGAGAGAGAGCACTCCATTGGAGGCCAAGACCTCCATCTAGGAGAAGATCCCGAGGGATTCAGGACCTCTTCATGAAGAAGATCCTTCTAGGATTCAAGCCCCCATCTCCTTTGGATTTGGGATGAACTCTACCTTGTATATTTCCCTTTGTTATTCATGTACCCATGTGGATCTTGTGTGTTTGATTTTCTAGTGGATGTGTGATGGGACTTGTTCTTGAGTGTTCCTCTCGTGTTCGTGTTCTCCGTGGGATCCCCTTCAAACCATGAAAGATCGGCCCCTAGGGTTCCACCCTACATCATCTTGGTATCATGAGCCACGTTGATCATGAATTTGGAGTCTCCCTGCCGTTTTGTAGCCTAATTTTTCTTGATTTCGTCCTAAATTTCAAAAATCCCCAACAAAAATAGCCCCACTTTTGTGATTTGTTTGTTTGATGATGTTTTGTTGATTTTGATCCATGGATTTGCTATGTTTCGAGTGGATCTAGCATCTCCACAAGTTTCCTCACTTTCCATCTACAAAATCTCATCAATTTTGACCCCAAAATCCCCAATTTCCGCCCAAAATTGCGCCCCGGATGTGACATCCTGAGTTGACCCAGACTCGTCGGACATCTGACACTTTTTTAGACGTCCAGAGCCTTCCGAACCGTCAGACGACCGGTATTTACCAGAAATCTGACACCCCTAACCAGACCCAAAACCTCGGAAGTCCGACAATTCTCAGACGTCCGACACTTATGAAAACTGACTTCGCTTAAATTTAGTTTCAACCATAACTAATTCATGTGGAGTCCGATTTTGACGCATGTTACATGGGATTTCTTGTGATAATTCTCTCGGTCACATCATGTTTGATAATTCGCTTGACTTGTCATATGTTATGCATGAGATCAACAATATGTCATATTTGCAATCTCTTCATAGTAACTATGCATATGTCATTAAAATAAACCTAATTTACACATGTGGCATAGATGACAAGCCCATGGTTATTGGCATTTTTTTTACTTGTGATGATATTAATATGCTCCCTTGCATCATTTCAATCATATCCCATGTCGTGACCACCTAGCTTCGGATATGCATTGTTTTGGATGCTATCCATTTTCTCCATATGATGTTTCCGATATTGCTCATGAGGAGACCCCCATAGTTACCTCATACATTTTAGGAGATTTTTATACATCCCATGAATTACATGATTTGTTGGGGAACGTAGTAATTTCAAAAAAATTCTTACGCACACGCAAGATCATGGTGATGCATAGCAATGAGAGGGGAGAGTGTTTTCTATGTACCCTCGTAGACCGTAAGCGGAAGCGTTATGACAACGCGGTTGATGTAGTCGTACGTCATCACGATCGACCGATCCTCAGTACCGAACGTGCAGCACCTCCGCGTTCAGCACATGTTCAACTCGGTGACGTCCAGCGAACTCACGATCCAATAGAGTTTCTAGGAAGAGCTTCGTCAGCACGACGGCGTGGTGACGGTGTGGTTGAAGCTACCGACGCAGGGCTTCGCCTAAGCACCGCTAAGATATGACCGAGGTCGATTATGGTGGAGGGGGGCACCGCACACGGCTAAAAGATCAATGATCAATTGTTGTGTCTCCAAGGGGTGCCCCCTCCCCGTATATAATGGAGTGGAGGAGGGGGAGGGGGCGGCATCCTATGGCGCGCCCCATGAGGAGTCCTACTCCCACCGGGAGTAGGACTCCCCCTTCCAAGTCGGAGTAGGAGAGGAAAGGAGAGAGGAAGAGAAGGAAAGGGGGGCGCCCCCCCTCCTTGTCCAATTCGTACTAGAGGGGGAGGGGGCGTGCGGCTGCCTTGGCCGGCCCTCCTCTTCTCCCACTAAGGCCCAATACACTCCCCGGGGGGTTCCGGTAACCCCCCGGTACTCCGGTATATGTCCGAAACCTCCCAAAACACTTCCGGTGTCCAAACATAGTCGTTCAATATATCGATCTTTACGTCTCGACCATTTCGAGACTCCTCATCATGTCCGTGATCATATCCGAGACTCCAAACTACCTTCGGTACATCAAACACAAAAACTCATAATATCGATCGTCATAGAACTTTAAGCGTGCGGACACTACGGGTTCGAGAACTATGTAGACATGACCGAGACATGTCTCTGGTCAATAACCACTACCGGAACCTGGATGCTCATATTGGTTCCTACATATTCTATGAAGATCTTTATCGGTCAAACCGCATAACAACATTTGTTGTTCCCTTTGTCATCGGTATGTTACTTGCCCAAGATTCGATCATCGGTATCTCAATACCTAGTCCAATCCCGTTATCGGCAAGTCTCTTTACTTGTTCCGTAATGCCATAACTAACTCTTTAGTCATATTGCTTCCAAGGCTTATATTGATGTGCATTACCGAGAGGGCCCAGAGGTACCTCTCCGACAATCGGAGCGACAAATCCTATTCTTGATCTATGCCAACTCAGCGAGCGCCATCAGAGACACTTGTAGAGAACCTTTACAAACACCCAGTTACGTTGTGACGTTTAGTAGCACACAAAGAGTTCCTCTCGTAATCGGGAGTTGCATAATCTCATAGTCATAGGAACATGTATAAGTCAAGAAGAAAGCAATAGTAGTAAACTAAACGATCAAGTGCTAAGCTAACGGAATGGGTCATGTCAATCACATCATTCTCCTAATGATGTGATCCCGTTGATCAAATGACAACTCATGTCTATGGCTAGGAAACTCAACCATCTTTGATCAAAGAGCTAGTCAAGTAGAGGCATACTAGTGACACTATGTTTGTGTATGTATTCACACATGTATTATGTTTCCGGTTAATACAATTCTAGAATGAATAATAAACATTTATCATGATATGAGAAAATAAATAATAACTTTATTATTGCCTCTAGGGCATATTTCCTTCAGTCTCCCACTTGCAATAGAGTCAGTAATTGCTACCTCTTGAGCTTGCGTTGGATTTCCCCGAAGAGGTAAGGATGATGCAGCAGAGTAGCGTAAGTATTTCCCTTAGTTTTTGAGAACCAAGGTATCAATCCAGTAGGAAGCCATGCTCAAGTCCCTCGTACCTGCACAAAACGGTAGCTACTCGCAACCAACACGATTAGGGGTTGCCAATCCCTTCACGGTCACTTACGAGAGTGAGATCTGATAGATATAATATTTTTGGTATAGAGATGCAAAGTGAAAAGGAAAAGGCAAATTAAAAAGCAAAGCAAGATTAAAGTGATGGAGATTGATATGATGAGAATAGACCCGGGGCCATAGGTTTCACTAGTGGCTTCTCTCAAGAGCATAAGTATTCTACGGTGGGTGAACAAATTACTTTTGAGCAATTGACAGAATTGAGCATAGTTATGAGAATATCTAGGCATGATCAAGTATATAGGCATCACGTCCATGACAAGTAGACCGAAATGATTCTGCATCTACTACTATTACTCCACTCATCGACCGCTATCCAGCATGCATCTAGAGTATTAAGTTAAAAACAGAGTAACGCTTTAAGCAAGATGACATGATGTAGAGAGATAAATTCATGCAATATGAAATAAACCCCATCTTGTTATCCTCGATGGCAACGATGCAATACGTGCCTTGCTGCCCCTTCTGTCACTGGGAAAGGACATCGCAAGATCGAACCCAAAGCTAAGCACTACCGGGATATGCAATGAATCAAGAGTGACATGTATGAAAGAATTATGAACGGTGGCATTGCCACAAATACGATGTCAACTACATGATCATGCTAGCAATATGACAATGATGGAGCATGCCATAATAAACGGAATGGTGGAAAGTTGCATGGCAATATATCTCGGAATGCCTATGGAAATGCCATGATAGGTAGGTATGGTGGCTGTTTTGAGGAAGGTATATGGTAGGTGTATGATACCGGCGAAAATTGTGTGGTATTAGAGAGGCTAGCAATGGTGGAAGGATGGGAAAAAGTGCATATAATCCATGGACTCAAAATTAGTCATAAAGAACTCATATACTTATTGCAAAAATCTAGAAGTTATCAAAGCAAAGTATTACGCGGATGCTCCTAGGGGGATAGATTGGTAGGAAAAGACCATCGCTCGTCCCCGACCGCCACTCATAAGGAAGACAATCAATAAATAAACCATGCTCCGACTTCATCACATAACGGTTCACCATACGTGCATGCTACGGGAATCACAAACATTAACACAAGTATTCTTTAAATTCACAACTACTCAACTAGCATGACTCTAATATTATCACCTCCATATCTCAAAACAATTATCATGCTTCAATCTTTTCTTAGTATTCAATGCACTCAAAAGAAAGTTTCACAAATCCTGAATACCAAGCATATTATATTAAGCAAATTACCATGCTATTAAGAGACTCTCAAAATAATTTAAGTGAAGCATGAGAGATCAATAGTTTCTTTAAAACAAATCCACCACTGTGCTCTTAAAAGATCTAAGTGAAGCACATAGAGCAAAATTATAATGCTCAAAAGATATAAGTGAAGCACATATAGCAAGACTACATAGCTCAAAAGATATAAGTGAAGCACATAGAGAAAAATTATAACGCTCAAAAGATATAAGTGAAGCACATAGAGCAAAACTACATAGCTCAAAAGATATAAGTGAAGCACATAGTCTAAAATTATAACGCTCAAAAGATATAAGTGAAGCACATAGAGCAAAACTACATAGCTCAAAAGATATAAGTGAAGCACATAGAGTATTCTATCAAATTTTAATTCATGTATGGCTCTCTCAAAAGGTGTGTACAGCAAGGATGATTGTGGCACACTAAAACACAAAGACACAAATAATACAAGACGCTCCAAGCAAAACACATATCATGCTGGTGAATAAAAATATAGCCCCAAGTAAATTACCGATGGAAGTGGACGAAAGAGGGGATGCCTTCCGGGGCATCCCCAAGCTTTGAATTTTTGGTGTCCTTGGATTATCTTGGGGGTGCCATGGGCATCCCCAATCTTAGGGTCTTGCCACTCCTTGTTCCATAATCCATCAAAAGAATTCACCCAAAACTTGAAAACTTCACAACACAAAACTCAATAGAAATCTCGTGAGCTCCGTTAGAGAAAGAAAACAAAATACCACTTCAAGGTACTGTAATGAACTCATTCTTTATTTATATTAGTGTTAAACCTACTGTATTCCAACTTCTCTATGGATTATAAACTATTTTACTAGCCATAGATTCATCAAAATAAGCAAACAACACACGAAAAACAGAATCTGTCAAAAACAGAATAGTCTGTAGTAATCTGTAGCTAGCGAAAGATCTGGAATCCCAAAAAATCTACAAAAATTGAATGACCTACAAAATTTGCTTATTGATCAGCAGAAATTTGAATCAGTATTTTATCGCGTTCTGGTGATTTTTAAAAATTCGGCCACTGAACGCAAAGTTTCTGGAAATTACAGCAAGATCAAATAACTATCATCCAAGAAGATCCAATAGGTCTAACTTGGCACAAACACAAAGTAAAACACAAAACCACATCTAAACAGAAGGTAGATGGATTATTTATTCAAAACGACAGAAAGGAAATATATTGGGTTGTCTCCCAACAAGCACTTTTCTTTTAAAGCCTTTT
Organism: Triticum urartu; assembly: GCF_056163025.1. Taxonomy (NCBI): domain Eukaryota; kingdom Viridiplantae; phylum Streptophyta; class Magnoliopsida; order Poales; family Poaceae; genus Triticum; species Triticum urartu. The sequence continues at coordinate 315,094,494 of NC_141874.1, read as the reverse complement.
AGCTAGGCATTGATAATTTTAACGATGCTCAGATGAAAGACAAGAATTGAAGCACAAAGAGAGCATCATAAATCACGTGACAAACACATCTAAGTCTAACATACTTCCTATGCATAGGCATCTTATAGGCAAACAAATTATCAAAGCAAGCAAAAACTAGCATATGCAAGGAAGCAGAAAAGAACAATAGCAATCTCAACATAACGAGAGGTAATTTAGTAGCATGAAAGTTTCTACAACCATATTTTCCTATCTCATAATAATTACATGTAGGATCATAGGCAAATTCAACAATATAGCTATCACATAACATATTCTCAATACGATCCACATGCATGCAAAGTTGACACTCTTCCAAAATAGTGGGATTATCATTAACTAAAGTCATGATTTCTCCAAGCCCACTATTATCAAAAATTCCATAAGATTGAATGTTATCCAAATATGTGGGATCTAAAGTTGACACTCTTCCAAACCCACTTTCAATATTATTGCAAACACTATTATCAATCTTATATTCATCATGGGGCTTAAATAAAATTTCAAGATCATAAGAAGAATCTCCCCAATCATGACTATTGGACATAGCAAAACTAGCATCCCCGAGCTTAGGGTTTTGCATATTATTAGCATAATTTACATCAATAGAATTTATAATAAAATCATTGCAATCATGCTTTTTACTCAAAGATCTATCGTGAAGCACTTCATCACAATTTTCAGATTTACGGATTTCATGCAAAAGCTTATAAAGATAATCTAGTGCATCCAAATCACTAGGAAAAATTGGTTCATCATAATTGGATCTCTTAAAAAGATTGGCAAGCAGATAAGGATCCATAGATATTAGCTTCTCTATTTAGGAATAAATACTCAACTATTTCAACCAAACGAGCAAACAAGCCAAGTAAGACATAAAGGCTAACGGAAAAGAGAGGGCGAATAAAACAGCAAGGGTGAAGTGGGGGAGAGGAAAACGAGAGGCAAATGGCAAATAATGTAATGCGAGAGATAAGGGATTGTGATGGGTACTTGGTATGTTGACTTTTGTGTAGACCTCCCCAGCAACGGCACCAGAAATTCTTCTTGCTACCTCTTCAGCTTGCGTTGGATTTCCCCGAAGAGGAAAGGATGATGCAGCAGAGTAGCATAAGTATTTCCCTCAGTTTTTGAGAACCAAGGTATCAATCCTGTAGGAGGCCACGCTCAAGTCCCTCGTACCTGCACAAAACGATAGCTACTCGCAACCAACGTGATTAGGGGTTGTCAATCCCTTCACGGTCACTTATGAGAGTGAGATCTGATAGATATAATATTTTTGGTATAGAGATGCAAAGTGAAAAGTAAAAGGCAAAGTAAAAAGCAAAGCAAGATTAAAGTGATGGAGATTGATATGATGAGAATAGACCTGGGGGCCATAGGTTTCACTAGTGGCTTCTCTCAAGAGCATAAGTACTCTATGGTGGGTGAACAAATTACTATTGAGCAATTGACAGAATTGAGCATAGTTATGAGAATTTCTAGGCATGATCATGTATATAGGCATCACGTCCATGACAAGTAGACCGAAACGATTCTGCATCTACTACTATTACTCCAATCATCGACCGCTATCTGGCATGCATCTAGAGTATTAAGTTAAAAACAGAGTAACGCTTTAAGCAAGATGACATGATGTAGAAAGATAAATTCATGCAATATGAAATAAACCCCATCTTGTTATCCTCGATGGCAACAATGCAATACGTGCCTTGTTGTCCCTTCTGTCACTGGGAAAGGACACCGCAAGATCGAACCCAAAACTAAGCACTTCTTCCATGGCAAGAACTACCAATCTAGTTGGCCAAACCAAACGGATAATTCGAAGAGACTTGCAAAGATAACCAATCATACATAAAAGAATTCAGAGAAGATTCAAATTTTATTCATAGATAGACTTGATCATAAACCCACAATTCATCGGTCTCAACAAACACACCGCAAAAAGAAGAAGATTACATCGAATAGATCTCCACGAGAGAGGGGGAGAACTTTATATTGAGATCCAAAAAGAGAGAAGAAGCCATCTAGCTAATAATTATGGACCCGAAGGTCTGAGGTAAACTACTCACACTTCATCGGAGAGGCTATGATGATGTAGAAGCCCTCCGTGATGACGGCCCTCTCCGGTGGAGCTCCGGAACAGGCCCCAAGATGGGATCTCATGGATACAGAAAGTTGCAGCGGTGGAATTAGGTTTTTGGCTCCGTCCCTGTTCGTTTGGGGGTACGTAGGTATATATAGGAGGAAGAAGTACGTCGGTGGAGCTTCGGTGGGCCCACGAGGGTGGGGGGCGCGCCCCCTACCTCGTGCCCACCTCGAAGCTTCCTTGGCGTAGGGTCCAAGTCTCCTGGGTCATATTTGGGAAGAAAATCACGTTTCAGAAAGGTTTATTCCATTTGGACTCCGTTTGATATTTCGTTTCTTCGAAACAGTGAAATAGGAAAAAAACAGCAATTCTGGGTTGGGCCTCCGGTTAATAGGTTAGTCCCAAAAATAATATAAAAGTGGAAAATAAAGCCCAATATTGTCCAAAACAGTAGATAATATAGCATGGAGCAATCAAAAATTATAGATACGTTGGAGACGTATCAGTAATCTAGATTACACAATAATGATTCTAACACCCATGGAGTCTTGGTGCTGATCATGTTTTGCTCGTGGAAGAGGCTTAGTCAATGGGTCTGCAACATTCAGATCCATATGTATCTTGCAAATCTCTATGTCTCCCACCTGGACTTGATCTCGGATGGAATTGAAGTGTCTCTTAATGTGCTTGGTTCTTTTATGAAATCTGGATTCCTTTGCCAAGGCAATTGCACCAGTATTGTCACAAAAGATTTTCATTCGACCCGATGCACTAGGTACAACACCCTGTCACAAAAGATTTTTCATTGGACCCGATGCACTAGGTACAACACCTAGATCAGATATGAACTCCTTCATCCAGACTCCTTCATTTGCTGCTTCCGAAGCAGCTATGTACTCCGCTTCACACGTAGATCCCACCACGACGCTTTGTTTAGAATTGCTCCAACTAACAGCTCCACTGTTCAATATAAAGACGTATCCGGTTTGTGATTTAGAATCGTCCGGATCAGTGTCAAAGCTTGCATCAACGTAACCATTTACGACGAGCTCTTTGTCACCTCCATAAACGAGAAACATATCCTTAGTCATTTTCAGGTATTTTAGGATGTTCTTGACCGCTGTCCAGTGATCCACTCCTAGATCACTATTGTACTCCCTTGCCAAAAAGATGCTAAGGTATACAATAGGACTGGTAAACAACATAGCATACTTTATAGAACCTTTGACTAAGGCATAGGGAATGACTTTTCATTATATTTCTTTTTTCTGTTGTGGTCGAGTTTTGAGTCTTTACTCAACTTCACACCTTGCAACACAGGCAAGAACTCCTTCTTTAATTTTTCCATTTTCAACTACGTCAAAATCTTGTCAAGGTATGTACTCATTGAAAAAACTTATCAAGCGTCTTGATCTATCTCTATATATCTTCATGCTTAATGTGTAAGCAGCTTCATCGAGGTCTTTCTTTGAAAAAATCCTTTCAAACACTCCTTTATGCTTTCGAGAAAATTCTATATTATTTCCGATTAACAATATGTCATTCACATATACTTACCAGAAATGTTGTAGTGCTCCCACTCACTTTCTTGTAAATACATGCTTCACCATAAGTCTGTATAAAACCATATGCTTTGATCACACTATCAAAACATTTATTCCAACTCCGAGAGGTTTGCACCAGTCCATAAATGGATCGCTAGAGCTTGCACACTTTGTTAGCACCCTTTGGATCGACAAAACCTTCAGGTTGCATCATATACAATTCTTCTTTTAAGAAATCCATTAAGGAATACAATTTTGACATCCATTTGCCAGATTTCATAAAATGCGGCAACTTCTAACATGATTCGGACAGACTTTTAAGCATTAATACGAGTGAGAAAATCTCATCACAATCAACACCTTGAACTTGTCGAAAACATTTTTGCGACAACTCGAGCTTTGTAGATAGTAACACTACTATCAGTGTCTGTCTTCCTCTTGAAGATCCATTTATTCTTAATGACTCATCGATCATCGGACAAGTCAATCAAAGTCCATACTTTGTTTTCATACATGGATCCCATCTCAGATTTCATAGCCTCAACCCATTTCACGGAATCTGGGCTCATCATCGCTTCCTCATAGTTTGTAGGTTCGTCATGGCCAAGTAACATGAAATCCAGAACGGGATTACCGTACCACTCTGGTGCGGATGTCACTCTGGTTGACCTACTAGGTTCGGTAGTAACTTGATCTGAAGTTACATGATCACCATCATTAGCTTCTTCACTAATTGGTGTAGGAGTCACAGGAACATATTTCTGTGATGAACTACTTTCCAATAAGGGAGCGGGTACAGTTACCTCATTAAGTTTTACTTTCCTCCGAGTCACTTCTTTTGAGAGAAACTCCTCTAGAAAGGATCCATTCTTAGCAACGAATGTCTTGCCTTCGGATCCGTGAAGACACATTTCTCCTTTGGGTATCCTATGAAGACACATTTCTCCGATTTGAGCTTGAGCTTATCAGGATGAAACTTTTTCACATTAGCATCGCAACCCCAAACTTTAAGAAACGACAGCTTTGGTTTCTTGCCAAACCATAGTTCATATGGCGTGGTCTCAACGGATTCTGATGGTGCCCTATTTAATGTGAATGCTGCTGTCTCTAATGCATAACCCCAAAAGGATAGTGGTAAATCGGTAAGAGACATCATAGATTGCACCATATCTAATAAATTACGGTTACGATGTTCGGACACACCATTACGACGTGGTGTTCCAGGTGGCGTGAGTTGCGAAACTATTCCGCATTGTTTCAAAATGAAGAACAAACTCGTAACTCAAATATTCTCCTCCACGATCAGATTGTAGAAACTTTATTTTCTTGTTACTATGATTTTCCACTTCACTCTGAAATTCTTTGAACTTTTCAAATGTTTCAGACTTATGTTTCATCAAGTAGATATACCCATATCTGCTCAAATCATCTGTGAAGGTGAGAAAATAACGATACCCGCCACGAGCCTCAATATTCATTGGACCACATACATCAGTATGTATGATTTCCAATAAATCTGTTGCTCGCTCCATTGTTTCGGAGAACGGCATTTTAGCCATCTTTCCCAAGAGGCATGGTTTGCAAGTATCAAGTGATTCCAGAAGTCCATCAGTATGGAGTTTCTTCATGTGCTTTACACCAATATGACCTAAACAGCAGTGCCACAAATAAGTTGCACCATCATTATCAACTATGCATCTTTTGGCTTCAACATTATGAATATGTGTATTACCACTATCGAGATTCAATACAAATACACCACTCTTCAAGGGTGCATGACCATAAAAGATATTACTCATATAAATAGAACAACCATTATTCTCGGATTTAAATGAATAACCTTCTCGCATCAAACAAGTTCCAGATATAATGTTCATTCTTAACGCTGGCACCAAATAACAATTATTAAGGTCTAAAATTAATCCCGAAGGTAGATGTAGAGGTAGAGTGCCGACGGCGATCACATCGACTTTGGAAACTTTTCCCACGTGCATCGTCACCTCGTCCTTAACCAATCTTCGCTCAATCCGTAGTCCCTGTTTCGAGTTGCAAATATTAGCAACAAAACCAGTATCAAATACACAGGTGCTACTGCGAGCTGTAGTAAGGTACACAACAATAACATGTATATCACATATACCTTCGTTCACCTTGCCATCCTTCTTATCTGCCAAATACTTGGGGCAGTTCTGCTTACAGTGACCAGTCTGCTTGCAGTAGGAGCACTCAGTCTCAGGCTTAGGCCCAGACTTGGGTTTCTTCTCCTGAGCAGCAACTTGTTTGCCGTTCTTTTTGAAGTTCCCCTTCTTCTCCCCTTTACCCTTTTTCTTGAAACTGGTGGTCTTGTTGACCATCAACACTTGATGCTCCTTCTTGATTTCTACCTCCACAGCCTTTAGCATTGCGAAGAGCTCGGGAATTGTCTTATCCATCCCTTGAATATTATATTTCATCATGAAGCTCTTGTTGCTTGGTGGCAGTGATTGAAGAACTCTGTCAATGACACTATCAACAGGAAGATTAACTCCCAGTTGAGTCAAGTGGTTATGATACCCAGACATTCAGAGTATATGTTCCCTGACAGAACTATTCTCCTCCATCTTGCAGCTGTAGAACTTATTGGAGACTTCATATCTCTCAATCTGAGCATTTGCTTGAAATATTAACTTCGACTCCTGGAACATCTCATATGCTCCATGACGTTCAAAACGTCGTTGAAGTCCCGGTTCTAAGCCGTAAAGCATGGCACACTGAACTATCGAGTAGTCATCAGCTTTGCTCTGCCAGATGTTCTTAACGTCATCAGCAGCATCTGCAGTAGGCCTGGCACCTAGCGGTGCTTCCAGGACGTAACTCTTCTGTGTAGCAACGAGGATAATCCTCAAGTTATGGACCCAGTCCATGTAATTGCTACCATCATCTTTCAACTTTGCTTTCTCAAGGAACGCATTAAAATTTAACGGAATAACATCACGGGCCATCTATCTACAATAACATAGACAAGCAAATACTATCAGGTACTAAGTTCATGATAAATCTAAGTTCAATTAATCATATTACTTTAAGAACTCCCACTTAGACAGACATCCCTCTAATCATCTAAGTGATCACGTGATCCAAATCAACTAAACCATAACCGATCATCACGTGAAATGGAGTAGTTTTCAATGGTGAACGTCACTATGTTGATCATATCTACTATATGATTCACGCTCGACCTTTAGGTGTCAGTGTTCCAAGGCCATATCTGCATATGCTAGGATCCTCAAGTTTAACACGATTATTCTGCGTGTGCAAAACTGGCTGGCACCTGTTGTATAAGAACATTGAGCTTATCACACCCGATGAAAGTGCAACTATCCCTGGGTGGTTTTGGTAATTCCTAACAACATATAGCTCATTGAGCTAATGCTACTTGAAGATAAATATTTCAGGAAAAGCTCAATGATTGGCATGGCATGGATTAGAAAGTGGACCCCTCAAAATGCTAAGGACAAAAGATTGGCTCAATCTCAAAGCATAAGACTCTACATTTTACTTTTAGTGATCCAAGATCACATTGAGTCCATAGGAAAATCCAATACTATTAAAAGGGGGTGAGGTGTTGCTTAATGAGTTGCTTGCTCAAAATTCTTAGTGATATGCTCCAAAAACCATCAACTACTTTCTCATATCCACATATGTCCCAAACCAAAAATCAAACTCGGCCCCACCGAAATCTTCTATCTGGCGCCACCGAGTTCACTTGACATAGCTACTGCCAGAAACCCTAGTCACTTCGGTCTCACCGATAGGGATCTCGGTCTCACCGAAATGGGATTGCAAACTATCTGTTTCCCTTTGTAACATTTTGGTCTAACCAAGATGAGCGACCGGTCCCACCGAGATTGCAATGCAAACTCTCTTTTTCCCCTTCGTAATGTTTTGGTCTAACCGAGATGAGCGAATCAGTCCCACCGAGTTTGCCTAACCAACTCTCTGTTTGACTATTACCAAAATCGGTCCCACCAAGTTTGTGTAATCGGTCTCACCGAGATTATGTTATGCCCTAACCCTAATGGAATCGGTCCCACCGAGTTGACATATCGGTCCCACCAAAAATCCTAACGTTCACATTTTGAACTAAATCGGTCTGACCGAGTTATATGATTCAGACCCATCGAGTTTCGTGATTTGTGCGTAATGGTTGGATTTTGTGTGGAGGCTACATATACCCCTCCAACCACTCTTCATTCATGGAAAGATCCATCAGAATATGCCTACACTTCCAACATGCATTTTCTGAGAGAGAACCACCTACACTTGTGTTGAGGTCAAGATATTCCAATCCAACCACATAAATCTTGATCTCTAGCCTTCCTCAAGTTGCTTTCCACTCAAATCGTCTTTCTACCAAATCAAATCCTATGAGAGAGAGAGTTGAGTGTTGAGGAGGCTATCATTTGAAGCACAAGAGCAAGGAGTTCATCATCAACACACCATTTATTACCTTTTGGAGAGCGGTGTCTCATAGATTGGTTAGGTGTCAGTTGGGAGCGTTCGTCAAGACTGTGGAGTTGAACCAAGGAGTTTGTACGGGCAAGGAGATCGCCTACTTCGTGAAGATCTACCCTAGTGAGGCCAGTCCTTCATGGACGATGGCCATGGTGGGATAGACAAGGTTGCTTCTTCATGGACCCTTCGTGGGTGGAGCCCTTCGTGGACTCGCGCAACCGTTACCCTTCGTGGGTTGAAGTCTCAATCAACATGGATGTACGATAACACCACGTATCGGAACCACGCCAAAAATCTCCATGTCTACATTATGTTTGCTCCCTCCAAACTCCTCCCTTTACCTTCATATTCAATTGTTTTACATTCCGCTGATATACTCTTAAAACTTCATGTGTAGGTTTATTACATGTATTGTGCTAAGCTGCTAAAATATGCCAAGACTTGAAATTGGGAAAAGGCTGGATTTTTATTTGGTCAAGTAGTCTAATCCCCCCCTCTAGACATACTTTTGATCCTACGAGTGGTATCAGAGCTTTGGTCTCCATTTGCCTTGATTTCCATAGCTTTGGTGATCATAGCCTAGGAGAGTATGGTGTCTAGTGAGGGAAATTACCATCGTAGAGGTCCTTACTTTGATGGTACTAATTTTGCTAGTTGGAAGCATAATATAAAATGCATATTCTTGGACATAACCCCGCCGTTTTAGCTACTGTGTGTATTGGCTTGCAAGGTGAATTCTTTGATGGGAGAGAAACGAACCATGAGGCTAGTGCGGAAGAGTTGAAGATGCTGCAATACAATGCTCAAGCTTATGATATTCTCTTCAATGGATTGTGCCCCGAAGAATTCAATAATATCAGCCGTCTTGAGAATGCAAAGGAAATTTGGGATACTTTGATTGATATGCACGAAGGTACCGACTCCGTCAAGGAATCCAAATTGGATGTGCTTCAAAGTCAACTTGACATGTTCAAAATGAAGGATGGTGAAGGTGTCGCTGAAATGTACTCTAGGCTTGCTCTCATCACAAATGAGATTACTGGCTTAGGAAGTGAAGAGATGACCGATAGATTCATCATCAAGAAGATACTAAGAGCCTTGGACGGAAAATATGATACCGTGTGCACATTGATCCAATGATGCCCAATTACAAAGATCTCAAGCCAACGGAAGTCATTGGAAGGATTGTTGCTCATGAGATGTCACTCAAGGATAAGGAAGAGCTTCACAACAAGTCAAGTGGTGCTTACAAAGACTCATGTGATGCTCCCACATCATCAAGTGAGAAACAAAACTTCAAAGAAGAATTGAGCCTAATGGTGAAGAACTTCAACAAGTTCCACAAGAGTAGAAGCAAGGAAATTAGTTCCAAGTCAAGGTCCTACAATGACAAAAGATCTTCAAGTCGTGAACGCAATTGCTATAATTGTGGAAGACCCGGACACTACTCCAATGAGTGTACGACTCCCTACAAAAGAAGAGAAGATTCTCCCAAAAGAACGAGTAGGAAAGAAGAATCACCACCAAGAGAGAGAAGGAGTAGAGATGACTGTTATGAACGAAGAACATCACGGAGAAGCAAGGATTCGGAAAGGAAGGACAAATAATCAAGGGGCTACACAAAACGAAGAGATCAAGCTCACATTGGTGAATGGGTATCCGGCTCCGACTCCGACGATCACTCCGAGAGAAGTTATCACTCCGACTCCAAATATACTCAAGATGATGGTGTTACCGGTCTAGCACTTTTTTCAACCAACTCCTACGACATATTTGAGTCACCAAATGAAGGAATTGGAAGATGCTTCATGGATAAAATCCCAAAGGTATCACATCCCGAGTATGTTGATTTCAATAGTGATGAAGATGACTTGCTAGGTGATGATGGTTTACTTGCTGACAATTCTAGTGATGATAACTATGATGAACTTGCTATTAATCATGCTAATCAAGAAAAAATGAATGACGATGATAAGAAGGAGATTGAGCGTCTAACTAAAGAGCTAAACACTCTTAAGTTAGCTCATGAAACTACCTTGGAAAATCATCAAGAACTTTTAAAGACTCACGAAAAGTGCGCTTCGAAAAGCTCAACCTTGAGCAAGAGCATGGGTTCTTAAAAGCGATCAATGATGATCTTCGCAAGAAAAGTTCTTCTTACATTGCCAATCATTTACTCTTATCTACTTACATGCCACAAGTTAAATCTAGCAACAAGAGTAAGAAAGATTCTTCTTCTACTAGTAACAATAATCATGCTAAACCCAATGATGTTGCTTCTAGTAGTTCTCTTGATTCCACTAATGATTCTCTTAGCCAAGTTACACTTGAGCAAGAAAATAGCTTATTGAAGGGAATTATAGAGAAAGGTGTTTACAAGAGCCTTGCCGGAAGTAAGCAATTTGAGGAAATTGTACGCAAGCAAGGAAGACACCGGAAGAATCAAGGTGTTGGTTTTGAACGAAAGTTCAATGCCAATGGAGTTGAGTGGGAAGAAGATCAATACCCCAAGACGAAATTTGTTCCTCAACAAGAGAAGTATGATCCTACTTCTTTCCAAGGAACACAAGGTCAAGATTATCTTCCATCACAAGACCACAAGAAAAAAGGAAAGGACAAGATTCAAGAGGAGATTAACGCATTTGAGGAAGCTACCAAAGCCTTGGTCAAGTGGGTTCCCAAGACTACATCAAGTTCTACTTCATCAAGTACGACTACAACTCCATGGATGCCCATCAAGATGGTGTGGATCCCGAAGAAGAAGAACTAGAGAGTTCTTGAGGGTGACTCCACCAACATACTTCACTCATATCATTTTGGCGAGGACAAGTTCAAACAACTTCCATATCTTCCACTAGTTCAAGGAGTCACAAACCCTCTTGTTGGTAAGACAAGTTACAAGGTAACCTAATGCTTTCATGGACATCATCCTATTTGAACATCACACTATGTCTATGGATATCCTTGTTTGTTCCTTGTGGGACTAACCCGTGTAGGTATTGAAAGTGCAACTCACTCCAAAGGATTGCTCCAAAAGATCTACATCAACATTGAGCATCTACATCTTCAACACCTACATGAAGTCAGCATCGACAAAACCCAAGGTTAGTTCATCCCTCTTAGGGGGGATATCACATCTAGGGGGAGCTTTACTCTAATCAATTGAGATAAAGCAACTCTAATGGTGTGAACACAACAATGCTTTATGTAAAAGTGGCAACCCCACTTGTGCTTAAATGATGAGTATGACCTACGATCAAATGTTCTCATTTGACTCCTAAGTAGTTATACTCATATATAGATGACCTAGTCATCGCCAAGTTGCTTGATAGATGCTAGAGTGATTGTGCATCCTTTGTCACATATTTCATTTGTCATCTTATTGTGTGAGTATGTTGGTTGCATATTTTACTCATTCGAGGACATCCATTTGTTGCTTTGATTGTTTGGATTTTTCTCTTTTGCCAAATGGATGGACAAGAATGCCTAATCAAGAACTCCCTCTAGCTATCTATGCTACATCACAAAGTTTGATCAAGTCAGATTCGAACCACTCTGCGTGAGGAGCACTTGGAGTCCCTGATTTGTCATAGACTTGAACTTCCAAAACCTCTTTGTGCATTGTCGTATGACTGAGTCTTCCATTTCGGTCACACCAAGATCACTAAGTTGATCTAGGTTTTCAATCTCGATGCAACCGATTAGAACTTTTCGGTCACACCGAGTTGCAGCAACCGCTTGCGATTCTGCATCTCGGTGCCACCGACTTGGTCCACTAGGTCACACCGACAGGGTCAGGATATATATACCCACAGGTGAGATTTTGGAAATTCCTTCAAAACCTCTCAGCCCGCACGTGTCCTGCTCTGCCACCTCGGGTCTCCAGATCGTCCTCTCGCTGCCAGCGACCTCCCGCCACTGGTTTCCGTCGCCATCAATGGATTTCTGTCCCTCCGTTGCCGCCGTAGCGAACTCCGACGAATTAGGGTATGAGTTCGATCTTTTGTGCTATTCCTTTAACTCCGGTTCGTAGCACATTACTTTGCCATGATCATGACCACGTATGCAATCAATCTATCCACTGAAAACATCCCTTAGGTTAGGTTTGATTTGAAAATGGGTTAGGTCGACGGTAGACTCATCTCGGACCGACCGAATTGTAGAAATCGGTCTCACCGATTTGGCTTAGGCCATTGCAGTTGCACTTTCGGTCTGACCGAAAACTGCAAATCAGTGTGACCGAGTTTGATTCTTTGTGAAACCCTACCAGTCTCGGTGCCACCGAACTGTGACTCGGTCTGACCGAGTTCACTAGTTTAGGTTCCAAAAGCTGCTTCGGTATCATTGAGTTTATAAATGGGTAGCTCCAAAATGCTTTCTGTGAAGAACTAAAACTAAGTTTTTAAGTCATTCTTTTTGCAAAAACTCTGCACTTTGTGATGCTCATCCACTCCACCTCATCCATATCTATTCACAGGGTCTGCTGTCAGTAAGTTTGCAGAAATGTCTGACCAGAGCGATAGCCAGAACAAGTCAGAGGAACAGGTACAATTGAGTGAGGGCACTAGTCCCTCTAGCACTTCTGATGAGGGCAGCAGGAGCACACCCAGCAACTTTCCCAAGGCAGCCACCAGAACAAGGAAGAAGAAGACCTCAGATTCTGAAGATGAGGATTATGTGGTTGTTGAGGAGGAAGTCAGCTCCAAGAAGAAGGTGTTGAAGAAGGAGTATGGCACAGTTGCATCAACTAAGCCTGGCTTGCACAAGAAGGCCCCTGCCAAAAGGGTGCTAACCTTAAAAGTTAGAGCCTCAACTGTTGAAACCTCCAAGCCAACTAGAGAGGCTGCTGGAGAAGGAAAGAAGAGAAAAGAAAGGGTCAAGAAGACCACTGCCAGAGTACTTGGTAGATCCTCCATTATGAGAAATTCAGAAGAAGAGGAGGAGGAAGAGGATGCTGCACTAGCTCCTAAGGCTCAGAAGCTTATGGGAGATGCAATCAAGTCAGGGGCTTCTCCATCTAAGCCCAAATATGCTCCCAAGGTTGCTGCTCAGAAACCCCCAAAACCCAAGAGGAACACCAGGAGTATACCTGCCGAGGAGAAGAACAAGGCCCCAGTGCCTGAAGCTGAAGAAGAAGAAGAAGAAGAAGATGATGATTCTCATGTTTTGAGGAAGTTGAAGCCCAAAATTCCTGACCACAATGATGCTCACCCAGTCGCTAATGACATGCACATAAGAAAGATGCAGGACTGAGGTTTTGGAGACAGTCTAATCCCTATGATATTAGGAGGAGGACTGTAGTTGACTACATGTTCCATACAAAGGAACAACAAGATTTCTATGAGACAATTTTGCTTGACAAGAAGCCCATAGTGTGTGACATGAAATGGGTGGACTGGGAGTTCATCCGAGAAAATGAAGATCACTTCCCTGGAGTGTATGGCAACTTTAAGGCATGTGGAGTTGATGAATTCATTGGACAAAAGCTCACCAAGTGGAATGATGAGTTGATCATGCAGTTTTACTCCACTGCCCACTTCTATCCAGATGGAAGGATAGTTTGGATGTCTGAGGGTACCAGGTACCAGTCCACAGTTGATGAATGGGCAAAGCTAATCAATGCCCCAGAGGACCATCAAGATGACTTGGATGTGTATGCGAAGAAAAAGAAAGACCACAACTCCATGGCAAACATGTACAAGTAGATCCCTAAAAAGCTTTGGAAACACATAAGCTTGGATCTGTACACTATCTGTTGTCTGGTCTGCCTACCATTAACTGGATCTTAAGGCACACATTGCTACCCAAGTCAGGAGATCACAAGATGATCAGAGAACACTCCATCAACATGCTGCAAATTTTTTATGTTCCCCAGAAGTTCAAAGTTATGAGATTGATTGTAGAAACTATCAAAAGGACTGCTGCTGACCAAAAGAGGAGTTGTGGGTATGCTCCACATATTCAAGAGCTCATTAATTCTAAGATGGGCATAGGGACTTATTTGCTGGACAAGGAGCATCTATCTCTATATCCTGAGTTTGAAGACAACACTGTTGTGATGAATGAGGATAAACCATCATCAGCTCAAGTCTAGGAGAAGAGAGCCAAGGAAAAGGCTGAGAAAGCTGCCCAGATGCCAAGTGTTGAAGAGGCATCTCGAGTCTTCCTGAAGAGCAAGCAAGATCATTTAGGCTATCTGATTCAAGCTACACTAAGGATTGATAAGGGCTTGGCCACCCTGACTCAGAATCAAGAGAGCCTGGAGAGGATTGTGGAGACAAAATTCTATGATCTTGATCTGAAGGTGACTGAGATTTAGACTGCAGTTGAGCAGCTTCAGGAGGAAGCAGAGGAGAGGAAAGGAAAAGTAACCACTGATGCTTTTCAGCCTATGCCACGAGGTCCAAGGCCTGCTGGAGTGCCAGTCTCAGATGCCAGAGCTTTAGTGTCAGCACCAGCAGCTACAGCTCAAGTGCCACCTCCAGCAGCCACTCCATTAGCTCCAACTATATCATTGGAAGCCTTCGTCCTTGGAGTTCTATCTACACCACCTTCTGAAGACCAAGCCTAAGAGACGTATAGCACTATGCATTTTCACACTTTTTGGCAACTTGTTGCCAAAGGGGGAGAAATATGTATAGATCATAGGCTTCGAGAGGGAGTGTCTTGCTTTTTATCTCTCTTGCTTTTGGTTAAACTTTTTGTGTACTTGTGTGAGATACTTTATGTCCTTATGTCCTTGTGAAATACTTATGTGATCATGTGGTTGATCATATGCTACATTAACGTTTGGTTGAATGATGTTATCCTTTATATTCCATATATGATCATTTAGTTGCTTGGTGATGAATGCATGCCTCCAATTTCTATCATTTTGAGCGCTCCACCAAGATGTATGTGACATGGAAGAGTAACCCATGATCCTAATAGATTGTGCATTTGCATTCAAAAGCAAATTTTAAATAATGCAAAAATTTAGGGGGAGCTCTTGCTTATCACATACTTCTCAAAGCAATGATGTTTTTCAGTCTTATAATCAATTGTCGAAGCTTTGATCTATATGTTGTCATCAATTACCAAAAAGTGGGAGATTGAAAGTGCAACTATCCCTGGGTGGTTTGGGTAATTCCTAAAAACATATAGCTCATTGACCTAATGCTACTTGAAGATAAATATTTCAGGAAAAGCTCAATGATTGGCATGGCATGGATTAGAAAGTGGACCCCTCAAAATGCTAAGGACAAAAGATTGGCTCAAGCTCAAAGCACAAGACTCTTCATTTTACTTTTAGTGATCCAAGATCACATTGAGTCCATAGGAAAAGCCAATACTATTAAAAGGGGTGAGATGTTGCTTAATGATTTGCTTGCTCAAAAAGCTTAGTGATATTCTCCAAAAACCCTCAACTACTTCCTCATATCCACATATTTCCCAAACCAAAAGTCAAACTCAGCCCCACCAAAATCTTCTATCCGGCGCCACTGAGTTCACTTGACATAGCTACTACCAGAAACCCTAGTCACTTCGGTATCACCGATAGGGATCTTGGTCTCACCGAGATGGGATTGCAAACTCTCTGTTTCCCTTCATAACGTTTTGGTCCAACCGAGATGAGCAATCGTTCCCACCGAGATTGCAATGCAAACTCTCTGTTTCCCCTTCATAACGTTTTGGTCTAACCAAGATGAGCGAATTGGTCCCACCGAGTTTGCTTGACCAACTCTCTGCTTGACTATTACCAAAATCGGTCCCACCGAGTTTGTCTAATCGGTCTCACCGAGATTACGTTATTCCCTAACCCTAATGGAATCGGTCCCACCGAGTTGACGGTCCCACCAAAAATCCTAACGTTCACATTTTGAACTAAATCGGTCTGACTGAGTTATATGATTCGGTCCCACCGAGTTTGGTGATTTGTGTGTAACGGTTAGATTTTTTTGTGGAGGCTATATATACCCCTCCACCCACTCTTCATTCGTGGAGAGAGCCATCAGAATATGCCTACACTTCCAACATACATTTTCTGAGAGAGAACCACCTACACTTGTGTTGAGGTCAAGATATTCCAATCCAACCAGATAAATCTTGATCTCTAGCCTTCCTCAAGTTTCTTTCCACTCAAATCATCTTTCTACCAAATCAAATCCTATGAGAGAGAGTTGAGTGTTGAGGAGACTATCATTTGAAGCACAAGAGCAAGGAGTTCATCATCAACACACCATCTATTTGCTTTTGGAGAGTGGTGTCTCCTAGATTGGTTAGGTGTCACTTGGGAGCCTCCGTCAAGATTGTGGAGTTGAACCAAGGAGTTTGTACGAGAAAGGAGATTGCCTACTTCATGAAGATCTACCCTAGTGAGGCAAGTCCTTCGTGGACAATGGCCATGGTGGGATAGACAAGGTTTCTTCTTCATGGACCCTTCGTGGGTGGAGCCCTCCGTGGACTTGCGCAACCGTTACCCTTCGTGTGTTGAAGTCTCCATTAACGTGGATGTACGATAGCACCACCTATCGGAACCACGCCAAAAATCTCCATGTCTACATTGTGTTTGCTCCCTCCAAACTCCTCCCTCTATCTTCATATGCAATTGTTTTACGTTCCGCTACTATACTCTTAAAATTGCATGTGTAGGTTGATTACTTGTATTGTGCTAAGTTGCTAAAATCTGCCAAGACTTAAAATTGGGAATAGGCTAGATTTTTATTTGGTCAAGTAGTCTAATCACCCCCCCCTCTAGACATACTTTCGATCCTACACCTGATCATCACATGGTGTCTCGGCACGACAATCTTTTGCAATGGTGCATGCTCAGGGAGAACACTTGTACCTTGAAAATGTTTTAGTGAGAGATCATCTTATAATGCTACCGTCAATCAAAGCAGAATAAGATGCATAAAGGATCAACATCACATGCAATCAATATAAGTGATATGATATGGCCATCATCATCTTGTGCCTTTGATCTCCATCTCCAAAGCACCGTCATGATCACCATCGTCACTGGCATGACACCTTGAGCCCCATTGTAGCATCATTGTCGTCTTGCCAACTATTGCTTCTATGACTATCGCTACCACTTAGTGATGAAGTAAAGCAATTACATGGCGATTGCATTTCACACAATAAAGCGACAACCATATGGCTCCTGCCAGTTGCTGATAACTCCGTTAAAAAATATGATCATCTGATACAATAAAATATAGCATCATGCCTTGACCATATCACATCACAGCATGCCATGCAAAAACAAGTTAGACGTCCTCTACTTTGTTGTTGCAAGTTTTACGTGGCTGCTATGGGCTAAGAAAGAACCATTCTTACTTACGAATCAAAACCACAACGATAGTTCGTCAAGTTAGTGCGGTTTTAACCTTCAACAAGGACCGGGCGTAGTCACACTCGGTTCAACTAAAGTTGGAGAAACTGACACCCGCCAGCCACCTGTGTGCAAAGCACGTCGATAGAACCAGTCTCACGTAAGCGTATGCGTAATGTCGGTCTGGGCCGCTTCATCCAACAATACCGCCGAACCAAAGTATGATATGCTGGTAAGCAGTATGACTTGTATCGCCCACAACTCACTTGTGTTCTACTCGTGCATATAACATCTACGCATAAACCTGGCTCGGATGCCACTGTTGGGGAACGTAGTAATTTCAAAAAAATTCTTACGCACACGCAAGATCATGGTGATGCATAACAACGAGAGGGGAGAGTGTCGTCTACGTACCCTCGTAGACCGTAGGCGAAAGCGTTATGACAACGCGGTTGATGTAGTCGTACGTCTTCACGATCGACCGATCCTTAGTACCGAACATACGACACCTCGCGTTCAGCACACGTTCAGCTCGGTGACGTCCCGCGAAATCATGATCCAATAGAGTTTCCGGGAAGAGCTTCATGAACACGACGGCGTGGTAACAGTGTTGATGAAGCTACCGACGCAGGGCTTCGCCTAAGCACCGCTACGATATGAACGAGGTGGATTATGGTGGAGGGGGGCACCGCACACGGCTAAAAGATCAATGATAAATTGTTGTATCTCCAAGGGGTGGCCCCCTCCCCGTATATAAAGGAGTGGAGGAGGGGGAGGGGGCCGGCCTCCTATGGCGCGCCCCATGAGGAGTCCTACTCCCACCGGGAGTAGGACTCCGCCCTTCCAAGTAGGAGTAGGAGTAGGAGAGGAAAGAAAGAGAGAAAGAGAAGGAAAGGGGGGCGCCCCCCCTCCTTGTCCAATTCGGACTAGAGGGGGAGGGGCACGTAGCTGCCTTGGTTGGCCCTCCTCTTCTCCCACTATGGCCCATTAGGCCCAATACACTCCCCGGGGGGTTCCGGTAACCCCCCGTACTCTGGTATATGTTTGAAACCTTTCGAAACACTTCCGGTGTCCGAACATAGTCGTCCAATATATCGATCTTTACGTCTCGACCATTTTGAGACTGCTTGTCATGTCCATGATCACATCCGGGACTCCGAACTACCTTCGGTACATCAAAACACAAAAACTCATAATACCGATCGTCACAGAACTTTAAGCGTGCGGACCCTACGGGTTCGAGAACTATGTAGACACGACCGAGACATGTCTCCGGTCAACAACAAATAGCGGAACCTGGATGCTCATATTGGTTCCTACATATTCTACGAAGATTTTTATCGGTCAAACTGCATAAGAACTTACGTTGTTCCCTTTGTCATCGGTATGTTACTTGCTCGAGATTCGATCGTCGGTATCTCAATACCTAGTCCAATCCCGTTACCGGCAAGTCTCTTTACTCGTTCTATAATGCATCATCCCGTAACTAACTCATTAGTCATATTGCTTGCAAGGCTTATATTGATGTGCATTACCGAGAGGGCCCAGAGATACCTCTCCGACAAGTAGAGTGACAAATCCTATTCTTGATCTATGCCAACTCAACGAACACCATCGGAGACACCTATAGAGCACCTTTATAATCACCCAGTTACGTTGTGACCTTTGGTAGCACACAAAGTGTTCCTCTGGACGGGAGTTGCATGTAACATCCCAAATTTTCAATTTGGAATGTTATACATTAGATCAACATGCATATCATATTTTTCTTGCATTTTGGTTGATCCTAGAAATTTCACGCAACTCAAGGACCTTCGGAGAGAGTTGGAGATTTCGTTATTTTCATATTTGAGAGTTTTCTCGAATTGGAAAAGAGGATCATTTGATTTATTTATTTCATCTTCAATTATTTTCCTATATCAAAATATAAGAGAGGGAATAATATGACTTTCCCAAAATTTAGGAAAATGAAGATCTAATGGATAAATCAAATTTTGTTTTCCGGTGTTTATTCGCATTTTATTTGGATAGGGAAAACTGCGCGTTTTCAAAAATTGCATTTTAGGTCCGGAGTAAAGTTCATTTTGTTCGACTCAATTTTAGGAGTCGGGGAAAATTTACTTTAGGTTTTTCGGAGTTCGTTTAGTTCTCTTTTGTTTTTTTTTCTGCGCGCTGAACCAGTTAAAAAAAAGAAAAGGAGCCCCCCCGCCAGGCCAGCCGGGCCAAAGGCCCAGCCAGCCGGCCACCCCAGCCCCGCACGCGCGCTAGGCGCCAGCCAGGCGCAGGCAGGCCGCCGCCTCGCCTCTTGCCTCTTAGCCGAGTCCTAGAAGGACTCTAGGGTTAGCCCCTCCCCTTTCCTTTGTTTTGTTTTCCTTTTTCCTACTCTATTTCTTGTCCCCTACCCCAAGAAACCCCCTCCCCTCCCCAATATAAATACCCCAACACCCCCCCTCTAAACACATCAAATCAAACCCCAAGCCCTCCACCACACCCCACCCCGCGCCCTACACCGCCGCCGCGCCCCTCACCCACGCCGCCGCCGCACCTTGCCCACGCCGCCGCCGCCCTACGTCGCCGCCGGAGCCCTCGCCGGAGACCTCGCCGGAGGTTGCCCCGCGTCTCTTTTCCTCGGATCGTTTTCTTCTAATCGTTTCGATTCTTTTCTTCTCTTCCGATTCGTTTTCTTTCCGGTTCTTTTCTAAACCGTTCCGGTTTTCTAGATCGGTTTTTCGTTTCGGTTTTCTTCTCCGAAACCCTAGATCGGATTCGTTTTCTTTTCCGATTTAGTTTCCTTGGACCGTTCGCCGGACCGTTCGTCCTAACGAACGTGATCACCGGATTCTTCTAGGTTACCGAACATCCGTTCGTTTAACCGTTCATCTTTTTCTTCTCGTCGGATTTATTCCGCGATCGTGATCTCAGATTCGATCTTCGTTCTAGTCTTTCTTCTCGCTCGTTTATCGGAATCAAGTGATTCAAGCGCCTGGAGTTTCGTTTCGAAACCGCCGTTCCGTCTAATCAACTTAAACAAGTTTTTGCCCTGGTAAAATTTGACCTAGTTTCAACTTGCTAGAACCGAGTTGTTTTCTTCCGCCGTTTGTTTTCTGTTTCTTTGTTCGGTTCGTTCTTTCTTTGCAACCGGAGTTCTTAAGTTGAACTATCTGGTTCGTTCTCTTGTTCGAGTTTTACCTGTGCATTAGATGAGTACTTATTGTATGCTTGTTGTTTGTCTGCGATAGATCACCCGGATTGCGCCGCTTGTTACTTCGAAACCCTAGGTCTCGCGGATCATCAGCAAAGCAAGTAACACTTTGATCATACCTTTTCTACAACCCAGTTTTATTGCATTAGATCAATCCTCACACATTGCATGCTTAGGATCTAATTAAATTGAGGGATGGGAAGTAGATGAGGTAGTACCTATTACCTGTATTATTATGAAACCCTTGGGAGTTACTTCTACGTTTGCTTATTATGCCATGCTATGCTAGTAGACGTGGATTGGGTGAGTGATATCCATGACAGATGTGAGATATTTAATTAATGGTTTATCTAAGGTGGAAACTTAAACACACATCTGGGTGGATTGAGGCACCTGATGTCTATCAGGACTTGCCTGTTTTTTTTCGGACCGCCACCCAGGCTCAAAGGGATCATAAGATCTTTCATGCTAGAAACTTCCGTGTGCAGCCACATGCTACTATGGGCTCTGGCATAGTTGACTAAGTTGTGCGAACTCTTACGGGGTGGACTAGCAGATGTAGGGGTTGTAGGTGGTATGGTCTACCCCACATGTAAGGTGCTAGTGCTTCTGAAAGACTATGTCTTGGTCATCCGTTTCTCAAACACCATGTAGTGCGAGAAAACAAACGGAGGCGATCGAGTCATGTGGGGAAAAGTGCGCAAACCTCTGCAGAGTGTA
Organism: Triticum urartu; assembly: GCF_056163025.1. NCBI lineage: Eukaryota > Viridiplantae > Streptophyta > Magnoliopsida > Poales > Poaceae > Triticum > Triticum urartu. The sequence continues at coordinate 315,073,090 of NC_141874.1, read as the reverse complement.
TAAACTAATCATGATTAGCCGTGTCCCCGGTTATGGACAACTTGAGTATCTAGTACTTGAATATCATGTGAATCTCAACATGTTACTTCTAATTAATGTTGTTGGGTTTTAATTATTCACTTAATTTGGATCGGAATGCTGTCAACCATTCTCGATGTTTCACAACCACCATGATAGTTAAATAAATTTATTCCTTTGCAGTAGGGAAAAACTGGCTTTACGCAAAACTGTAACCATAGAGCTTTCCACCAGCCATATATGCATATAGTATAGCTGTTTCATTCCATTACTCTCTATGTGTTACTTTGCCAGCATATCCCATGTGCTGACCCGTTTTCGGGCTGCACCTTCTCATGTTGCAGACTTTTCAGACGATGATTGAGGTGTTTTTAGGTCGTGGTCCTATACTCAGTGATGCCGTTGGAGTTGATGGACCCATTTATCTTCCAAGTCTTCCGCTGTTATCGACACTAGATGGCCTTAAGCCATGTTTATTGTAATAAGCTCTCTTTGAGACAACGATGTAATAAGTGTGTGATTGCCACTCTGCTATAAATCCTTTGATGTACTGTGTGGTGTCAGCATTACTGATCCAGGGATGACACCCAAGCACAGTAGACTTGATCCATTTGGGCCGGGTCACCACAGAGATGGTATCAGAGCCAGGTTGACTGTAGGACACGACCACTAAGTTAAAGCCATAGATCACCATTCTCTTCTCATTTTCTAAACTCCTCATATTTTCTACTCCTTTAGGATGACGCACGCGAAGATTAAGTACGCTCAACTGGATGAAGGCACACCATTTGGATTTCACCTGAAGGAAGTCACCAAGTACCTGAACATTGGATCACGGGAAACTTCAACGCCACTCTGCCTGAAGAGGAGCGCTGGAAGATTCAAGCTCACGTTTCGGGAAGAACATTCGCGCCAATCACGAAGCCCATAGATAGTGTTTTCAATGCACCAACCTGGAGTTTGGGAAAGAGCATGGCAGCTCATATCACCATAGGACGTATTGGAGAAGTTTATCAAGAAGACCTCAAGGACACTATCTACCAGATTTGCGGACGCCGAGACGAACAATGGGAGTTAGTCAGCACCAAGAAGGATAGATCCATTGCATCATTCATCCAGGAGTTAAACCAGCACATTCGACGCCACGAGAACCAGATGTGCAATGATATGATAGAGTTGAAGAATGCGAAGGCAAGGATCATCGAGCTAGAAGGAGAACTGAAGTCTACATGCAAGGACTACATGGACGAGATCGTAGCTCTAGCAAGACACAATGGCGATCTTAGGAAGGAGATTGAAGAACTCAAGAGGAAGTTAGCATCCCAGGAGGAAGACGAGTACGTCGCATGTCCGGACAACTACATCATCATCGACGACACCGATTCGGATCCAAGTGAACCCAACTTTGAAGACGAAGCTGGAGCAGATATCATGGAGTCTTCCACCGGTTCAAATTTCTAGATGACCACCAGATAGTAGTAGTATTCCCCCATGTAAACATTAGTCAAGCACTTTTGCGATAGTTTTAGATCGTTTGTAAGCCCTTGTTTGATTGAATGAAGTGATTTTGTGTGCATTTGCTCATGTGCATATGGGTAGTGTTTTCCCTTTAGACCTCATTCTATTCTTAATTCTCATCTTTTCTAAACCCTTAAATGCCTCCGAGACATGACCCCGGATTTACCATTAAGGATTGGTAACTATGTTTTTCCCTCAGACCTAATAGTATTGGAATCTCAAGGACTGGATGTGATATTAGGCATGGATTGGTTATCAAAGTATAAAGGGAATATTGAGTGTGCTAGTAAGTCAATTTTGCTTACCACACCAGAAGGAAGAAGGATCAAGTATGTATCCCGGCATGTGCCAAACAGGACACAAGTAAACTGCCTAACAGGAGTTGTGCAAGAAGAAGTACCAGTGGTGAAGGATTTTCCTGATGTATTTCCTGAGGAATTACCAGGCATGCCACCGGATAGGGACATTGAGTTTTTGATTGAGTTATTGCCAGGTACAGGCCCAATATCGAAGCGACCGTACCGGATGCCAACAAAGGATTTGGTGGAAATTAAGAATCAGATTAAGGAGTTATTGGATTAAGGTTACATTCGCCCAAGTTCCTCGCCTTGGGGATCACCCGTACTTCTAGTGGAAAAGAAGGATGGATCATTAAGGATGGTTGTAGATTATCGGGGATTGAATGAAGTAACCATCAAGAATAAGTACCCACTGCCAATGATCAACGATCTGTTTGATCGATTGCAAGGAGCTAAAGTGTTTCCCAAGATTGATTTGCAATCAGGGTACCATCAATTGAAGATTCGGGAGCAGGACATACCTAAGACAGCATTCACCACGAGATATGGATTGTATGAGTATACCGTTATGTCATTTGGATTGACTAACGCACCTGCCTATTTCATGAACCTGATGAACAAAGTGTTTATGGAGTTTTTGGATAAGTTCGTCGTAGTGTTCATTGATGACATCCTGGTTTATTCAAAGAATGAAGAGGAGCATAAGGAACATTTGCGTTTGGTTTTGGAGAAACTAAGGGAACATCAGTTATACGCCAAATTCAGCAAATGTGAGTTTTGGTTGAAGGAAGTTGGATTCCTCGGACACGTTATATCCGGAGAAGGTATAGCAGTTGACCCCACTAAGGTTGAGACCGTAACCGAATGGGAATCACTAACAATAGTTGGAGAGATCCGGAGTTTTCTTGGACTCGCAGGGTACTACTGGAGATTCATTGAGAATTTCTCAAGGATTGCGAAGCCTGTGACTGAATTGTTAAAGAAGGATACTAAGTTCAATTGGACTGAGGAGTGTGAGGCTAGTTTCCAGGAGTTGAAAAAAACGCTTGGTCACCTCACCAGTATTGATTTTGCCAGATCAGACCAAGGATTATGAGGTGTATTGCGACGCTTCACGTCGAGGACTTGGAGCAGTGCTTATGTAGGAAGGGAGAGTTGTTTCGTATTCTTCACGACAACTGAAGCCTCATGAGTTAAATTATGCCACGCATGATTTGGAGTTAGCAGCTGTAGTGCATGCATTGAAAACTTGGAGACATTTCCTCATTGGAAATCATTATGAGGTGTACACAGATCACAAGAGTTTGAAGTACATTTTCACGCAGAAGGAGTTGAACCTCCGACACAGGAGATGGTTGGAGCTCATCAAGGATTATGATATGAGATTGCATTACCATCCCGGAAAATCTAATGTAGTAGCTGACGCATTGAGCCGTAAGAGCCATGTCAATACTTTAATGACGGGGAAAATACCAAAGGAGTTAGCAGAAAACCTTCGTGAACTATGCTTGGAAATAGTTCCGAGAGGCTATGTAGCAGCATTGGAGATTCAGTCAACATTGATGGATAAGATCAGAGAAGCTCAGAAATCTGACAAGGAGATTGCTGCTATAAAAGAAAAACTGAGAAAAGGAAAATCAAGGGGATTTCGTGAGGATGAGCACGATACCCTATGGTTTGAGGACCGTGTTTACGTGCCCAATGACCCGGAGATCAGGAAGTTGATTTTGCAAGAGGCACATGATTCACCGTATCCGATTCACCCAGGGAATACCAAGATGTATTTGGATTTGAAGGAAACATTCTGGTGTACCGGAATGAAGAAGGATATTGCAGCATATGTAGCAGTTTGTGACGTATGTCAGAGAGTAAAGGCAGAGCATCAGAAGCCAGCAGGATTGTTACAACCATTGCCGATACCCGAATGGAAGTGGGATAAGATAGGCATGGAATTTATTACAAGACTACCTAGGACGAAAGCAGGATATGACTCGATATGGGTAGTAGTTGACCGTTTGACGAAGGTAGCACATTTCATTCCAGTTAAGACCACTTACACCAGTGCTAAGTTGGCGAAGATATACATGACTAGGATCATTTGTTTGCATGGAGTTCCGAGGAGTATCGTATCAGATAGAGGAACCCAATTTACCTCAAAGTTTTGGAATCAGTTGCATGAAACTTTAGGAACCAGACTAGAGTTCAGCACAGCTTTTCATCCGCAGACAGATGGACAGACTGAGAGAGTCAAACAGATTTTGGAAGATATGCTGAGAGCTTGTGCACTAGATTATGGATCTAGTTGGGACAATAACTTGCCGTATGCAGAGTTTTCTTATAACAACAGTTACCAAACCAGTTTGAAGATGGCACCTTTCGAAGCTTTATACGGAAGGAGGTGCAGGACACCGTTGTCATGGGACGAAGTTGGAGACCGTTAGTTCTTTGGACCAGATTTGATTAAGGAGTCTGAACGGAAAGTTAAGTTGATTCGCGATAGGCTCAAGGTAGCCCAGTCCAGGCAGAAGAGCTACGCAGATTCTAAACGCAAGGAGACAGTTTACGAAACCGGAGACAGAGTTTATCTCCGAGTATCCCCACTTCGAGGAGTTAAGCGTTTTGGAGTTAAGGGAAAGTTAGCACCGCGTTTCGTTGGACCGTTTAAGATCTTGAAACGTATGGGAGAAGTCGCCTATAAGTTGGAATTGCCAGAGGGACTGTCAGGAGTTCATGATGTATTCCATGTTTCTCAGCTGAAGAAATGTCATGCCGAGATGGCGGAGATACCGCTAAGAGATACCGTGCCACTCGAAGCGATTCAGTTGAAGGATGACTTAATGTATGAGGAGAAGCCAGTGAAAATTCTCGATTATGCCAGTAGAGTTACTCGCAGCAAGGTTATCAAATTTTGCAAAGTTCAGTGGAACCACCACTCAGAGGATGAAGCCACCTGGGAAAGAGAAGAAGATTTGCTCAAGGACCACCCTCACCTATTTTCTAGCCAACCCGAATCTCGAGGGCGAGATTCATCTTAAGGGGGGTAGGTTTGTAACATCCCAAATTTTCAATTTGGAATGTTATACATTAGATCAACATTCATATCATATTTTTCTTGCATTTTGGTTGATCCTAGAAATTTCACGCAACTCAAGGACCTTCGGAGAGAGTTGGAGATTTCGTTATTTTCATATTTGAGAGTTTTCTCGAATTGGAAAAGAGGATCATTTGATTTATTTATTTCATCTTCAATTATTTTCCTATATCAAAATATAAGAGAGGGAATAATATGACTTTCCCAAAATTTAGGAAAATGAAGATCTAATGGATAAATCAAAATTTGTTTTCCGGTGTTTATTCGCATTTTATTTGGATAGGGAAAACTGTGCGTTTTCAAAAATTGCATTTTAGGTCCGGAGTAAAGTTCATTTTGTTCGACTCATTTTTAGGAGTCGGGGAAAATTTACTTTAGTTTTTTCGGAGTTCGTTTAGTTCTCTTTTGTTTTTTTTCTGCGCGCTGAACCAGTTAAAAAAAAGAAAAGGAGCCCCCCCGCCAGACCAGCCGGGCCAAAGGCCCAGCCAGCCGGCCACCCCAGCCCCGCACGCGTGCTAGGCGCCAGCCAGGCGCAGGCAGGCCTCCACCTCGCCTCTTCCCTCTTAGCCGAGTCCTAGAAGGACTCTAGGGTTAGCCCCTCCCCTTTCCTTTGTTTCGTTTTCCTTTTTCCTACTCTATTTCTTGTCCCCTACCCCAAGAAACCCCCTCCCCTCACCAATATAAATACCCCAACACCCCCCCTCTAAACACATCAAATCAAACCCCAAGCCCTCCACCACACCCCACCCCGCGCCCTACACCACCGCCGCGCCCCTCACCCATGCCGCCGCCGCACCTTGCCCACGCCGCTGCCGCCCTACGTCGCCGCCGGAGCCCCTTGCCAGAGACCTCGCCGGAGGTTGCCCCGCGTCTCTTTTCCTCGGATCGTTTTCTTCTAATCGTTCCAATTCTTTTCTTCTCTTCCGATTCATTTTCTTTCCGGTTCTTTTCTAAACTGTTCCGGTTTTCTAGATCGGTTTTTCGTTTCGGTTTTCTTCTCCGAAACCCTAGATCGGATTCGTTTTCTTTTCCGATTTAGTTGCCTTGGACCGTTCGCCGGACCGTTCGTCCTAACGAATGTGATCACCGGATTCTTCTAGGTTACCGAACATCCGTTCGTTTAACCGTTCTTCTTTTTCTTCTCGTCGGATTTATTCCGCGATCTTGATCTCAGATCCGATCTTCGTTCTAGTCTTTCTTCTCGCTCGTTTATCGGAATCAGGTGATTCAAGCGCCTGGAGTTTCGTTTCGAAACCGCCGTTCCGTCTAATCAACTTAAACAAGTTTTTGCCCTGGTAAAATTTGACCTAGTTTCAACTTGCTAGAACCGAGTTGTTTTCTTCCGCCGTTTGTTTTCTGTTTCTTTGTTCGGTTCGTTCTTTCTTTGCAACCGGAGTTCTTAAGTTGAACTATCTGGTTCGTTCTCTTGTTCGAGTTTTACCTGTGCATTAGATGAGTACTTATTGTATGCTTGTTGTTTGTCTGCGATAGATCACCCGGATTGCGCCGCTTGTTACTTCGAAACCCTAGGTCTCGCGGATCATCAGCAAAGCAAGTAACACTTTGATCATACCTTTTCTACAACCCAGTTTTATTGCATTAGATCAATCCTCACACATTGCATGCTTAGGATCTAATTAAATTGAGGGATGGGAAGTAGATGAGGTAGTACCTATTACCTGTATTATTATGAAACCCTTGGGAGTTACTTCTACATTTGCTTATTATGCCATGCTATGCTAGTAGACGTGGATTGGGTGAGTGATATCCATGACAGATGTGAGATATTTAATTAATGGTTTATCTAAGGTGGCAACTTAAACACACATCTGGGTGGATTGAGGCACCTGATGTCTATCAGGACTTGCCTGTTTTTTTTCGGACCGCCACCCAGGCTCAAAGGGATCATAAGATCTTTCATGCTAGAAACTTCCGTGTGCAGCCACATGCTACTATGGGCTCTGGCATAGTTGACTAAGTTGTGCGAACTCTTACGGGGTGGACTAGCAGATGTAGGGGTTGTAGGTGGTATGGTCTACCCCACATGTAAGGTGCTAGTGCTTCTGAAAGACTATGTCTTGGTCATCCGTTTCTCAAACACCATGTAGTGCGAGAAAACAAACGGAGGCGATCGAGTCATGTGGGGAAAAGTGCGCAAACCTCTGCAGAGTGTATAAACTAATCATGATTAGCCGTGTCCCCGGTTATGGACAACTTGAGTATCTAGTACTTGAATATCATGTGAATCTCAACATGTTACTTCTAATTAATGTTGTTGGGTTTTAATTATTCACTTAATTTGGATCGGAATGCTGTCAACCATTCTCGATGTTTCACAACCACCATGATAGTTAAATAAATTTATTCCTTTGCAGTAGGGAAAAACTGGCTTTACGCAAAACTGTAACCATAGAGCTTTCCACCAGCCATATATGCATATAGTATAGCTGTTTCATTCCATTACTCTCTATGTGTTACTTTGCCAGCATATCCCATGTGCTGACCCGTTTTCGGGCTGCAACTTCTCATGTTGCAGACTTTTCAGACGATGATTGAGGTGTTTTTAGGTCGTGGTCCTATACTCAGTGATGCCGTTGGAGTTGATGGACCCATTTATCTTCCAAGTCTTCCGCTGTTATCGACACTAGATGGCCTTAAGCCATGTTTATTGTAATAAGCTCTCTTTGAGACAACGATGTAATAAGTGTGTGATTGCCACTCTGCTATAAATCCTTCGATGTACTGTGTGGTGTCAGCATTACTGATCCAGGGATGACACCCAAGCACAGTAGACTTGATCCATTCAGGTCGGGTCGCCACATTGCATAATCTCATAGTCATAGGAACATGTATAAGTCATGAAGAAAGCAATAGCAGTAAACTCGATCAAGTGCTAAGCTAACGGAATGGGTCATATCAATCACATCATTCTCCTAATGATGTGATCCCATTGATCAAATGATTAATCGTGTCTATGGCTAGGAAACTCAACCATCTTTGATCAAAGAGCTTGTCAAGTAGAGGCATACTAGTGACACTATGTTTGTCTATGTATTCACAAATGTATTATGTTTATGGTTAATACAATTCTAGCATGACTAATAAACATTTATCATGATATGAAGAAATAAATAATAACTTTATTATTGCCTCTAGGGCATATTTCCTTCATGATTCCCATGATTGTGTGCACCATATGCATCCCATGAATAATAATGCTATTGTTGCGCCACACACTTGCTATAATCGCATGCTTAATCTGTGTCCCCATCCTGTTATACATATCAAATATTCTTTCATGATGGATAACATGTTCTTATACCATGCATCAAATTTCTTTAAACGATGCTTATCTAGTGCTAACTCACACGTGCACATACACATAGATGGATGATGTGTGCATTTACCACACACACAATTTCTTTTGTTTGTGTATTTGTTGTGTTGGTACCCATGCTTACTTGTCAACCTCACAATCCCATGAGTTGACGAAACGAGCTCTAGAGAGCAAAAATGACTTGGTATCCCATGGATTGGTTTCCACACCATTTCCATTGCGCCATGACTTCGTGCATTTCTTCTGCCCTCACTTGGCTATGGGTTCTTGTCCATTACATATTATATGCCCATCTTGCCATGTTCACTTCACATGATATGCTCATTTCCATTTGGATGACATGCTTTGGTGACCCATGCTTTGCATCTCACATGATCCATAATTCTAGGACTCGTATGCGTATTTGCAAGCTTGGTGGAGATATTGCTTGTTATTGCCATGTTCCTTTTGTGACCCATTCCAATGATGATACTATGATCTCGCTTTGTGTTCGTGCTTGCGATACGTCATGTGCATTACCTATACCTACTATTTGCTCACATGATATGATTGCCATGCTTTGCCCTAGTGTGTTGCATCTTCGCTCCACTAGTTTGCACGACTTGATTACTATGATTGCTTGCCTTGTTGCATCACCGATAATTCATACTTGCTCATTTCATGAGGTTGATGACAACCATCTACACATGATTGTTATTGGTTCTTGTCATATATCTCCATATATTGCCTCTCTCATGCTACATGACTTGCCATGTATTGAGTGCAACAATGATTTTAGTCTTGCTAATGAGATTGCCCCCATAGCATTCTCGCATATATTTGGAGATTTTGACATATTCCTTGTGAAGCGTGCTTGTCTTACCTCTTTGCACCATATACCTAGTGGCATGAGATGATGTGCTTACATGCCATGTCACAATCCTTTGTCACGCCATATGCTATGCTTGATAATGACACTTTTTGGGTGAATCACCTCTTGAATGTTTGGTTTTGCACTAACGCTAACCACATTTCTTTTTCCAATTGTTTGTTATCCTTGCTCCTTTTGAAGGAACCACAAGACGGTGCGACATTGGAGACTGCCCATTCCGAGCTTGAAGATGATGAGTACTTGGTGATTGTCCACCACTACACGACGAAGCCATCTCTTTGCCATGGTGATTTGGATTTCGATCTGAGGTCAGAGCTTTCCCAAGGGATGGGAGATGATGCGGAGCATCCTACGGACATCACCATATCAAGAGCCCGTTTGGCAAGTGCCATGTGTGACATCTACTTAACAAACACAAAGGTGAATCATCTCCTCTTCACGTGCTCACTTGACCCCTTCGAGGATGGTATACTACTTGACATTCCTCTTGTGTGCATGCCTAGGTATTGTCGAAGCTTCATGGATGACGAGGAGGAGTGAAAGCGCCAAGAAATGACTGCACCATCCGCAAGGGAAGCATGGAAGCGAAGACAGAAGAAGATAGAGATGTGGAGTCTACAGCGACCGGAAGCCATCGGACATCCGACACTCTACAGCGCCCGGACGGCCGGCGTCCACCGGACGTCCGACACACCCTCGACCTGCCACTCAGGAAACGAGCAGCAGACCATGTCTACAGCGGCCAGACGACCGACGACCTCCGGATGTCAAACATACTACAACCACCGGACAACCGACCGCTACCAAAAAACCGATGCCACCTCAACAAGGCCAAAATGTCAGATGTCCAACCCGCACCAGACGACCGGTCCCTCATGAGCCATCGGACGTCCGACACGACCGGACATTCGGTACCTGCCTGTGCGCAGCCGCAGGCCTTGGGCCTTGTATCTTTCTCCCACTTACCCCTCCGTGGCTTAGACTATAAATAGACCTCCCCCTTCTCCTTTCTAGGGTTAGCAAATATGATAGCTCATTTGTATGTGAGCTTTGCTCCTACCTCCTCCTCTTGAGAGAGAGAGAGACCACTCCATTGGAGGCCAATACCTCCATCTAGGAGAAGATCCCGAGGGTTTCAAGACCTCTTCACAGAGAAGATCCTTCTAGGATTCAAGCCCCAATCTTCTTTGGATTTGGGATGAACTCTACCTTGTATCTTTCCCTTTTTTGTTCATGTACCCACGTGGATCTTGTGTGTTTGATTGTCTAGTGAATGCGTGATTGGACTTGTTCTTAAGTGTTCCTCTCGTGATTTCCCTCATGTTTCCCCTCGTGTTCTTCATGGGATCCCCTCCAAATCGAGAAAGATCATCCCCTAGGGTTCCACCCTACACCAATAGCCTTCTAGAAGGTATCCCAAAAATTGAAAGTGAAGATGCTTCCACAGTCTGAGGAGATCAACTGAGGAATCATGTGCAATGAGACCACTCTAGAAGTGTAAAACTTCGCCAACTGAGCTGTAGAGATAGATTCCTTGACTTGTAGGAAGTGAGACAGTTTTGTGAGTTTTTCAATGACAACAAAGATAGCATCATTCCGTCTCTTGGATTTGGGAAAGACGATGACAAAGTCCATGTCAATGTGGTCGAACTTCCACTCAAGAATAGGTAGGGAATGAAGGAGTCCTGCTGGACACTGGTGTTCTTCTTTCACTCTACAGTAGACATCACACCCATTTACAAACTAAGCAATCTCAAGTTTCATATGAGTGCACCAAAAAGTTTGCTTGAGGTCGTGATACATCTTGGGACTGCCTGGATGAATGGAAAGGAGAGAATTATATGCTTCATCCATTATGACCTTCCTTAGACCACCCTTTGGAACCACTAGCCAGTCCTCGAAGAACAATGTGTCTTTGTCATCCATGTGATAGAACTTGTAGTTGGAAATGCCCTTGGCGAAACTATCGAAAACCTTCTTCACCATGATACCAGGAAGTTGTGCCTCATGAATCCGATCCTCTAAAGTTCGAGCAACTTGAAGGTTGGCAAGAAAGCCTTGAGGAATGAATTGAAGGTTGAGCTTCATGAAAGCTTGACGAAGATTGGGATGAAGTGGATTGAGAATTAAGCTGTTGCAATATGCTTTACTACTCAAAGCATCTGCGGTCACATTGGATTTGCCTGGAATGTACTCAATGCTTGGGCTATACTCTTGAATCATCTAAACCCAACAAGTTTGCTAGAGATTGAAGTTGGGATGAGTGAAGATATATTTCAAGCTCTTATGATCGGTATAGACTTCAACTTGTCTGCCCAACAATAGATGCCTCCGGGTGATCAAAGCATGGAGAACTGCCGCTAACTCAAGATCATGAGTGGGGTAGTTCCTCTGATTTGGCTTCAACTGCCGATAAGTGTAAGACACAACTGTCTTTTCTTGCATAAGAACTCCAGCCGGACCTTGCAATGAGGCATCATAGAATACTTGGAAGGTTTTGGATTCATCTAGAGGAGTAAGGACTAGAGCTGGAACGAGCTTCTCTTTGAGTGTCTTGAAAGCAACATCACACTTAGGAGTCCAAGCATATTTGACATTCTTCTGGAGGAGGTTAGACAGAGGCTTGGAAATCTTGGAGAAGTTCTCCACTAATCTTCTACAATATCTTGCAAGCCTGAGAAAGCTTCGATGTTGCTTGACATTTTGAGGAGGCTGTCAGTTGACAATAACTTCAACCTTTTCAGGATTTACTGAAATGCCCTCAGTAGAGATAATGTGAACGAGGTAGAGTACGCCCTTGAGCCAGAATTCACACTTCGATAATTTTGCATAAAACCAATGCCCCGTGAGCTTGTCAAGAGCCAAACGCAGATGCTCTGCATGCTCTTCAATCTCGGAGAAAATCATCATGTCGTCAAGATAGACGAGGAAGAAATTAATCGTGTAAGGACTGAACACATAGTTCATAATTCTTGAGAAAATTGGAGGGGCATTTGCAAGACCGAATGACATCAACTTATACTCAAAGAGCCAAAGCTTGTCTAGAAAGCAGTTTTCGGAATGTCTTCTTCATAAATTCGGATTTGATGGTATCCCATATGAAGATCGAGCTTGGAAAACACCTTGTCACCTTTGAGTTGCTCGAATAATTCATTGATATTGGGAAGTGGATATTTATTGTTGATTATCTTCTTTTTCAATGGTCGTATGCAAAGTCTTTCTGTGCCATCCTTTTTCTTGAAAAAGAGAACACCAAATCCCCAAGGAGATGAACTTGCTCTGATCAGACCCAGACGCTCTTGTTCATCGAGTTGTTTCTTCAACTCCTGCAGCTCTGCTGGCCCAAGCTTATAAGGATGTCTACATGTGGGTTTTGTGTCGGGCCTGAGTTCAATCACAAACTCAATAGCTCGGTTAGGAGGCATTTCAGGCAATTCTTCTACAAATACATCCTCATATTCACAGACCACTGGAATTTGAGATATGGCATTAATCTCGCCTTACTCCTTGCGAGAGAATAGCTGAATGGTGTTATTGCGAGCTGCAAAGATAATCACCTCTTCAGAAGAATGGGTCAATTTAATTTCTTTGGGAGCACAATCAAGAGAAGCCTTGTGCGTAGAAAGCTAATCCATGTTGAGGATAAGATCAATATCATAATTCCCAAGAACAGTTGGAGAAGTTGGCAAATAATAATTGCTCATCTTAATATCCATGTTAGCAACCATTGAGCTCGCATGCATGAATAAACCCAGAGAAACAACTGATAACAGACAAGGCAAATCTTGAAAATCCAACTCATGCTTTGATGCAAAAGGTCTTGAGATGAAAGAATGTGATGCACCAGAATCGAACATACCTTTAGCGGGAATACAGTTAACTGTAAGAGTACCCATGATCACTTCAGAAGACTTCTCTGCTTGAGCTGAGTTCACCATGTTCACCCTTGCTGACTTGGGATTGTGCCTGACAATTGCATTGCTTGGAAGTCTGCCAGGAGGAGGAGGAAAAAGGTGCCTCTAGTTGAAGCGCTTATTAGAATAGTGACCTTTCAGACCGCATTTGTGACAACTGACCTCTGAGAATGGGCGAGCAGGAGGACTGCCTATCCTAGGAGCTTGAGGCCTCTGCTGGTAAACTGGGTTGGGTGGCTGGGTAGAACCACGACCACTAGACTGCTTCTGCTAAAGTGGAGGACGAAACAGAGGAGGAGGCGAGAGTCAAAAATTATGCTTCTTAGAAACCACTTGAGAGGAGAACAAGGAGAGAACCGCATCTATGAGTCTCTTCTTAGAAGCTTCAAACTCGATCTGAGATGATTCTTGCTTGGGAGCCAAGTTATAAAATGGGTCAAACTCAGTTGGCTCGGAGAGAATAAGAGCTAGCTGGAGGTCCTGTCTAAGACCACCCCTAAACTTATAGATCTTGCTCTTCTCATCTAGAATGTCTTGCTTGGCATATCAAGCAAGATTTTGGAACTTGGTGTTGTATTGATACACACACATGCTGCCTTGCTTCAGTTTAAGGAATTGCTCATGCATGCCCTCGGTAACACTTCCCCAGATGTGATGAGCTCAGAAATTATGGCAGAAGTCAGTCCAGCTGAACACTCGGCCCCCTTTGAGTCTCTATACTGCTGCCAAATACTAATCAACTTCCTAGTTCTTGAGTTGGAAGGTAGCAAACATAATGTAGTCCTCAGGCCTGACATTACTGCACTCAAAATGCTTATTGGTGCCAATGAGCCAATTGTTGGCATCCATCGGCTCTGCACAGGCACTAAACATCTTGGGCTGATTTAGGAGTAACTCATTGAGAGTAGCAAATTGAGGCTAATTGTTCAAGTTCCCTTGGCCTTGATTTCCTTGTCTGCCTTGGTTGCGCTCTTGCATTAGCTGAATCAACAACTGAGTTTTGGCATTGGTGGCCGCCATGAAAGCTTTCCATGCCTCTGGAGGTGGCGGTTGATTTTTCGATTGCTTTTCCTCATTCCAATTCAGATTCAGGCAAGTTGCGGGAGCCATCCTGAAGATGGAGACAAAAGTTAGAATCATAATTGGGGAATATCCAAGCTTAATCAAAAGGCCAAATAGATTGCAACATATAGTCTTCACAAATAGCATCGGAACAGGAAATTTGGATGAATGCATTCCAAAGGTAGGATGATCCATCAACTGATTGAGAAGCCACTTCGAATAGCGTTAGAATTAGCGAACAAGCTAACGGACTAGAAACAAACATATGACAGAGATTTTGTCCAAAGTGTTCATGATGAGGCCCATTGGGCACGATGTATAGAAGACATCAGAATGATAATGAGACGTCCCCCAATAGGCATAACCAAGGACTCTTTAAGATGCCTCGAGACCACTGTAAATCGGTCGTGACAAACGAACCACTAGACGTTAGACCCCAACCTCAAAACATACATCTGTCGGAAAGAATTCCTGGTTGACTACTTGAATTCCCACCTAGGAACTCTCAAAATTTTGGCTATGCAATCCGGTATAACAAGCTACAAAATGTTTGAAAACAAAATCTGCTCCAATTTTTTATAAACCTATTATTATCTTGAAACCAGCCACACCCGTCCCTCACCTCATCAAAACAGCTCAAGGAATATATTCTGGGTGAAACGTAATTTATTTCTACTGATATATGTATATCGAAACTAGAGTGTTTTATTTCATGTTTGTGAACAAGTATTATTCTACTACTTTGGATCCATAGCAACGCACGGGCCGGCACATTGGTAGTAGTAAGAAACAAATATCGAGTTTGACAGAAGTTCATGTAGTGGTAGCACCACAAGGCTGGGTGCAAGAGTTACATTTCCCACTCGGAGCCTACCGGACTGAGCTTCGGCGCCTTAGTACACCTGCCTTTCAGTCCATGACATGTGGACCCGATAGGTGGTTGGCCCACATGTCATGCTCATAAAGGCAAAGGGGTGGTGGGGCGGAGAGGAGTGAGGTGCAGGTCGGGGGACGTGGTGTCCTGGGTTCGAGCGGCGGCATGGGAATCGCGTGTGGCTATGATAGAAACTTGATGGTCATCGTAGTTCAGCTGGCCTACTTGTCATGCACACAAAGGTAGAGGGGCGGTGGGGGCCGAGAAGGGTGAGGCGCACGTCGGGGTACGTGGTGTCCTGGGTTGGAGAGGCGTCGTGGGAATCGCGTGGCAGTGGTAGAAATGTGATGGTTAACGTAGTTCAGCTTCCATGGACAAGTTGTCATGTCTACTGACAGATGCATTGCATATCGATCACTGCAAGGAGTAGTAGAGAAAACTAGGCAAATAAATAGTTTATTATATTCAAGAAAACCTACACCACTATACTTGTTCCAAAGACATGCACACTAGAGAAATAGTTCCTCTATCAATATATACTAAGAGGAAAAAATTCTGAATAAGAGAGGAAATAGTTCATCCATCTATAATGCCCTGCTACTGGTGCAGCTTCTTCGTCTCATTTTCTGTGGCAGGCGGCTTCTCTAAAAGCTCTTTCGACCTTGCAGCTATCTCGAAACTCACACGGGCATCCACGGCAGCATATTTTATCCGCTCGTAGGTAAGGGGTAATTCTCCCATCCAGACAACCTTAATCTCAGTGTCTTGTCACACTTCTCTAGATTTGTTCTGAGCACATATTTTGCTACGTCGAATAGGGATGGTGTTTGTATATCATAACCGTCTACAGGAATTTTGGTTTCTAGGCCAGTGATGTTTTTCAAATCAAGGTTTTATGGCGCCAGCTTTTGTTTGTCCCCTTTGATGTTTGCCCCACAGAAGAATATGTCCTCCTGAGACATGAAATTGTTCATCTCACCTGGTATGGAGGGTGCGTGTATGATGTGACACACCAAAACTTCACCTTCGA
This sequence comes from Triticum urartu, assembly GCF_056163025.1. NCBI lineage: Eukaryota > Viridiplantae > Streptophyta > Magnoliopsida > Poales > Poaceae > Triticum > Triticum urartu. The sequence goes on along the minus strand of NC_141874.1, from coordinate 315,057,076 downwards.
GGCACAGCTGAAGGACGGCGGCATGTTGGATCTTCCCAATGGCATGCTTCGTGTGCTCTGCGTCGCGACTGATGACCTTCATCTCCACCTTTTCGAGGAAGTTGGATACATTGTTGATCCACTCCCGAACAACCCTTGGGTGGTCAGTGACGGTGGCAGCTATGCCCAACGAGCCTTCGCTGAGGACATGTTTGATGCTAAAAAGTTGCATAGGGATCTCTTTCGCCATTTGGAACTGCTGGACCAGAGGGCTATGGTTTGGAGTATTAGGATTAGGTGGCCAGTATAACTAGAAGAAGATGATTATTTAAAGGGGCTTTGAAATTACTCCAGGAGTATCTGGAGAGGTTAAAACAGTGTGAATCTTGTGGGATTTGAATGCAAATGAAGGAAAGGTGAAGAAGCCGAGGAAAATCGGTTCCCGATGGAGTAGTAAATGGGAGAAGTAGCATGCATGCAGTGCATTAGATGGCTAGGTAGACCAACCTGCAAAACAAAAAGCCTATGCGGGTAGCGTACTGATTATTATTCAATAGTAGGAGTAGTACGTGTCCGTGTACGTGGCCATCCTTCTATAGCTACATGTGTCACTAGCTAGTTGAGGTAACTCTTTCAAATCACCATGGCGAAACATTTTACGATTCCTTTTTATTTCTGCACCCCTCCTGAAAGGTAGGACCTACAGAAAACCCACATGGGTGGATGAACAGATATACAAACATATCCATCTCTTTGCACACAAAAATTTGTCGTAGATGGTTCCGATGGATATTAGCGTCTGCGTGCGAGAGACAACATTGTCTGGTTAAGGAATATGTGGTTATCCCCAAAAAAGAAAAAGGCCTTCTTCACACTTCCTCATGCACGAGAATTTGGTTCTGCTCGCAATATGGATGCTACCTGGAGGATGAAGTAAACCTAGAGGCATGCAGGTACGACCTCTTTCCCTATACAGTACTACTCCGTATGTTACTACTACTAGTAGTACACCTGTAGTACACTTGTTGGTCAAAATATTATTCATCTGATCATCACAGCAAAGTGACAAGACCCTGCGCCCGAGGTGACACTAGTCCAGGCAGTGTGTTCGGATTACGAAAGTCAGCCTCACCATGTGCACTGCATAGTCACTGTCACTGTCGCTGTATAGCATGACTCACCTTGTCTCCCTCTCCCCTAGCACCACTCCATCTCCATCTCCATCTGGCCAAAGATCCTAAGGTCACTCTTCATCATCTCACCGTGCCCCCGCATACCCTCGCCTCGCTCGTCTCCCCTTAGTACCACTATTCGCTCGCTAGCCACTCCAGCACCAAGAGCCTTCTCCCCCGTAAATCAAGCCCCAAAAAACCCCACCTTCCAAACTCCATGATACGTCTCCAATGTACCTATAATTTTCGATTGTTCCATGATGTAATATTATCAATCTTGGATGTTTTATAATCATTTTATATGATTTTTTGGTACTAAACTATTGACATAGTGCCAAGTGCAAGTTGATGTTTTTTGCATGTTTTTTTACATCACAGGTAATCAATATCAAATGGAGTCCAAACGCAGCGAAACTTTTTGTGGATTTTTTTGGACCAGAAGACAACCAATGGGCCGAAGAAGCACCTGGGGGCTGCTCCGAGGGGAGCACAACACACCAGGGCATGCCTAGAGGCCCAGGCGCGCCCTAGTGGGTTGTGCTTGCATCGGATGCCCCCCGGACCGCCTATTTACTCTATAAATACCCCAATATTCCAGAAACCCTAGGGGAGTCGACAAAAATCAATTCCAGCCACCGCAGAGTCCAGAACCACCAGATCTAATCTAGACACCATCACGGAGGGGTACACCACTTCCATTGGTGCCTCTACGATGATGCGTGAGTAGTTATTTGTAGACCTTCGGGTTCGTAGTTAGTAGCTAGATGGCTTCTTCTCTCTCGTTTGATTCTCAATACAATGGTCTCTTGGAGATCCATATGATGTAACTCTTTTGCGGTGTGTTTGCTGGGATCCGATGAACTTTGAGTTTATGATCAAATCTATCTCTTTTTATCCATGGAAGTTATTTGAGTTGCTTTTATCTCTTATATGCATGATTGCTTATAGCCTCGTATTTCTTCTCCGATATTTGGGTTTTGTTTGGCCAACTTGATCTATTTATCTTGCAATGGGAAGAGGTGCTTTATAGTGGGTTCGATCTTATGGTGGTTGATCCCAGTGACAGAAGGGGAACCGACACGTATGTATCGTTGCTACTAAGGATAAAATGATGGGGTCTATTTCTCCATAAATATATCTTGTCTACATCATGTAATCCTTCTTATTGCATTACTCCATTTCTCCATGAACTTAATACACTAGATGCATGCTGGATAGCGGTCGATGTGTGGAGTAAAAGTAGTAGATGCAGGCAGGAGTCGGTCTACTAATCTTGGACGTGATGCCTATATAATGATCATTGCCTGGATATCATCATGATTATTTGAAGTTCTATCAATTTCCCAAGAGTAATTTGTTTACCCACCGTTTGCTATTTTCCTCGAGAGAAGCCACTAGTGAAACCTAGGGCCACCAGGTCTCTTTCTCATATTATTTGCCTTTGCGATCTATTTTCCTTTGCTTTTATTTTCAGATATATTAAACCAAAAATACAAAAATAACTTGCTGCAATTTATTCTTATTTATTTTATTTGGCGTTCGATCTATCAATCTACTACAATTTATTCATGTCTGTTTGCCAATTTCTGGCACCGTTACCCAAAAGGGATTGACAACCCCTTTAATATGTCGGGTTGCGAGTATTTGTTATTTGTGTGCAGGTGCCACTTATGTATTGTTGCTTGGTTCTCTTACTGGTTCGATAACCTTGGTTTCATCACTAAATACCTACTGTCGTTGTGCTACATCATCCCTTCCTCTTTGGGGAAATACCGATGTAGTTTCAAGCCGCATGAAAAGGAATTTATGGCGTCGTTGCCGGGGAGGATCATCAACATATACCAGGTTCCTAATCAAAAATCTCATCTCCTTGCAATTTACATTATGTGCCATTTGCCTCTCGTTTTCATCTCCCCCCACTGTACAAAAAATTTCCATTTTAATTTGCCTTTTTTTCGTTCGCTTTTTTCTCGTTGGATCTCTTGTTTCCTTGTGATCTTGTTTGATATATTTGCTTGTGTTACCATGTGTATTCTATTTTCTTGCATCTTTGCTTGCTAAAAGTCTACTAATATGGATCCTCATCCACTTGCTAATCTTTTTAAAAGATCCAATCATGATGAACCAATTGCTAGTGATTCGAGTGCACTAGATTATCTTTATAAAGTTTTTCTTGAGATTCGTGAATCTGAAAATTGTGATAAATAAATTTACAAAGTGATTCATTATAGTTCCTTAAATGAAAAGCATGATTGAAATTATTTTACTATAAATTCTATTAATGTCAATTGTGCTAATAATATGCAAAACCCCAAGCCTGGGGATGCTAATTTTGATATGTCCACCGCTTATTGCAATGATCATGATTGGGGTGATTCTTCTTATGATCTTGAAAATTTATTTAAGCCTCATGATGAATATGTTTGCGATAATATTGAAAGTGGGTTTGGAAGAGTGTCAACTTTAGCTAAAAATAATCCCACATATTTTGAGAGTGTTCAATCTTATGAATTTTTTTATAAAGATGGGATTGGAGAGGTCATGACTTTATTTGATGATAATCCCACTATTTTGAAAGAGTGTCAACTTTGCATGCATGTGGATCATGAAGAGAATAGTTTATGTGATAGCTATATTTTTGAACTTGATCATGATCCTACATTTAATTATTATGAGAGAGGAAAATATGGTTGTAGAAATTTTCATGTTACTAATTTACCTCTTGTTATGTTGAGATTGCTATTGTTTCTTTCTTCTTCCTCGCATATGCTAAAATATTTTTTGTCTTGATAATTTGTTTGCCTACAAAATTCCTATGCATAGGAAGAATTTTAGACTTAAATGTGTTTGTTACAAGTTTTATGATGCTCTATTTATGCTTCAATTCTTGTCTTTCATGTGAGCATTTGAAATCTTATGCCTAGCTAGGGGCATAAAACGATAGTGCTTGTTGGGAGGCAACCCAATGAATAAAATTTATTTTTTATTATTGCTTTATGTTCTTGAGTGTTAGCACAATTATGCTACAGTTATGATTGTATTTTTTATGTTTTAATTAGTGTTTGTGCCAAGTAAAGCCATTAGGTTCTTCTTGGGCGATAGTTGTTTGATCTTGCTGAAAAACAAAAACGTTTGCGCTCACCAAACAATTCTCATCTCTAACCAAAGAGAGATATAATACCAATTCTTTTTGCAGAAGATTAATATACAAATTACCCAGGTCTTCCTAATTTTTTACAGTTTTTGGAGTTACAGAAGTATTCGAAATATCTAGATTGCTACAGACTATACTATTTTTGACAGATTATGTTTTCTTTGCATTGTGTGCTTGTTTTGATGATTCTATGGTTTTCTTTGATGATTTTTTGCCATAGAGAAGTTGGAATACTGTAGATATAATGCAAGAACAAAATATGAATTGGTTTTCTACATCACTTATAGTAGTGATTCACTTTCTTATACTAATGGATGTCACGAAGGTTTTGTTGAGTTTCCTGTGATTGAAGTTTTCAAGTTTTGAGTTATCTTACGATGGATGAAGGAATAAGGAGTAAGAAGAGCCTAAGCTTGGGGATGCCCTGGCATCCCAAGCTATTATCCAAAGGGATAAAGCAACTAAGCTTGGGGATGCCCCGAGTGGCATCCCCTCTTTCTTCTAACGACCATCGGTATTTTACTCTAATATATATTTTTATTCGTCACATACTATGTGTTTTTCTTGGAGCGTCTTGTATGATATGAGTCTTTGCTTTTTTTTGTGTTTTAAGTCTTGACCCCTTGCTGGACACACCTATTTGAGAGAGCTAAAAATATGACATGGCTTGTTAGAATTGCTCTCTATGCTTCACTTCAATTTTTATGAGCTATGGATTTTCTCTAATGCTTCACTTATATATTTTTGAGCATGGTGTGCTTTAGTATTTTTCAAGAAATTCTCTCTTGCTTCATTAAATTAATTTGAGAGAAATAAATATCATGCTCATGATCTTCACTTATATTTGTTTGAGCTTATCAAAAGCAACACATGGAAATTAGTCTCAAAGTGATAGATATCCAAGAAGGATATAATAAAAACTTTCATGATGATCATTGGACAAAATAAACTTGTTTCTTAGTAATAGTTTTGAGATATGATGATGTGATATGTGAGTCATGTTAATGAGTAATTATCCTTTAGTAAGAACATTGGTTTTAAAGTTTGTGATTGCCTATGCAAGCACGAAAGTCAATACTTATGCAATGAAATTACATCCTACTTGTAGTGCATTATTCAGTGTTAATTATGATTGATGCTCGCTTATGAGATTATTTGTTTCTTGGATGGTCGCTTCTCAATATTTTGCTAGCCTTCACTTTGTACTAAGTATGATCAGTACTTGTGCATCCAAAATCCTTTAAACCAGTTTTGCCACATGATTCCACTGTATCTACCTATATGCGGTATTCTTTTGCCGTTCTAAGCAAATTTCTATGTGCCATCTCTAATATTCAAAATAAATTTCTCTTTTGTGTGCTCGTATCGCTCACAAGGCGGTGAGGGGTGGCTAATATTTTCCATGCTAGATGTGTTATTCTCACGATGAGTGTTTATTCACTTGTCATTGCACAAGAGTAAGGCAAAGGTATTAGTGATGCCCAGCCCCGAAATGAAAAATGAACTTACTTTATCTTGTCAAATAATAAATTCATTGGGAAGTGTTGGTATGGAAGGCTGGGGGGTCCTGGATTAGGGTGTCCTCGAGTGTCCGGGCTGTGTGATATGGGCCGGACTGATGGGCCGTGAAGATACAAGGCAGAAGACCTTCCCCCGTGTCCGGATAGGACTCTCCTATGCGTGGATGGCAAGATTAGTGTCCGGATATGTAATTTCCTTCCTCTACAAACTGACTTTATACAACCCTAGGCCCCTCCGGTGTGTATATAAACAAGAGGGTTTAGTCCGTAGAGGCTATCAGAAATCATATTGGCTAGACAGCTAGGGTTTAGCCATTATGATTTCGAGGTAGATCAACTCTTGTAACCCCTATATCATCAAAGATAATCAAGCAGTATGTAGGGTTTTACCTCCATTAAGAGGGCCCGAACCTAGATAAAATCGTGTCCCCTTTGTCCCTTGTTACCTTCGATCCTCAGACGCACAGTTCGGGACCCCCTACCCGAGATCGGCTGGTTTTGACACCGACATTGGTGCTTTCATTGAGAGTTCATTTGTGTCGTCGACAGAAGGTTCGATGGCTCATTCGATCATCGACAACGATGTTGTTTCCGGGGAATCTTTTCTCCCTGGTCAATGTTTTGTGTTTGGCGGCTTCGCTTTGCATGCCAGTTCAGTTGGTCACCTTGAACAGATCGATAGCTATGCCCCTGGTCATCAAATCAGGTTCGGAAGCCTGAACTATGTCGCTGATATCCTAGGAGACTTGATCTTCGAAGGGTTCACAGCCTCGACCGCTATTCCTCATCTGCAAGAAGGAAACCCATCGGATCCACCATCACGCACCGTTCAAGGATCAACTATCATTCCTGACCCAGCCTTAGATCCAGAGCATACCACCGCGTCTGAATACGGGAGTATTAACCGCAATGGACTCTCTCCTACTACGGAGCTCCCCGCTAGAGTCCCAGAGGCGGCCATATTATCTGTGGACCAAAACCCAAACAGGGTTCTCCCTGTCATCAGAAAGCCGAACTCACCTTTTGATGTTAACTCTGAACTTTTGAGGTCTGCGTCCATTGGGTAGGGCCGAGCAGCGTTCATCAGGCCCAGCTCCACGGATTCTCAGCCACCAGCCCAGTTTTCACTTCTAAGCGAAGCTCTAGACTTAATGCGATCTCTCGCCATCACTGAAGTGTCGCTTACCGACTACGCCCAGCCCAAACTAGGGGTAAGTGCGGGGAATTTTGTGTCCCACCCACCACCCACTTGGTAGCCATTGTTGAGGACTTAACCGACATGCTAGAGTACGCCTCCAAAGGCATCGACGGTATGGACGACGATGTCGGAGCCAACCCAGGCCAAAATCCGCCTATCTCCAGGAGTTGGACGGCCACCTCTATATACAACATGTATATGGTAGGTACACCTTAAAAGGATGACGACAACGCTAAAAACCCGACTAAGTACAAGCCTGTCGGGGCACCATCAAAACGCCGATGTTAGCGGCGCCGCTCAAAAGCACATCACGAAAAGGAAAGCAATACCGACACTGGAGACAACACTCCGGATGACGCTAAAGACCCCAAAGACCCCGTCGAGCCTGCGTCCGAGGAGGATGAATGGGAGGAGGGACAAGTTAACCCCTACGAACCTGTCCAGAATGAGGATTTAGAGGATAGTAACTATCTTCGGTCTCCGAGGAGGATGTCAGCCTCGGCAACGAAGATTTCGTCGTGCCAGAGGAACCCCTCGAGCAAGAGCACTTCAAGCGACAGCTAATCGCCACTGCGAGGAGCCTAAAAAGAAATAGCAACAGCTTCAAGCCGAACATGATACACTCAATGACAAATGGACCCAGGTCCCAGCTGCCTAAGAATATGTCCTCGAGCGCCCAACAAAGAGTTATGCGAAGTGTCGGCTAGTGCCAAAATTTGACGACGAGGTCCTTGAGCCAATACTGTCAAGATATAATCACGTTGATGAACTAGACCCACCACCACGTGGACGAGACAAAGCGGCTGCTTATTCCGAACACAAGCCCGCGCCACCTCACCATCAAGACAAATAGGTAGCGGCTCCAGGCTACACTTACGACTTGCATCAGGACCTGGACAATAGAGCCGGTCAGACTAGATCAATCTACGGATCAAGGGGACGCGCTCCAACAAGAGACAACAGCCATCAAGCCTGAGGCGATAAGCATAACCAAACTCGGGCTAAAAACCAAACACGGATGTCATCCAAGCTCTGTCGTGACATTGCCCGATACAGTGGTGCTGAAGCATACGATGGAACGACAGATCCCATTGTATGGATTGAAGACTTTCTTCTCCATATTCACATGGATCGCGGTGATGATCTCTACACCATTAAATACCTCCCCCTAAAGCTAAAGGGACCAGCACGACACTGGTTAAGTAGCATCCCAGAGAACTCTATTGGCAGCTGGGAAGATCTGGAGGATGCCTTTCGAGACAAGTTCCAAGGTACTTATGTCCGGCCACCGGATGCCGATGACCTTAGTCACATAGTCCAGCAACCTGGAGAGTCAGCCCGTAAACTCTGGACTCGGTTGTTAATTAAAAAGAACCAAATCGTCGACTGTCCGGACGCCGAAGCCCTAGCGGCCTTTAAACATAGCGTCCGCGACGAATGGCTCGCCCGACACCTCGGTCATTAAAGTCAAAGTCTGTGGCAGCTCTTACCGCACTCATGACCCGCTTCTACGCGGGAGAAGATAGTTGGTTAGCTCATAGAAGCAACAAGTACCAGCGACCCTGGCACCTCCGAAGACAGGGATGGCAACGTCAGGCCACGACATAACAAACATAAGCGTCAGAACAATAATGAAGAAATTGAAGATACGACAGTCAACGAGGGATTCAGTGGCTCTAAACCCGGTCAGCGGAAGAAGCCATTCAATGGAAATAGGAACGGTCCATCTAATTTCGACAAAATACTCAACAGACCTTGCTAGGTTCATGGCACCCCCGACAAGCCCACCAACCACTCCAATAGAAACTGCTGGGTTTTTAACAGGCCAATAAGTTAAACACTGAACATAAAGGGAAAGGGCCGCCAAGCGAGGAGATGATGAGCCCTGCCCACGGAACACAGGGGGACATAATTCCCCCTGAGGTGAAGACAGTGAACATGATATATGTCACACATATCCCTAAGAGGGAGCGCAAGCGCGCACTAAGCGACACCTACACCGTAGAGCCTGTCGCCCTAAAATTTAACCCATGGTCGGCTTGTCCGATCACCTTTGATCGCAGGGACCACCCAACCAGTATCCGACACGGAGGTTCAGCGGCCCGGTACTCGACCCAATCATTGATGGATACCATCTCACTTGAGTCCTTATGGACGGCAGCAGCAATCTTAACCTGGTCTATCAAGACACTGTCTGTAAAATGGGTATTGACCAGTCAAGAATCAAGCCTAGTAACACCACCTTTAAAGGAGTGATACCAGGCGTAGAGGCCCGCTGCACGGGTTCAGTAACATTGGAAGTAGTCTTCGGTTCACCGGACAACTTCCGAAGCGAAGACTTGATCTTTGACATTGTCCACTTTCGCAGTGGTTACCACACACTGCTCGGACGAACCGCCTTCGCCCGCTTCAATGCAGTACCGCACTATGCTTACCTAAAGCTCAAAATGCATGGACCGCGCGGTGTTATCGCAGTCAATGGAAACATGGAGTGCTCCCTCCGTACTAAGTAGCACATCGTGTCCCTTGCAGCCAAGGTACAAAGTGGCCTCATCAAGTCGAACAAATCATTGGCAATCAAGCCCCCGGACACTACTAAGCGAGTCTGGCCTACTCTGCGGAATGATAGCTCGATGGATCCTGAGATGGATTAGCAGCTTCGCCTCTGTCAATCGCCTCATAAAACCGCAGCATATCACTACAAAAAATACACTCCCGTGATGATACGTGTTTGTCATAGTAGGTTGCGTTTTTAGTCATGCATGTACATCCATGAAGATTTTATGACAGAATCAAGATAGTCATACCTGTGCTGTCGTAGAAGTGTTCCATGACATTACCAAAATTATCACCACGGAAGTGTCCACTTCCATGACGATAAATCGTGCGTCACAGAAGTGCTTTCGTCAAGGGTGACAGACACGTGGCATCCACCGTAATGGAACGCCGTTAAGCTATCGGGTCTAGTTTTGGATCCAATAACCCATTAACAGCCCCGACAAATGGGGATTTTCCACGTGTAAAATCATCATTGGCTGGATGAAACATGTGTCGGCTCACCGTTGGGACATATGTCATCCACTCATTGGATCCAAGGTGCCTATCATACGTCGACATGTGGCATGGCCCAACAGAGGCCCATTCCTGTGAAAAGGCCGGCCCGTTTGACTTGGTCAAAAGGTGGCGAGCCGGCACACGGAAAGCCTGTTAACGGCATGTTCGCATATAGCCCATTTACAACCCGCTGACTCACAGCCCATTACGGCCTACCGGAATTAGGCCCAGTAGCGTCATCTCGGCCGTCCAATATGATTCCATCCCATTGTAACTTCTGGCCCATGTACGGCCCATGACGTATTTTGGCCCATATGAGTCCCCTTGTAACTCTTGGCCCATTAATGACCCGTGGTGAAACCGGCCCATAATGAACAGTGTATCGCTTTATACCCATTAGCAGCCCATTATTCCATTGGGTTGTTTCCAGCCCGTGTTACCTTTCGGCCTTCTCAGGGACCATTTATTCTTGGGCTCATTTCCAGCATTCGGTTACTTACGGCCCGTTACTGGCCTTTTCTGCTTGTGGGTCAAATTCAGCCTGTGGATACAGTCGGCCCGTTTGTGGCCTGTTAATCTGTTGGGCCATTTTCATAGCATCATCAAATACGGCCTATTAATGGCACATTATGGTCAACCCACAAAACGTACGATTTCCACTCTAGACCGTTTACGGCCCCTTATATGGCCCGTATAAGGCCCATAGATGAGACGGCCCGTAGAAGGCCCATTGATCCGACGACCCATAGAAGGCCCATTGATCCGACGGCCCGTAGAAGGCCCACGGATCCGACAGCCCATAGAAGGCCCACGGATCCGACGGCCATAGAAGGCCATGGATCGTCCATCCCGTAGATGGCCCATGGATCGTACGGCCTATGGAGGGCCATGGTCACGACAACGTTTGGGTGAGTTGGCCCCCGTTTGAACGATATAGCATATTCAAAGAATTGTCCTACTCTATACTATCACCTCTAAAAACATACACTATACAATAAAGAGACTAAGGCATAGAAACGTAGAATAATCCTACACTATACAATAAAGAAATTATAGCCGATTATACCCACTGGGCATTGGTTCGGCACCAGTGATAATAAAGGATACACAAACAGCAAATTACATACACTAGGCAAATACAAATCCTACATCATGGACGCGCATCAACATAACTTACCATTTGAACTATAATCTCTTTAGAAAATAGGATTGGCCGGATTTAGATAGCACAAATTTCAGTCTGCAAAATCTCCAATTCCTTCGTTGTTACCTCAGTGTCTTGTTTCATTTTTTTGACTCCTGCATCTAATACCTGCATGTCCAGTCTCAACTTGTTGATTGTACGTTGAGAATCATGTACACGTTGTCTTGCCACCTCTAGTTGATGCTCAAGAATATCAGCACATTCCAATTCCAATCCATAATCATTCGGTAACGGCCGTGCCGCACTGCTCGCAAATCTTTGTCTTGATGTCACTTCATCCTGAAATGTTTCTGTAAGTACACATGACTAGGGCAAAAATATAGTTACAACAGTGAAGTGAGCAAGACAGACTATTTTGTAAATGGCAAAACAGGACTAACAATAATGTTATACGTCATGAAGCATAAGCATGTGATATTTTCAAAATTATAAAAAAGGTAGTCTATGCAGCCTACATACAGAAATCTCTCTTAGCTCACCAGAGGAGCATGATGTTGGGGCCTAATCCAAAACACAGACAAATTACAAATTTAGACAACATGTTGTGTAGAAGTAAGCAAGCAGTTGGCCATTCTGTAGCTCAATTAAAGTCTTAGGGAGCATAATGAACAGCAGAGGGTTTCATACAAACATACTACAACAAGCAAAACTATGCAATCGTTAGCCTAGTATAAACTAGACTGTGAGCCTCATGCAATAATAGTTGGTTATAGACTTCAAAGCTTCAGGCACACTTCGGCAGAGTAATTAAATGGTAAGGCCTTTAATTATGTTAACTAATAGTTATACAAGTACCCAACATCAGGAATCATTCTTTGGGCATCTCATTAACTAAGGACAAATAAAGAAATTGAAAAGAGCAAATTAACTATGCCTGAAACAAACAAGGAATTGAACTGTTGAGTTGGATAAAGTGACTTACCTTAACAGGTTGAAGAGGCTCAGTGCAGCTCCTACTTCTCTTGCAAGGCTCCTTCCTAACATCGTGTACTTTGAAATACTCGATCTTATCTTCATTGCACCCCCTCTACAAGGTGACACAAAGTAGTTACTCGTCTCCTTGGAAGATAAATATGCATACTTTCCTGTCTGTGAACACAAAAGGATGAGATTATAACAAAACAACACCACATAATGAAACATGCTGCATCTCTTGCACTTACATAGAATGAAATGAGCATTTACTATGTCTGCACTATGTAAAAACTAGGCATACCTTCGAACTGGATCTCCAGGTACTCTTGGAGAGCCTACTTTAGTGTATAGCCAAACCTTTATGTCACCTATGAGTTAGAAAAGGCCCCACTATAGCAGCCCTTAGTGTTTAAATTGTTGATAAGCTCTATTATTAGGTCAAGAACAGCAAGTAATCAAAGCAAACATTCCTAGTATGGCTGGCTGATGCAAACAAGCAATTGAACAGATGTGTTAGCAAATCTGACATATCAAGAAAATAAGCAAAGAAGGAGGCTTAAAGACCATCACTTGACTGACCAGATTTAAGGGGCATTTAAACATCATGGGCAACGTATGAACTAACATAAACATTGCATATTCCAGAATCTAAAATGGAATGCACATGTATTAGGTTATGCCGTGTATGATGATGCCTAAATGTACACTATAGCAGGCATGAGAGATTCATCATTGCACGCACAATTGAATTGCAGGTTAAGGGCTAGTTCTATTCCGCCTTTTCAGGGCTTATTGTGAAAATAAGCCATAAAAGATGTAAAGAAGTCCTTTTTGAGTTATGGGCTTGGGCTTAACTAATTGCTCTTTGGAGGGGGTGTTTCGGGTAGAAACTCACTAAAAATTGAAGGGAAGGGGAACAGTGAAATGACTCTGTTGTCTGCCTATATTACACTCAAAATGCAACTGCTGACGCCCGCGTCACACCTCACCCTCAAGTAACATACACGCAAGTGTTCATTGCCCTTCCCGCTTGCATCTCCTATCCCCTTTCCCTCTACCTCGATCCCTGCTTGCAGCACTAGGGTTCCTCTAGCGAGCCATCGCCACTGGTCCCATCTTGCCTGGTCCTCGATGATGCTCTGTCCAGCTAGGCTACATGGCCGGCGGGTAGGGGAAAATCTCCCTAGCTGCTCCTCCCTCTGGTGCCGCCCCTCATTCTCATGGTCTCCAACAGCTGCTCCACTGTGGTTCGTCCAACGCACTACTTCGGCAGGCGCTGCACAACTACGGCTGATGCCACAGTGCGGCGGAAGGCACATTATTCCCCCTCCCCACCTCCCAAGCCGTGGCCTTGAGGTGCTGTTGAAGGATGAGCTCATCCAACAAGGTGAGGATCTCCTCTGATTTTTTACCAAATTTTCATTCTGATCCACTATACGATGAATTGCTATGAGCTGCTTCTCCTGCTGCTATATGATGCATTGCTATGAGCTGCTTCTGCTGTTGCTATATGATGAATTGCTATGAGCTGCTGCTGCTATATGATGAATTGCTATGAGCTGCTGCTATATGATGAATTGCTATGAGCTGATGCTGCTGCTATATGATGAGTTGCTATAAGATGCTCCTGCTGCTGTATGATGAATTGCTATGACCTGCTCCTGCTGATGCTATATGATGAATTGCTATGAGCTTCTCCTACTGCTGCTATATGATGAACTGCTATGAGCTGCTCATGTTGCTGCTATATGATGAATTGCTATGAGCTGCTCCTGCTGCTGCTATATGATGAATTGAAATGAGCTGCTACTGGTATATGATGAATTGCACGCTGCTGCTGCTGCTGTATCATGAGTTGCTATGAGCTGCTGCTACTGCTATATGATGGTTTCAGGTGGTGCTGCTATATGATAATAACCAGCCACTTGGACCATCGAATTTTAATAAATAATTGTTCTTCATTTAAATGTGGGTCATGCATTCTTCGTTTAAATTAGGCAATGGGATCTCTATGGAAAATATTGACCAAAGTAGATTGTGCCAAGTAGATGGTATCTTTGTAGTTGCATTTTGAGCAAAATAGTGATGGTCTATTATCCTATCATATTAATTACTGCACTGGGTTCAATTTGTGATGTTTGCAAGTCAAATTAATTTTCATATGGGCAGCAAAATGAAAAATTATAATGCAATCTAGACTTGTCACTGATCATACCAAAGATAAGCTGAAAACACAATGAAAAGAACTGGTTGGCTTATTACATGGAGCTTATATTCACAGGTGTTTATTTTCTTAGGATAACTCGTAATAACCGTCCCTAAGAAACTTGGCCAATAGAACTGACATATAAATAACATGTCATGATGATTGCAATGGAGGAGTGACGTACCATAGCACACTATATAGGCTCACCGCTGCCTCTCCTTTTTTGGCGATGTTCCATGAAATTGCCACATACATCTTGTACTTTCTCATTGTGTAACACTATCTGCAAGTTGACACGGCTAATTTCAGACATCTCTACATGATAATACATTGCATATCCCTTGCGCATATTTAAACCAGCAATTAATGATTGTGTGTGTAGCATCAACTAGCCATGACTCTATGTGCTGGACTAGCAGGCACTCTAAGGGAGCCTAATGTAGTGCACTGGAATTCCTACATGCCACCTACGATTTTGTGTAATGTACTGCCTCTGTTCCTAAATATATGTCTTTGTAGATATTCTAGTATGGACCACATACAGATGTATATAGATGCATTTTCGAGTGTAGATTCACTCATTTTGCTCCGTATGTAGCCTATAGTGGAATCTCTAGAAAGACTTATATTTAGGAATGGAGGTGCGAGTTAGTATCATGTATGACATCTACATATCTAATTTAGTAGCCAGTAGTAGAAATCATTGTCTGCACAAAGGGATTACTGGTCGACAATCCTAGCAAAGCACGCTGGCAGGCACAAAACAATACAAGAGAGAGAGACACACTTACAAGATCATAGCAATGCCTCAGTCCAGGATCTTGGTTGGCCAAGCTATTAGATCCAGAAGAAACATCATCCTTGTAGTTTTTGCCAGCTGAATAATAGGTAACAGCGACCTGTTAGTATATTTGAAGTACATCAGGTAGGTGATGCTGGATGGGTTTAAGGGTGACAAGTACCTAGGCCATAGCGGGTGCTTGGCATCTTGCCAGACGGTGGGAATCAGGTTAGGAACGTCAAGGGTGATGACGTTGCGCTGGCTGTCGGGGTCCGGTAAGGAGATCTAGAACCGTCGAGTAGGGTGTTTGTGGAGCGGCTCCGGTAGGGTGGACTACGGTGTGGGTGAAGTGGATCTATGGCCAGGAACGAGGGCATATGTGAAGCTGCTCCGGTGGTTGGGTTAAGGATGGTGTCGATGATGCGGATATGCGGCCGTGGACGGGGTGTCAGAAGCTGCTCCAGTAGGTTGGATGAGGGTGCGAGGAAGCGGATCTGAGGCCCTGGACTTGTGAGTTGGCAAAGCGGCCCCGATAGCGTTGATAATGGTATAGGCGAAGCTACTCCAGTGGGGTTGATGATGGTGTTGGCGAAGCAGCTCCGGTAGGCTTGAGGAAGGTGTGGGCGAAGAGGATCAGAGGCCGTCGACGGGGGCGTCGGTGGGGCAGCTCCAGGGGGTGTGGATGAAGCGTCTCCGATGGGGAGTACGAATGAGCCGCTGCAGATGCGCTGCGGTTGATGAGAGTATCGGCGAAGCAGATCCGGTGCCGTGGACAAGGCCGGCACTGAATGGGCTATGGTACAGTGGTGGATGAGCAGTCTACTAGTTTCTAGGGGAGGTGGGAGGGGTAGATGCGGCCGCGGAAGCAGATCCGGTGAGGTGGATGCCGCTGGCAGTGAATGGGCTCTGGTACGCCGGTGGATGAGCAGTCTAGGGTTTTGAGAGGGGAGTGGAGAAAGGTCGATGAAGTACGGACGGCGCGGTGTAAGATGCTTTGGTGTTGTGGAGTTAGTCATTTTTGCAGGAGGGGGAGAGGAAATGGGGGTGCCGTGTGGTGGGGGGAACCAGAAGTTACCAATGCAGCCCCGACCTATTATGTAGATGAGGGCGGTATTGTAACTGTTGGTCTCCGTGCACCAAGGACAAAAGGGGAATTTCGCATGCTAAAGACTAAGGTGGCGCAAATTTTAGAAGGAGGCAGGACATTTTGCGGCCGTCAGGATCGTTCGTATCCAGTTTCAACTAATTTTGGACCGAGCTAGCGGGAAGGTCATGCGAGACTGTGTACACGGGGCACGCGTCAACAGTTAATAACTGGTGTGAAGTCCACCCCAGAAAAAAGATAATAACTCGGGATGATGCGCCGATAACTTGGATGTTCACACGGGCGCGGCCAATCGTACGGGTGTAGTGGCGCGTTCACAAAAAAGGGATCAAACACTAAGCCTATGTATTTCTTGTGTAAATAGATAATTTAGTACAATTGGTTATTTAGTTTAAACATAATGCATTGACGTGTTAGTGTAGAGGCGCACAAAAAGAAATAGATATTGTAGTCCACTACTTAAAAGTGTTACCTCATATGATTACATAGCCTCCATTTCATAAATTGCGTACCAGTTGAATTCCTATATGAATATTACATATATTACTTCATAATATAACCATAAATCATCCAAGACTAATGATTTTGAATTCAAGAGTAACAATGGTGCATGTACATGATATCTACATCGGTTGTTTGAAGAAACATCATTGTAACTTTGGCATGCACAACTGAAAAGGTTTATTTAAATATAAAAAATGTGATACATGAGTGTCCAATCTTTATAGCGTTGTATCGATATTGTACCTTTGGCCACGATATGATGTAGATATTCATTTATGTTCAAGCGATGCACGTCCATGATCGCTAGATAGTGATATGTGAATGAATTGTGCAATCTCTCTCACACGCATACATATCTCATTTCCCTATGGGCATCGGAATCACACACGCGCACTTTGTGTATTTCTCTCCCTCAGTCAAGGTTAGAATTTGTCTTTCTACCCCGTCCTACAAGTCTCTCACACAGAAACACGCACGCTCTCTCTGTCAAACACGCCCACCCCTTTAATTCCGCCCACCCACTGCCACTAATGTCTCAAAGTATAATAATGTCTCTCACACATATGCCTAAGGTTAACTCGAGTTCCGGAACCATATGAATACATACAATGGGATTCCAGCACAGCACCTTTTGTTTTGAGATTTCGCTCTCTCTCTCTCTCTCTCGCTCGCTCTCTCACACGCATACATATCTCATTTCCCTATGGGCATCGGAATCACACACGCGCACTTTGTGTATTTCTCTCCCTCCGTCAAGGTTAGAATTTGTCTTTCTACCCCGTCCTACAAGTCTCTCACACAGAAACACGCACGCTCTCTCTGTCAAACAGGCCCACCCCTTTAATTCCGCCCACCCACTGCCACTAATGTCTCAAAGTATAATAATGTCTCTCACACATATGCCTAAGGTTAACTCGAGTTCCGGAACCATATGAATACATACAATGGGATTCCAGCACAGCACCTTTTGTTTTGAGATTTCGCTCTCTCTCTCTCTCTCGCTCGCTCTCTCTCTCTCTCACACACACACACGCTTGCATTTGCATGCACACCGTTTTGTTTATCTTCATGATGCTTTAAGTATGCCTCGCACAAATGCTATCTACCTATTCCTTAATATAGCTAGATATGTGTCACACAAACTCCTTCTCCCTACTAGCAAGATGCCCATGAGCACCTTTTGTTTTGAGATTTCGCTCTCTCTCACACACACACACACACTTGCATTTGCATGCACACCATTTTGTTTATCTTCATGATGCTTTAAGTATGCCTCGCACAAATGCTATCTACCTATCCCTTAATATAGCTAGATACGTGTCACACAAACTCCTTCTCCCTACTAGCAAGATGCCCATGCGTTGCATGGAACATCAAGATGCATTTGTATGAGTAGTTTATCTTGTGGGAGAAAAGGATGAACAAGGGAATGCCTTATTTGCAAATGCGGAGAGCGGTGTGGGTATCTTTTTGCAAAATTGCCACAGTTTCCTTCCTATCCGTCGGATATAAATCGGATGGCCTATAATGCAGGATGGCAGGAACACCATCATCACCAACTTTGTTTTTTATAAGAGTAGAGATATGTAAGTGTCACTGTCCCCCCCCCCCCGATACACACACCCACACCCACACAACCACACACACACATTTCCCAACACCAAAGGAGTAGGGTGACACCTCGACCTTGATACTAATCTATCGACTGGCTTCTCTATCAAACACACACACACACACACACACTACCCGACACCGAAGGAGTTGGGTGGCACCTCGATCTTGATAGTAATCTATCTACTCCTCTTTCAAACACACATGCACACACTCACTAGTTGTGCCTCTGTGCCTACCACGCACACTCTCGATACGTCTTTCTCTCCCTCCCACTCCCCCCGCCACCCCAATAATGATAGCAGAAGGGTGACAACTCGATCTGATCATAATCTGTTAATTGGTTTCTCTCTCGAACATTGTGTCTCTGTGCCTCACTCAGTAGCCCCCTCGATATGTAGACTTCTCGCGCGCACACAACTGTAGTTACGATGACACGGAACTCAGTGTGCCTCATTTTTACCGGCCTGATGTGATAGTTTTCACCCTGTTTTCTGTTAATTAACAAGGCAACCTTTTCTTTGTTACTACTAGTGAATCTGAAATCATTCGGGGCAGACATAAAATATATCACTTCAACCCAATTATCGCAGTAACTATTTTAAAAGAAACTAGCTAGATGCCCGTGCGTTGCATGGAACATCAAGATGCATCTGTATGAGTAGTTTATCTTGTGAGAGAAAAGGATGACCGAGGGAAGGCCATATTTGCGAACGTGGAGAGGGGTGTGGGTATATTTTTGCAAAATTGCCATGGTTTCCTCCATATCCGTTAGATATAAATCTGACGGCCTATATTACAGGATGTCACGCACACCATCATCATCAACTCTGTTTTCTATTCCCTCCGTTCCTAAATATTTGTCTTTTTAGAGATTTCAACAAGTGACTACATATGGAGCAAAACGAGTGAATCTACACTCTAAATTATGTCTACATACACATTCAGATGTGGTAGTCCATTTGAAATCTGAAAAATACAAATACTCCCTCCGTTCCTAAATATAAGACCTTTTAGAGATTGTACTATAAACTACATACGGATGTATATAGACATCCTTTAGAGTGTAGATTCAGTCATTTTGCTCTGTGTATAGTCTATAGTGGAATCCCTAAAAGGTCTTATATTTGGGAACGGAGGGAGTACTTAGGAACGGATGGAGTATAAGAGTAGGCATGGAGAATATCTCATGCATGGTCTACAACAAAAATGTGCTGGACTGGTTAGCGCCGGATGCTCGCAATGCGATGACATGAGTTCGAATTTTGTCCTTAACTTTAGATTTTTATATTATATATTACTTATGTAATACTCCCTCCATCCCAAAATTCTTGTCTTAGATTAGTCCAGATACGGATGTATCTAATACTAAAACGTGACTTGATACACCCGTATTTAGACAAATTTAAGACAAGAATTTTGGGACAGAGGGAGTATATACTTCTTTTGCTACTGTACTGACAGTGGAACCCACAGAGTACTTAGAATACAAGATTACGAATGGACTTGTTTCTTTTTAACTTTTTGTACAAAGTTGTAGCCACCCTACAAGTCACATGTACACTGTACATGCAATTAACTTTTTATAGAGGGACAATCATACACACAATTAACTCAAATGGATTGGATGTCACTTTATTATTTCCAGCATAAGAGCATCTCCAACGCCAGCCAGCAAATTTCCTCCCGCTTCCTTCCGCGGATGACGACATCAAATGCCAGCGGCATACATTTTCATAACTCTAACCAACCAGATGAAATTCATGCAAACACGGATTGATTTCATATAAGCATGAAGAATTTCGTATAAAAAGCCAGATCTTCATATAAACATGATGGATTTCATTACATTTACATGAACTAAGCGGTGCCAATCCGGCTCTCCTGGTATAATCAATACTCCCTCCGTCCGAAAATACTTGTCCTAGAAATGGATGTATCTAGACTTATTTTAGTTATAGATACATACAATTTATCCATTCTTAGAACAAACATTTCCCGCCAACTGGAGAGGGAGTACATAATCTAAATGGCCGCCAGCGGATCCCTTTGTCTTCCTCATGTCCGGCAGACACTTGCGGGGTCGATGAAGGTCCTAGGAAGAGACGAAGCAGCAAAGAAACCACCTAAATGCGCAGTCGTCGCCTTGGCGGTGGCCTTCATGGGTCCCAAGTGGCGGTGGCCTCCCGTGTTCTACTTCTCCTCGATGATGGAGGTGGACACGGAGAAGCTGGCCACCGACTCGTCGCTCTCCACACACCCGGCTTCTGTCTATGCCTGCATGGCATTGCCGCAGGAACGGGAGGCGCGCCCACAGACACTGGTCGCGCGGTACGACGCGGCACCGACGACGCCCATACCGGTGTGCTCGTCGCCGTGCCGGCGTGGAGCAACTCTCCACTCCTCACCGTGCTGAACTGGAGCAGTGAGTTCCTGATCCACGCGCCTGCTTGGGGCGGCAACTGGCTTCGTCGGGCCAAGCGAGGTTGGTGAAGCACCGAGCGGCCTCTCCTATATCCGAAGGGCTCATCGGTCCATCCAGCCGGGTAAAATGCCGGAGAACGGCTCCTCAGGAGCTATCGGAAGAGTGGAGAAGATGGTGAAGGAGGAGATGGGGGAGCGGCAGAGGGGTGCGATTCTTGCCCACTGTCTATCTGGCCTCGTGTAAATAGAGTGCAGACGGTAGGAGCTTGGCCGGCGTCTAGCCTCGTTTAAACTAAGGGCGGACGGGAGGGGCTCGGCCGGTGTTGCGTTCAATTCCGGCCCGCTCATGAATGGACGTGTGGCAGGAGTAGGTTTCTCGGTTTGCATGCTGGTTTAATAGAGGCGAGGAGGCGTGTTCAGCCGGCCGTGCATCGCGTGGCGGAGTACTATTCAATTTGACAGCGGGCGGCACAGTTCCCGATACGGATTTAATGCGGACGAGGGAGAGAGTAGTAGTTCCCGAAATGTTGAACGACCAATGCATCCTCCTTCAATTAATGCATGTGGGAAGTAATGGGAGGAGGACCGGGAAAAGAGGCTCCACGATGTGAATGCAACGCGGTTTGCCCTCATATAAAGGCGCCCCTCCATTCCAATGCATCTACCACATCATACGCACCTAAGCATTTGCCTGAGCACCTACACTACGCACAAAAGTCCTCGCTCCAGACCCATGGCGGCGATGCGCGCGAGCGGCCAGCGGTTGTTCCACATGGTCCATGACGCCGGCCTACGGCATGGCGCCGAGGATCGTCTCTAGACGGTGTTGGCGACTGGCTGGTGGATGGCTGCCGTCAACGCCCACTACGACTCTCAGTTGGACCAGATGATTGTGGCACCCCGGCTCAGAGAAACCGGAACGCCCCGTATTCCAGCCCAGAGATCGAGGAGAAGTCTCTGGAATATGACACTGCTTGACATAGAACAAATCATCTCTTATTACAAGAATAATAATTACACGGGTCTGATGTTACAATGATCACATCAGCATGGCGACACTACGGCTGCGATACTACAGTTGCTCTATGCTAGCAACATAACAACTCGTAGCAGCAGAAAAACTTCTAGCAGCGGAACAATGACGAACGTGGTGAACTCCATTCTGCAGGGACTCTGGCTGGGACACGATCTAGCTCGCACGAACGGAAACCACGACAAGCAATCAAGCAATCACGACATCACCTGCAATCTGGCATGACACGCCAGGTCAGTACATTGAATGTACTTGCAAGCTCACAACAACCATAAACATCAAGGCAAGACAATAACATAGCATTAACTGGTTAATTAATTAACAACTACCATGATGAAGCAACTACTAAGCATAAGATGAACTAATACAATGTTGATAAATAACCATCTCAGATCTCCATAACCATATCTCTCTTGGCTAACTAGCCAAGCAATATACCATCTCGATCAACTCATGATCAAAACCATATGGTGATCTTTCCGGTGATCACTACCATGACCAACACTTGGTCTCAAACTGTGATCTTTCCGGCGATCACAACCATGATCAACACTTGATCTCAAACTGTGATCTTTCCGGCGATCACAACCACGACCAAAGCTTGGTCTCCAACATCATCATCAACATCCTGCCAATCTGTACTGCTCAACATATCAAAATATGAATCACCTATAAGTCATTCCGTCATGTGAGTGTTGATCGAACGGTGGGACCTAGTACGGACGCGACTATCGATAGATTAAATACACTCTGCAGAGGTAGCACACTGTACCCACACCACGGAACCCATGGCCTCGCACTCCCATTCGGGTGGACCAACGACATTCCGACAAAACCCTTCCATTGTCATAGCACTCTCCCGGACACTCCGACCCAAATCCCCAACGGGCTGGTCCTGGGTGGCCACATGTCTACCAAAGACACCCCGACCACCGTCGTGGTCAAAACACTCCCACTCGGGGACACTCCCACTCGGCGACTCGGATCCATAAAAACAACAACGGGCACACAAGGTTATGTCTGCTTACCGGGCCAGGGTACGCACGCCCATAACCTTCCCTAGTGGGAGGCACCGGCGAGAGGCACGACAATAGAACAGATTAGGGCCTTCCCATAAAAGGCAAATGTGGTTGCACTGGAAAAAGCCCGGTTCGGTGGCACCTGACCAACTTAATCACGGAATTTATCCCCAAAAATATAACTGTGGTAACCGATACTCCAATATCAACTATCAAACTATAATCCAAGTCATAACAATATCCAACAAATAATCCAAACATAATCTCATCATCTCAAAATACTCCAAGGGTAACACAACACTACTATCATGATGAATCCGAAAACAATAATCCTACTACTCCAGTAAAAAGAACAAAGCTATTGGGCTAAGATCCACATGTAAACATCATTTTCGAAAATAATACTCCGAGCAATAGAACATCAACTAGCATCATGAAAATAATCATACTAGCCACTAATAATCCAAAGGCAGCATGATATCCAAGGTAATACTCCCAAAGATAATAACATGTATCATCATGAAAATAATCATACTAACCACTAATAATCCAGAGGCAGCATGATATCCATAGTAATACTCCAAAATATAATAACAGGTATCATCATGAAAATAATCATATTAACCACTAATAATCCAGAGGCAGCATGATATCCGGAGTAATACTCCCAAAGATAATAACAGGTATCATCATGAAAACAATCATACTAACCACTAATAATCCAGAGGCAGCATGATATCCAAAGTAATACTCCAAAATATAATAACAACTATCATCATGAAAATAATCATACTAACCACTAATAATCCAGAGGCAGCATGATGTCCAAAGTAATACTCCAAAATATAATAACAGGTATCATCATGAAAATAATCATACTAACCACTAATAATCCAAAGGCAGCATGACATCCAAAGAAATACTCCAAAATATCATATCCAACACCACCATGAAAATAATCATAACATAAGCCACTAATAATCCAATGGCAACATGTCAACCACATAAGCTGCAAAATATAAGTCCTTGAACTCCAAGCAATATCATGGCAATACCAATATCAAACAATACTCCGAGAAATGCCATGAACAAAGTCATGTAGCTAAAGCAGTAATTTAAACAAGTTCAAATAAATTAAACCATGTCACTGCATTACAATGATGCAAATGGAGAGTGTGGCTTGTCTGGGTGGAAGAAATCACCGGGAGAAAGTGCGAGAAACTCGCGGAAAGGATCGTCGGAAAACATACTCTCCCGGAGGGGGCTGAATAAGGGTAGGGGAAAAATGGTCATTTTCATAATGTTAAAACATGGTGAAAATGATACCAACAGAACAGGCTTGACGAAACGAAGAAGTGGGCTTTAGATTCACCTCATTTGGATTTGTGGTTAAAAAGATATAAGGGTTTTTCTGCCAGGGACCCATCTGTAAGAAAAATCTTTACAAACTGGGCCTGGACAGAAAAACAGAAAGCACACTTCCAAGAGTACGCCTCTCTGCAGCGAATATGTATTCCACTCTAGAACAGAGCCAGCATACGCTTTCTCTTCAAGAAGACGTATTCAGTGGAATGTGTTTCCACTTAACCACGTCAGCAAGGGGCGGGGGCGGGCCTTGAGTCAATGCTAGGTGGGGCGGGGGGGTCCATCCGCCAGCTGGAGGGGAGGGGTCGGCGTCTCCTTCTTCTTCCTGACGCCTCCCGCAGATCAGATGAGGGACACCGGCGCCAGCACTTGCTCTGGCGACTCGGGGCCACGGCAGGCTAGGGGGCCGCCGGGGATGGATGCGCCATTCCATCCTGCACCCGTGGGTGGCCGCACTGGCCTTGGGAACTGCCGGAGTTGGGCGCGCCCATAGCTCGGGCGGGAGGCGGCCACAGCGAGCTTGAGGTCGCGGAAAGTGGGCACTCGAGGAGAAGGGAAACAGCGGGGAGGCTCCAGAGGACTTGGGGAGGGCTGTGGTGAGGTTCGGAGGGAGAATGAGCGCTCGGTTTGCCGGAATCGGAGATGACCGAGGCGGAAGCCATGGTGGCAAAGGAGGGACAGGAGGGTGGCTCGAGCTCCGCAGAGCAGTCGGGGAGACTTCTGGGAGTGAGGGAGGTCGAGTGGTGAGCTCGGACGAGGCTGGGGTGGGCTTATATAGCCGTGGGGCGAGGAGGCCGAGCTGTCGTCGCCGCGGACGCGTGTCCGACATCGCGGACGCATGTGCACGCGCATGAGCTCGCTGGTAGACGGCGGGGGAGGAGCAGTGTTGGTTCTCATGGGGTAGAGGAGGCCAACGGAGCACAGGGAGGAAGACGACGGTGAAGAACCGAGCCAAAACGCCACTGTGCGCTCGCGGGCACGCGGCGGCTTGCGTCGGTGAGGAAGCTGCCGGAGGGGGAGCGGGGTCCAGGTGATCGGCGACGACGAGAGGAAGACAATGGACATGCTCACGCGCGCTAAGACGATGAGGGGGAGAGGGGCCCGAGCAAGAATCCATCCTGGGCGCGGCCAATGGCAGCAGAGCGCGTGCACAGGCTTGCCATTAACGTGGTCACCGCGTGCACTCGCGTGTAGCGGGGGAGAGGGGCTGGAACTTGTTGTCTAGTGGGTAGTTCATCCAGGGTAGTTCTCAACTACGGTGGTAGTTCGGTTAAAAGTGATCCGGTTAAATGGTGAGAACCCTCTGAAGTTTACTGCAGTAAACATGGGTGAGCACTAGTGATCAACAGGAAGAGTTTTGGATCCAATGGAGTTGTCTGCGAGGTGGAGGTAAAGAAGGACTTTCATCCTGTTAACTTGGAGAAGAATTGGATCAAGATAAATCATAGTTGCTTTGCAACTGACCAATATGGTCCAGAAATGAGATTTCGATGATGCACTCAAATGGTGTGGCCACTTGAGCTCAAGTTTGGCAAGGCTTCATGATTTGATCATACAAAGATCCTGTATAAGTTTCATACCAATTGGATTCACCAAAATGGTACTTGCTTCACAAACATCCTTGCTGACCAAAAACTTGCAAAACTTCTAGAGGAAAAATGGCTTGATGAAACATGCCCAAAATGGGTTGAGGTAGGTTATATGGATAATATAAGGCCTAGAAAAATTGACAGCCATAATGGAGCAAGATAAAATATACTTGCTTCACAACCTAGGGCAGACAGGGTTATTCCTTTAATAGAAAAAGGAATATTCCTGAGAAAAAGAATTTAGGGTTTGGTCAAGCAGTGAAGTGACAAGATCTTGGCAGGGTTTTGAGAATGATGAGCCAGTTGGGAAGGAAAAAGAGGATGATTTCCCAGGTGACAAGGCCATAGAACCACTCCAAAAAGAAAAAAATAGAGCAAAAACCAATAAATCAAAAAGAAAAAGAAAAGGGCCAAAATCCAGGCTGTTACAATGATCGTTGCCACCACCAACAAGTTCACCATCCTAAAGAAGCTCGCGGACGACATCGCCGTAGTCCTCCAGCCCGCGTTCCCGGGCTCCTCATTGCCTGCCACCCTAATCAGCCTCCATGGTCGGAACCTCTTTCAAGCACTGGTGCCCCTGCGACTACCCGCCGACGCCACAAAAAATGTCCACCTGGAGATCGCGCTCGCCGTGAGGCGCCTCGCCCTGCAAGAATTCGTCAACCTACACATCCACGTGTACGAGCAAATCATGTACATAGGTATCTACAAGGCCAGTGAGGACACTATGACGTTGGCCTTCCTCAACTGGATGGAAGCCTTGGATGCCTTTGCTGAGAAGCACCTCGACCTCGCCACAAAAGACGCCGCTCCTTAGCCGCCGGTCGGTGGCCCGTTGCACTAAGTTGTGGAGGAGGAGGTCGTACGTTCATGGATGCATCTTTCTTCTTGCCTTCTGTAACCACCACTGCGATCGCATCATCATCGTGGCCTTAATTCTTATTATGCTGTTGCATTCTCGTTCCAGCCAATACCGACATGTGCGATCCCTTTGCTTAATTATATGCATCACTGTAACTAGTACTCCATCCGTCAATTTATAAGTTGTGCTTACCTTTTCCATCAACTTCCTGCAACGTGCGGGCATCTTGATAGAAACACTAGAACATGTCGGACCGCGTGTGACCAAACCGACGATGCGCCAACCTAGCTACTACGTACCCTGCTTATCTGGAGGAAATAGCCCCGCCCTAGTGTTTCCAATCATTATTTCTATCTATCGATCGTGCGAAGGAGCAGAACCAAAATGTTACAATTTATACATGTTTCACTACTCCTACTCCTATAAAAGACTCAGTTGGTGATGGGGGTGTGTCTGCCATCCGTCGTTTCTGACCATTAGATCTGCATCTAACGGCTGTGAGGTAAGTTGTGGCATTTTTGCAACAATAGCCCACTTCTCTGCTCGAATTTGCAGAAAAACCCTTATTATCTGGAAAGCAACCACGTCCCTCCCTCACCTCATCAAAACAGCCTGAGAAATATATTTTGAGTGAAAAGTACTCCCTCCGTTCCTAAATATTTGTCTTTCTAGAGATTTCAATAAGTGACTACATACGGAGCAAAATGAGTGAATCTACACTTCAGAATATGTCTATATAATCCCTATGTGATAGTCCATTTGAAATCTCTAAAAGACAAATATTTAGGAATGGAGGGAGTAATATATTAGGAGTATATCAAAACAAGAGTGATTTCTTTTAGGTTTGTGAACAAGTACCACAATTCTACTACTTTGGATCCGTCGCACCGCACGGGCACATTGCTAGTAAAAGGAAAAGGCTTGTCGCCTTCGCGTCGCACTCCCCCCACACACGCCCCGGAGTCGGGAGTACTCCACGGCCCGTACGGCACGACACATAGCTTAGGGAAGGCGTGTTGCCTAGCATTTTCATTTTCATGTGGGACTGCCGTTGAGCAAACCGACTATTGGCAAACCGCACCCCGCCCCCCGCCGGGTTGGAAAACAGAAACGTGGGGAAGATCTAGCTGTAACATGGAAGCCAAGAAATTTGGTGTCAGATGGGGCTCGTTGATAGAATAGGAGCATTTCGTACTACTCTACTCCTACTAGTACCAAGATTGTACTATACAACTAGTACTACCACTATACAACTAGTAGGTACATGCACGACACAACATCGTAGGAACAAAAAACTGGGAAGATCTTGTTTTAGGTGATTTATCTTTTTTCAGTCAACGTAGTATGAATAATATGATGTGTGGGGCACCCATGAAGCTTATGTGGCTTGGTTGCATGGCTACGAAAGGTTAGAAAAAATTAAATAGATAATGTGTTTAGAGTGCACTCCACTAAATATATATACTTTGGATCCATTGCAACATGCCAACACATCTATATCTATACCCCCTATATAGTGTGTGAATAACTTTGAAATTTGGTCGTTAGATGAAGCCAATCCGACAGTACAAAGATAGCAAATCCAAGCACTACTGGCCGTTGGATATCATCTACATTCCACCAGATTCTGCCACATGTAGAATCTAGAAGACTCCAGGGTTGACCTTGATTCATGACTAACTTTGCCACAACTAAGCTTAGGCAAAGGGGCTATTTGGTTCTAGGCCTAACATTGCCACACTTCGCCACACATTTTTGCCAACCTTACCCAAAGTTAGAGGCTGTTTGGTTTGTGACTAACTTAGCCAAAGATTGCCACATCTAAGGTTAGGCAAGTTTGACCAACTTAGGTGAGTGTTTGGTTCAAGCCACATGTTAGGCAAGCCACACTTGGGCCCCACATGGCATACACACAAAAGTGTGGCAAGATTCCCTTAGGCTTGCCAATCCGATGGTACAAAGATGGCAAATCCGATGGTACAAAGATGGCAAATCGGAGCACTACTGGCCGTTGGATATCATCTACATTCCACCAGATTTTGCCACATGGAGAATCTAGAAGACTCCGCATGTAGAAGCATAATGCACAAACCACCAGAATCTCATGCGTGAAATGCACGTGTACCTTACTTGTAGTTGTGAGTAGTAGTAAGAAACAAATTCTGGGTTTGGCACGAGCTCGTACTGCGGAAGCACCAGAAGGCCTGCCGCAGGAGTTACATTTCCCTCTCTGGGCCCATGGGTCCGAACTTCAGTGGCTTAGTGCCTGGCCTATGAGTGAATGACATGCGGACCTTAAATGCGGCTGGCCCACATGTCATTCTCATGGTGGTGGTGTGGTTCGCGACTCACTCGTTCAAGATGAACCGGCCGGTGGTGGCGTGGCTGTGGCGAGGGTTCCACAGTTGGGCGTCGGGGCGTTACGAGGCGTAGATTGCCACACCGGCGGGTACTACCTGTAGTACGGAAGTACTCCAGCTGAGGATTGATGCTCGGGACGAAATGTGCCACAGCCGCTGGATGAAAATTCGATGGTGCGGGAGTATGGATCGGAGCACAGCAGCAGAGTAGGCATACCATGTCCAATCGGGTGTGGCTGTGGTAGAAAGTTGATGGTCGCCGCAGTTCAGCTGGCCCGCATGTCATGCACACAAAGGCAGAGGAGCGGTGGGGCCGAGAGGGATGAGGCGCACGTCGGGGGGTGAGGATCCCCTGACATGAACAATCCTACCATTCTTTCACTGACATGTGGGACCCCCAAGTGTGGGTCCCACCTGTCAACGAAGGAAAGGAAGGGTAAGGCGGTGATAGCCACGTCAGAGGATCCATGTCCATGTCAGGGGACATCGTGCTTATAGGTAGGGTTGGAGCGGCGTCGTGGGAATCGCGTGTGGGTGTGGAAGTGGTACAAACAAGAAACGTGATGGTCGCCGTGGTTCAACTTCCATGGACAAGCTGTCATGTCTGCTGACACATGTATATCAAAACTAGAGTGTTTATATCTCAAGCATGTGAACAAGTATTATTCTACTACTTTGGATCCATTGCAACGCACGGGCTAGCACATTGGTAGTAGTAGTGTCTATCTCTATCTCTAGAGGCCTTCCCTCGTTCATCCTTTTCGCTCACAAGATAAACTACTCATACAAATGCATCTTGATGTACCGTGGAACGGACGAGGATGTTTCCTTGGGGGTCTCTCCAGTACGGCGTGGCCATACTTGCAAATTGACGCCCCTTGAGATGCCGACGTTGAGGGGCGCTCGGATTTCCTCCGATGAGCAGGTAAGATGAGTTTGATCATGTAGTAAATGCACTCTAAAGACTACTTCCATGTCCATTTCCTAATTCTCCCCCCGCCCACTGTTTCACAGGTTAGGCTCGGTGCGAGTGGAGATTGTCTTGCATATGTACGGGAGGGTACCAACATCAATTTGCACAACATTTACAATGGTGACACCGTTTCCGTAGAACCTTTGTCCAACATTGGGATCATCCATGCAATAGGCCATCGCATGAATTAGTACCATAGAACCCCGGTGAGATTGAATAAGATAGCACGAACCTTGCACATGGCGGTCAAAGGTGGACCAAGCTGTCTGCGGCCGATTTGTTGTCGTACGAGTACGAAGACGATGTGCTCCTTTCTAACTGCATCTTCGCGGTGACAAACCAGGGGACTTGTTTCATATGGGACACATCCTACGATATACTCCCTCTCTCTCAGTTTATTAGTTTTGAATCTTT
Organism: Triticum urartu; assembly: GCF_056163025.1. NCBI lineage: Eukaryota > Viridiplantae > Streptophyta > Magnoliopsida > Poales > Poaceae > Triticum > Triticum urartu. Next base: position 315,026,631 of record NC_141874.1, on the reverse strand, counting down.
TCATTTTATAAGTTTCAAATTCAAATTTAGAGCTCCCCATCACATGTTGAGATTACAATGTCCATTAAATCGTTGCGTGCATGTATAGTAAAGAAAAAAATCTTGAGTTTGGCATGAGTTCGTGCAACGGTAGCACCAGCCTGGCGCATAAGTTAGATTTCCCTCTCAGGGCCCTCGGGACTGAGCTTCAACGCCTTACTACACCTGCCTTTGAGTCAATGACATGTGGACCCGATAGGTGGCTGGTCCACATGTAATGCTCCCAGAGGCAAAGGGGCAGTGGGGCCGAGAGGGGTGAGCCGCAGGTCGGGGATGTGTGGTGTCATGGGTTCGTGCAACGTCGTGGGAATCGTGTGTGGCTGTGGTAGAAACTTGATGCTCGCTGCATTTAAGGTGGACCACATGTCATGCACACAAAGGCAGAGGGGCGGTGCGGCCGAGAGGGGTGAGGCACACGTCGGGGGACATGGCGCCGTGGGTTGGAGCGGCGTCGTGGGAATCACGAGTGGCAGTGGATGAAACATGATTGTCGTCGTAGTTGAACTTCCATGGACAAGCTCTCATGTCTATGGACACATGCATTGCATACCGATCACTGGAAGGAGTAGTAGAGACAGCTTCGTGGACAAATAGTTCCTTACAGTCAAGCGGACCCACACTACTAGTACTTGTTCCAAAGACATGCACACCATCGAAATAGTCCATCTATATCAATATACACCAAGACGGAATAATTCTTTTGTACAAGAGAGGAAATAGTTCATCCATCCATAATGCCCTGCTGCTAGTGCAGCCTTATCTTCCTCTTCTTGTTGTTGTTCTCATTTTCTGTGGGAGACGGCTTCGCAACAAGCACTTTGGACCTTGTAGCTATCTCGAAACTCACACGGGCATCTAGGGCGGCATATTTTATCCGCTTGTACGTCAAGGGATAATTCTCCCATCCAGACGACCTTAATGCCACTGTCTCATCAACCTTCTGAAGATTTGTACCGAGCACAAAATTTGCTACGTCGAATAGGGATGGTGTCTGTTTATCACAATCTTCTATAGGAATTTTGATTCTGGTTTGTAGGTCAGCGATGCTTTTCAAGTCAAGGTTGTACGGCTCCAGCTTCTGTTTGTCCCCTTCGATGGCTGCCCCACAGAAGTATATGTCCTCCCGAGACAAGAAATCATGAAGCTCACCTGGTATGGAGGGAGCGTGTATGATGTGGTACACCAAAACCTCATCTTCGAGGCACAGCTAAAGGACGGCGACGCGTTGGATCTTCCCAGTGGCACGCTCCGTGTACTCTGTGTTGAGACCGATGACCCTCGTCTCTACCTTTTCGAGGGAGTTGGATACATTGTTGATCCACTTCCGAACAACCCTTGGGTGGACGGTGACGGTGGCAACTATGCTCAACAAGCCTTCGATGAGGACATGTTGGACACTAAAAACCTACATCTCAATCACTTTCGCCATTTGGAACCGCTGGAACGGAGGGCTATGGTTTGGAGAATTAGGATTAGATGGCTAGTCTAATTGAAGTAGTAGATGATTATTTATAGAGGTTAAAACAATGTGAATGCGGTGGGGTTTGGATGCAAATGAAGACGAAGGGGAGGTGGGGAAACCGAGGAAAATCGGTTCCCAGTGGAGAAGTAAATGGGAGAAGTGGCATGCAGGCAGTAGATTAGATGGTTCGGTAGACTAAACGAAAAGGCTATGCGAGGAGTCGTAACTGTTCGTGTACCTACCCATCCTTCCTAATAGGTGGTACCTATGCAAACTGCTAAAAAATGTGTGGTAGCTGGTTCAGATGGATATTGGCGCGTGCGTGGGAGACACAACATTCTCTGGTTAAGGAATACACGGTTATCCTCATCAAAAAAGAAAAGGCCCATCTTTGCACTTCCGCATGCATGAGAATTTGGTTCTGCTCGCAATATGGATGATACCTGGAGGATGAAGTGAACAGGCATGCTAGCATGGGAGACCTATTTTCGCTATACAGTACTGGAGTACTCATGTTCCTACTACTACTACTACTACTACTACTACTACTACTACTACTAGTAGTAGTAGTAGTAGTAGTAGTAGTGGTGGTGGTGGTGGTGGTAGTAGTAGTAGTAGTACAACTGTGGTACACTTGATGGTCAAAATACTATTCATCCGGTCCTCACAGCGAAGTGACCACACCCTACGCCTGACACTAGTCCATGCGGTGTGTTCGAGTTACCAAAGTCAGCCTCACCCTGTGCACTGTGCAGGCTGTCACCGCCGCTGTACAGCACATTAGCATGCCTCGCCTCGTCTCCCTCTCCCCTCCCATAGCACCAGTCCATCGGACGTTCCACTCCATCTCCATCTCCATCTCCGTCTGCATCTCACTGTGCCCCCGTGTACCATCGTCTCGCTCGCACCGATAGCCTTCTCCCCAGTAAATCAAGCCCCCCAAAAACCCCACCTTCCAAACTCCACCATGGCCGAACGCGAACCGCGCAACATCCATATGAGCCGCGATTCGAGCAGTATCCCCAGTGACATCCTCGACCTCTGTTGTTCGTGTATGGATATGATGAGCGCCTTGCGGCTGACTGCATGCTCGAGGGACATGCACACGGCCATCGTCGAAGCGAGGCCTAAGCTTTTCAAGACACCCTGCTTGTTGCTATCTGGTCTTGCGAGATTGGCTCACCATGATACGGATGCGTACATGATGCCCCTCGACTTCAATCCGATCTCCATTAGCCGAAACTTCTTTGCAGGTATGTAGTGGGTCGACGTACATCATTTCCCTCGACTTCGATCCGATCACCATTGCCCAAAACTTCTTGGCAGGTATGTACTGGGTCGGCATGAACTCCCACTGGATGGCTGCCTTCAGAGAAGGGGAAGACGGTAAAAAGTTGGTGCTCGTGAACTTCCAGACCTCCCATGAGATTATCCTTCCTCCGTTGGATTATATAGAGTTTTACCATCGCGGTCCAAGTCATCTAGATTACCACGTCAGTTGGAAGGACCTTGTTTTGCAGAAGATTGTAATCTGCCAAGTGCCTACACGACATGCGAGTTACGCAGACTTCAAGCTAATTGCCTTGTTCGACCGCAGACTCGCCTATCTTTACGCCGGTGCCTTCTTTAGCTGGAGACAACTCATCTCGCAGTGGATCATCGTCAAAGCTGATACACACTTCTGTGATGCTATTGAACACAATGGCATCATCTACGCAATCGACAAAGCAGATGGCACCACGTATTGCTGGGACGGCACGTGTAAGTTGTTTCCATCTCATGCTAATGATGACGCCATGACACTGTTTGAACTTTTTGTGATGATTGGCATATCCCTGTTTGAGCAGAATTTGAGTAGAACTATGGCAATGTATTAGAGATGTCGTAAATCAGCTGTATTTGGAATGAGTTAATTCACGCGATTGTGACCAAGTCATTACAGCCAATTTGTACCCCTGAATAATCAAATGGTTAGGAATATATGGATATTCTCCTTATTTTACAGTAATCTATATACTACTACTAAATATGAGTGTGTATCAATGGCCATGTTAATTTCATCATTTTCATGATGTAGAAACATGCACCACATTGTTGGTTTCATCTAACCATACATTAGGGAAGTAAATGTGCATATGGAGAACTCTATATTTGGAAGTAGTGAAATCCTGCAATGCTTACCATGTGTACATACCTATATTCGCCCTTCAGCAATCAATGGCTAGAATAATATCCTCACAAAATTTTTTCCCACAAAACATGAGTATACAACAATGCATGGTCTGTTAGTTACCTTGAAGAATTTGTTTGTGAGGACAGAACATGATTACATAACATGCATGTCATGGTAGTTTCCTATGAAGAATCGATTGCGAGATAACATGAGTATAACCATGCATGGCACTTCTATATTTTCGAACCCAGTATACATTTCCCTATATTTTCCTCCCTGCTCCAACAGGGACATATCAATGCTGTTTCTTGCATTATCCTACTCATACTCTGAACAATGTTGATCTTACATTAACAATGCCTGTCCTTTTTGATATGATGTAGTGTCCCTACAGTTACTGCCCTTTGTAATCACACCACCTTTCCCAAAAACAGGGAAGCACAGCTAGTTCCTCGCTCGATCAGATGATGTCAAAATACTGATGATCATTCGGACACATGAGCCAGAAAAGTTATATTGCAAAAACCCCACACTATACAAGCACCGTGAAATACGTCAGTATCCAGACAGTGGATGTTGATACGTCTCCAACGTATCTATAAATTTTGATTGCTCCATGCTATATTATCTACTGTTTTGGACATTATTGGGCTTTATTATCCACTTTTATATTATTTTTGGGACTAACCTATTAACCGGAGGCCCAGCCCAGAATTGTTGTTTTTTGCCTATTTCAAGGTTTCGAAGAAAAGTAATATCAAACGGAGTGCAAACGGAATGAAACCTTCGGGAACGTGATTTTCTCAATGAACAAGACCCAGGAGACTTGGACCCTACGTCAAGACACGAAAGAGGAGGCCACGAGGTAGGGGGCGCGCCTACCCCCCCAAGCACCCCCTCCACCCTTGTGGGCCCCCTGTTGCTCCACCGACGTACTCCTTCCTACTACATATACCTATGTACCCCCAAATGATCAGATATGGAGCCAAAACCCTAATTCCACCGCCGCAAATTTCTGTATCCACGAGATCCCATCTTGGGGCCTGTTCCGGAGCTCCGCCGGAGGGGGTATCGATCACAGAGGGCTTCTACATCAACACCATAGCCCCTCCGATGAAGTGTGAGTGGTTTACCTTAGACCTACGGGTCCATAATTAGTAGCTAGATGGCTTCTTCTCTCTTTTTGGATCTCAATACAATGTTCTCCCCCTCTCTTGTGGAGATCTATTCAATGTAATCTTCTTTTTGCGGTGTATTTGTTGAGACCGATGAATTGTGGGTTTATGATCAAGTCTATCTATGAACAATATTTGAATCTTCTCTGAATTCTTTTCTGTATGATTGGTTATGTTTGCAAGTCTCTTTGAATTATCAGTTTGGTTTGGCCTACTAGATTGATCTTTCTTGCAATGGGAGAGGTTCTTAGCTTTGGGTTCAATCTCGAGGTGTCATTTCCTAGTGACAGTAGGGGCAGCAAGGCATGTATTGTATTGTTGCCATCGAGGATAACAAGATGGGGTTTATATCATATTGGATGAGTTTATCCCTTTACATCATGTCATCTTGCTTAAAGCGTTACTCTGTTCTTTTGAACTTAATACTCTAGATGCATGCTGGATAGCGGTCGATGAGTGGAGTAATAGTAGTAGATAAATGCAAGAGTCCGTCTACTTGTCTTGGACGTGATGCCTATATACATGATCATACCTAGATATTCTCATAACTATGCTCAATTCTGTCAATTGCTCAACAGTAATTTGTCCACCCACCGTAGAATACTTATGCTCTCGAGAGAAGCCACTAGTGAAACCTATGGCCCTCGGGTCTATCTTCATCATATTAATCTACCAATACTTAGTTATTTCCTTTTGCTTTTACTTTGCTTTTATTTTACTTTGCATCTTTATCATAAAAAATACCAAAAATATTATCTTATCATATCTATCAGGTCTCACTCTCGTAAGTGGCCGTGTAGGGATTGACAACCCCTTATCGCGTTGGTGGTGAGGATTTATTTGTTTTGTGCAGGTACGAGGGAATCACGCGTAGCCTCCTACTGGATTGATACCTTGGTTCTCAAAAATTGAGGTAAATACCTACGCTACTTTGCTGCATCATCCCTTCCTCTTCGGGGAAAACCAACGCAGTGCTCAAGATGTAGCAAGAAGGATTTCTGGCGCCGTTGCTGGGGAGGTCTACGCAAAAGTTAATATACCAAGTACCCATCACATATCCTTATCTCCCTCATTAGATTATTTGCCATTTGCCTCTCTGTCGGTGTCAAAACCGGCGGATCTCGGGTAGGGGGTCCCGAACTGTGCGTCTAAGGCGGATGGTAACTGGAGGCACGCGACACGATGTTTTAACCAGGTTCGGGCCCTCTTGATGGAGGTAAAACCCTACGTCCTGCTTGATTATTCTTGATAATATGAGTAGTACAAGAGTTGATCTACCACGAGATCAGAGATGCTAAACCCTAGAAGCTAGCCTATTGTATGATTGTATGTTGTCCTACGGACTAAAACCCTCTAGTTTATATAGACACCGAAGGGGGCTAGGGTTACACAGAGTCAGTTACAAGGAAGGAGATCTACATATCCATATTGCCAAGCTTGCCTTCCACGCCAAGGACAGTCCCATCCGGACACGGGACGAAGTCTTCAATCTTGTATCATCATAGTCCAACAGTCCAGCCAAAGGATATAATCCGGCTGTCCGGATACCCCCTAATCCAGGACGCCCTCAGTCGCCCCTGAACCAGGCTTCAATGATGATGAGTCTGGCGAGCAGATTGTCTTCGGCATTGCAAGGCGGGTTCCTCCTCCGAATACTTCATAGAAGATTTTGAACACGAGGATCATGTCCGGCTCTGCAAAATAAGTTCCACATACCACCGTAGAGGGAATAATATTTACACAAATCTAATCTGCTGACGTACCCCGTAGTGTGACATCACACCACAGCCAGGTCTTTATTCGAATCGTTTTTCCTAACCTATCTCAGGGTGTTTCGCGAGGCGGTTTCCTTGGCACGTCTTGTTGAAGCAGAGATCGTGTCCCCTTATTACGTGATTCCCATTAATGCAGACGTGGGTAACCCAACCACGCCTATTAGTAGGACTCCTAAATCTTTGGCAAGTCCCAAACGGCCACGAGGAGGACGCTTGATATTCACCCTCTTTATAGAGGGGACAAGGCCTTTTCCTCTCGATTTTAATCGAATCCACCTCTAGCATCAAATTCCAACACCCAAAGCACAGGTTTAGTCACTTCGGACCTTCAACTATGTCCGGATCCAACCTTCAAGGTCGGTGGATGCCTTCCTCCATCACAGAGGAGGACATCAAGAAGTTGAGAGAGGCCAGATATCTGACTGCTGAAATTTTGCATCGGCTGCCTGCCCAAGGGTTGGTCGTCCCTACTCCTGAACCCAACGAGAGCGTCGTGTTCATCTCCCACTTCCTCCGAGGACTAGGCCTCGCTCTGGATGCCTTTGTTAGGGGTCTTATGTTCTATTACGGGCTAGATTTTCACGATCTGGCCCCGGATTCCCTTCTTCACATCTCGACATTTATTGTCGTATGTGAGGCCTTCCTCCGCATTACCCCTCACTTCGGCCTATGGCTGAAGACCTTTGATGTGAAGCCGAAGATGATCGAGGGGTAGCACGCGGCGTGCGGAGGCACTTCAATACGAAAAATTGCTGACGCTCCATGGCCTGAGGGTTACTTCCCAGAGGTGTCCGGATTGTGGCAACGGGAGTGGTTCTACATCACAGCTCCCCGAAGTGCCAAGTGGGTAGCTGCCCCCGCCTTCCGCTCAGGCCCCCCACCACAACTGATGTCGTGGATTAGCAGGGGGCTGAGCTGGGGTCCAGCCAAGGACGTGCCAATTCTGCAAAGTCGTATCCGAGATCTCTTCGAGATAGATATCAGTCTGGTTATGGTACTGCAAGTTATGCTAGTCCGTCAAGTCCAGCTGTCGGAGGAAATAGCCATGGGTAGCCTAGCCGGCTTCCCCTGGTCCTTCTGCAAAAATTACGAGCTTGCCCGGCTCTCGAGAACCCAAGACCTGGGGCCGCCTTCCACTAGCCGGCTGAGATCAAGGCCGGCTTTCGGAAGGCGGTCCGACTATAGCCCTCATGAAAGGGCCAACTCCAAGAAGCCGGCTATGAGAAGGCTGACTCCTTCGAGCCGGCTCGCCATAAAGCAGTCAAGACCGTACCCACAAAGTTTGCACCCACCTAACGGTGGTGCGACGGGGCATGGCTACAGGAGAGCCTGCCACCCCCGAATCCCGGGGCACGCTTGGCACAGTGCGCCGTACGAGGTAGGCACGACCCGTCCGGCGCAGCACTATAGCCACGTTGACCCTGGCGTCACCCACGACGGGCCGCCAGCGCGGCCCACAGGCGGTGGGCACTTCGCGCGGAGGGACGGCCGAAGGCGGCCACGCTTCCGACCAGCCGGTCCGAGACGGAGCCGGCTCCCCGCGGCCGGCTTGCCGCCTCCCTCGAAGAAGACGCCCCATTAAGGAGACAAGACACGGTAAGGCTACAGCGATCGCCCGGCAGGCGGCGGTACTGTAGCCGCGCTTACCACGATGAAGCTCACGTCAGCAAGATGAAGCCACAGTGACCAAGGAGTTGGCAGCCGGCGGGACCCACCAGCCGGCGGGCCCCAGCAGTCGGCGCAGAAGCCGGCGAGTGCAGTCACAGATGGCTGGGCCCCGCGCCCAGCCGGATTACCATTGTACCCCCGGGGGTAGGCCTATATAAACCCCCGGGGCACCCATGCAAAGGGTGGGACCCCCTGCTAGTTCTAGATACCATACAAGGAGAAGAAGCAGGCCAGCCCTGCCCGTTCTTCCTCCTCCCCCCCCTAAAAACAGCTCAAGGAGCGTTGTGTAGCTACTTGATTCATCTAGAGAGCATGCGGAGACCCCGCAGAGCAGCAGTAGGGGTGTTATCTCCTCGGAGAGCCCCGAAGCTGGGTAAGATCCGCCGGCGTGCACGTCCTCGCCCCATCCCTCTTCTAGGCACCGGCGACGTCTTACTGGTTCCCACAAAGATAAGCCACCTGTTAGCATATGTCGCACCTACCACCCGACATTTGGCGCCCACCGTGGGGCCAGGCGCACCGTCATCCGGAGACCTTTTCTGGACGGGAACCCTCTTCCTCCCCAGCGAGCGTAGCCAGCCCGGCACGCCCGATGGCGCTTGCCACGATGCGCTGCAAGGCGTCACCAGCATATGCGCGGCAAGCGGCCTCGCCGATCTCCCCGACGAGACCTTCATCCCCGACGAGCCCGCCCCCGATGCGAGCACTGACCGCCTCACCAACCTTCTCGTCCAGCTCCATGTCTCCAGCGAGCCCGCTGTGGACCTGGAGTCGGTTGGTTCCACCGACCCGATGCCTGTCGACTCCGACACGGCCTCCTACGATGCCTTCCCCACCAACGTCGCGATCTACAATGACCCGCTGCCTCGAGCCGACGGCCACGATGCTGTCGCCGCCGAAGTGATGGTTGTCGGCCACGGCGGCCCGGCCGACGAGAGCGCCCGCGACGCCTCGCGCGCGGCGGCCCACGACCTGTCCGCTCCTCTCCCGGCCGACGCCGACGACGAAGCACTAGAAGCACGCCGCCTCGCTCTCCTCGCAGAGGGCCGGAGGATGGCCTCCGTAAGACGCCTCACTGAGGCCTACCGGCGCGAGGCTGACCGCGCCGCCTTCGGCACGCCGGCCCCGGGCGGGCCAAGCCGGGCCGGCCTTGTCAAGCAACGCGGCGCCGTCATCGCCGACACGCTGGGAGTCGACCGCCCAGTCTATGCCACTCCGCTCGAGAACTTGCGTGCCGCCCAGGCGGCCGTAGACGAGCTGGACGGCCTGGAGGCCGAAGACCTTCCCCACATGACCCGGCGCATCCAGCAGTTGATTGACGCCGCCACGCAGCGGCACGAAGCCGACGCTCGCGCGGAAAGCCTTCCCCCGCGCCGAGAACACGGCGCGACGTCCCGGACACCGACTACGAGCAACACCCGCGCGCGACACGAGAAGGAACCGGCTACCAGCCGTAGCCGGACCCGGATCTCCATCGAGCAGGACGCGGACGGTCATCCCCGAGCCATGGAGTGGCGGGGCGACCCGCCTCCGCCTCCGCCCCGAGGAGAGAGATATCCCGCCTCACCGCCAGTGGCGCACCCGACTCTCAGCGGCCGGCTGGGCCGCCGCGAAGGAATCGGCGAGAACGACGCCCGTCATCGGCTCGACCGCCTCGCGCGATCCCTAGCATTGGAAGAAGAAGACGATGCCGGCCCGCCTTGCTTTGGCCCCCGCATCCGCGACGAGCCCTTTCCCAAAGGGTTCTCGCTCCCAAGAGACACGCCCAAGTACAACGGCTCCGTGAAGCCGGAAGATTGGTTGATCGACTACTCCACCGCAGTTAGCATAGCCAACGGAAACCGGCGAGTCGCCGTGAAGTACGTGCCCCTCATGCTGCAGGGCACGGCGCGGACCTGGCTCAACAGCCTCAAGCCGCGTAGCATCAACAGCTGGCTAGACTTCACAGAAGCCTTCATCCGCAACTTCACCAGCACTTACAAGCGGGCTCCCAAGCCCCGACAGCTTTCCTTGTGCGTGCAAGGCCCCGCCGAGTCCACTCGCGATTACCTCACACGTTGGGCCGAGCTCCGCAACTCCTGTGAAGGGGTGCACGAGGTACAAGCCATAGAGTACTTCACAGCCGGATGCCGAGAAGGCACCCTCCTCAAGCACAAGCTCCTTTGCGACGAGCCGGCTACTCTCGACGAGCTTCTGGACATAGCGGACAAGTATGCTACCACCGACTCCTCGATGAAGACCGAGCTTCGGGTAGACGCGTCCGGAAAGGTACTCAACCCGGCGCCCAAGACGCCGGCTGGAGAGCCCGGCCGACACCCCAACTCGAACGACAACAAGCGCAAGGGCCTCGCGCCACCTCCCGCTAGCCGGCAGGTGGCCACGGTCGAAGATGCGCCGCCTGAAGAACGACCGGCACCCAAGAAGCCCAAGGGCGGCAGGCCGGCTTGGCAGCCCGCCTTCTCCTACGAGCAAACCCTCGACGCCCCTTGCAAGTTCCACAGCGGCGCGAAGCCGTCCAACCACATGACCCGGAAGTGCAACTGGCTCACCCGAATCTCTAAGGGCGAGGGGCTCTTGCCGCCTCCGCCTGCCGGCCCGCCGCCTCCGCCTCCGCCGCCTCCGGCCGCTCGGCCCGCAGTCGGAGCCGTGCATGACGAGTTTCCTGATGAGCAAGCAACCTACATCGTCTTCACCAGCCAGCCCGAAGACCGGCGCAGCAAACGCCGAGAGCACCAGGAAGTCAGCGTGGTCGCTGCCAACCCCGCTGAACACATGCATTGGTCAGAAAAGCCCATCAGCTGGAGCCGGGCCGACGATCCGGAGGTGATGCCGTCTCCTGGCTCTTATGCTTTGGTCCTGGAAGCCACCCTGGCAACGGACAGGCGCGCCGCCCGCTTCTCTCGTGTGTTGATAGACGGCGGGAGCAGCATCAACATCTTGTATCGTGACACCCTGGAGAAGTTGAACGTCAAGACAAAACAGCTCACGCCCACTCGGACAGTGTTCCACGGCATCGTACCCGGCCTGTCCTGCGCCCCCATTGGCAAAATTAAGATTGATGTACTTTTTGGGGACAAGGAGCATTTCCGCCGGGAAGCGATCTGGTTTGAAGTGGTGGACCTGGAGAGCCCTTACCATGCATTGCTGGGCCGACCTGCCTTGGCCAAATTCATGGCGGTTCCCCACTATGCATACCTCAAGATTAAGATACCAAGCACCAAAGGCGTCATCACCGTAGCCGGCGACTACAAGAAGTCCTCCGAGTGCGCCGCGTCCAGCAGCCGGCTGGCCGAGTCCCTTGTGATTGCTGAAGAGAAGAAGATGCTGGACCGAGTCGTGGCCATGGCCGGCAAGCAGTCGGCCATGTCCCCCGACCCCAAGGAGCATGATACTCAAGGGTCTATTCAGCCGGCCAAGGAGACGAAAAAGATACCTCTTGACCCCGAGCGTCCGGAGAGGTTTGCCGTCATCGGGGCAAACCTGAACAGCAAATAGGAAGGCGAGCTCGCCGATTTCCTCCGTGAGAATCGGGACATCTTCGCATGGTCCCCCAAGGACATGCCGGGTGTTCCGAGGAAATTCGCCGAGCACAAACTGCATGTTCGAGAAGACGCGAAGCCGGTCAGACAACCCCTTCGCTGGCTGTCAGAGGAGAAGCGCAGGATTGTAGGGGAGGAGATAGCCCGGCTCTTGGCGGCCGGCTTCATCATGGAAGTTTTCTTTCCAGAGTGGCTCGCCAACCCGGTCCTTGTGCTGAAGAAGAATAACAAGTGGCGCATGTGTATAAACTACACAAGTCTCAACAAAGCCTGCCCCAAAGATCCTTTCGCCCTGCCAAGGATAGACCAAGTGATAGACTCCACAGCCGGATGCGAGCTGTTGAGTTTTTTGGATGCTTACTCTGGATATCACCAGATAAAGCTAGACCTGGATGACCGCCTGAAGACCGCCTTCATCACGCCATTCGGAGCCTTCTGCTACCTGACTATGACATTCGGCTTGAGAAATGCCGGTGCCACCTTTCAGCGTTGCATGCAGAATTGCCTCCTCAAGCAGCTCGGCAGGAATGCCCACGTTTACGTGGACGACATCGTGGTGAAGACGGAGAAGCGTGGCACCTTGCTGGAAGACCTCAAGGAAACATTTGAGAACCTGCGCCGGTTCCAGATCAAGCTCAACCCCGAGAAATGCGTGTTCGGGGTGCCAGCCGGCCAGCTCCTAGGCTTCCTGGTCTCCGAACGCGGCATCGAATGCAACCCAGCGAAGATCAAGGCCATCGAGAGAATGGCGATCCCCACCAAGCTTCGAGACATTCAGAAGTTCACCGGGTGCTTAGCCTCCTTGAACCGCTTCATGAGCCGGCTCGGAGAAAAGGCCCTCCCCCTCTACCGCCTCATGAAGAAGAGCACTCACTTCGAGTGGAACGACCAGGCCGACCAAGCTTTCCACGAGTTGAAGAAGATGCTGGCCACGCCGCCTGTCCTCGCAGCGCCGACTGAGAAAGAGCCCATGCTCCTTTACATCGCTGCAACCAGCCAGGTGGTCAGCACCGTCATCGTAATGCAGCGCCCGGAAGAAGGCCGAGCCCAGCCGGTCCAGAGGCCGGTGTATTATTTGAGCGAGGTGCTGTCCGCCTCAAAGCAGAACTACCCGCACTACCAAAAGATGTGTTACGGCGTGTACTTCACCGCCAAGAAGCTGAAGCCCTACTTTCAAGAGCATCCCATCACGGTCGTATGCACTGCCCCGCTAGCCGAGATCATAGGCAGCCGGGATGCATCTGGCCGGGTCGCGAAATGGGCAATCGAGCTGGCCCCTTACACAATCTTCTACCAGCCCCGCACCGCCATCAAGTCCCAAGCGCTGGCCGACTTCCTCGTCGACTGGGCTGAGACCCAGTACCTGCCGCCGGCTCCGGACTCCACCCATTGGCGCATGCACTTCGACGGGTCCAAGATGCGCACCGGCTTGGGAGCCGGCATCGTCCTTACCTCTCCCAAAGGCGACAAGCTCAAATACGCGCTACAGATCCACTTCGCCGCCTCCAACAATGTGGCCGAGTATGAGGCGCTCATACACGGGCTCCGGCTTGCCAAAGAGCTTGGCATTCACCGGATCCTATGTTATGGCGACTCGGACCTGGTAGTCCAGCAGTCATCCGGTGACTGGGACGCCAAGGACGCGAACATGGCGAGCTACCGTTTCCTGGTCCAACAACTCAGCGGATACTTTGAAGGGTGCCAGTTCCTCCACGTACCTCGAGCCGACAACGAGCCAGCCGATGCCTTGGCCCGAATAGGCTCCACCCGGCAAGCAATTCCAACCGGCGTTGCTCTACAACGCCTACTCAAGCCGTCTATCAAGCCGTCTCCGGAATCCGATTCCATCTTCGTGCCGCCTGACCCCGATGCGGCCAGGTCCGGCTCGAAGAATCAAGTAGCCGACCTCAAGACCCCTGTAGCCGGCCCGGGGACTTCGGCAGCTGGCTCGGGGACTGCGGTAGCCAGCCCGGGGACTGCACCAGCACTACAGCCGGCGGCCGACTCCAGCACCTCACCGCCCAGCCCGCCCACCCTAGTGGCAGTAGCCACTTTGGCAATAGAAGAAATCGCGGCTCCGTCTTGGGCTCAGTCCATCCTCAACTTCTTAGTGAACCAAGACCTGCCGGATGACGAAACAGAAGCAAGACAAGTCCAGCGTCGAGCCGGAGTGTACACAATCGTCAACAGAGAACTACTCAAGCACAGCGTCACCGGAGTCCTCCAACGATGCGTCGAGCAAGAGAAGGGCATTGCAATCCTCGTAGACATTCACCAAGGAGAGTGCGGCCACCATGCGGCCTCAAGATCACTTGTCGCCAAAGCCTTCCGCCATGGTTTCTTCTGGCCGACTGCTTTGGACGACGCCAAAGAACTAGTCAAGCATTGCAAGGGATGCCAGCTCTTCAGCTCCAAGCAACACATGCCGGCCTCGGCACTCAAGACCATTCCCCTCACTTGGCCCTTTGCCGTTTGGGGACTGGACATGGTGGGCCCATTCAAAACAGCGCGCGGCGGCATGACGCATCTGCTCGTCGCCGTGGACAAGTTCACCAAGTGGATTGAAGCAAAGCCGATCAAGAAGCTGAATGGGCCGACTGCCGTGACCTTCATCGCGGACATAACAACTCGGTACGGCGTGCCGCACAGCATCATCACCGACAATGGCACGAATTTCGCCAAAGGAGCCTTGGCACGTTTCTGCGCAGCCCAAGGTATCCGGCTGGACTTAGCGTCTGTCGCCCACCCACAGTCAAACGGCCAGGTTGAGCGAGCCAACGGCCTCATCCTCTCCGGCATCAAGCCCCGACTGGTTGTACCTCTGGAGCGCTCAGCCGGCTGTTGGCTTGATGAGCTGCCGGCTGTCCTCTGGAGTCTGCGCACTACACCGAACAAGTCAACCGGCTTCACCCCCTTCTTCCTTGTATATGGTGCCGAGGCGGTCATCCCAACTGACATCGAGTTCGACTCGCCTCGAGTAACCATGTACATGGAAGCGGAGGCCAAGGAAGCACGAGAAGACGGCGTCGACCTGCTGGAAGAAAGCCGGCTGTTAGCTCTCAGCCGGTCTGCAATTTACCAGCAGGGTTTGCGCCGCTACCACAGCCGGAAGGTCAGGCCAAGATCCTTCCAGGAGGGCGACCTTGTGCTCTGGCTGATTCAGCGAACAGCCAGCCAGCACAAGCTCTCAGCCCCTTGGGAAGGCCCCTTCGTCATCAGCAGAGCTCTAGGCAACGACTCCTACTACCTGATCGACGCGTAGAAGCCGAAGGCACGCAAGAGAGACGACTCCGGCAAGGAGTCGGAACGGCCATGGAACGCCAACCTCCTTCGAAGATTTTACAGTTGAAAGGTAGTATGTATCACGCCAACTTTTGTATTAAGTACAAGACAATAGGCTCCCCGAGGAAGGCTCGGGGACTGCCATCCCTTATTTATGAATGAAAATATCATGCTTGTCGTATCATTTACTTATTCTGTCCGGCACCGAGTCCGACTAGTCGGCTCGGGGACTGGCCGACTGAAGTTATATTAGAAGTCCTACCTGCAGTCAGACAAGTAGTGTGCCGGCTCTCAAGCCTTCCCTTGCCAAAGTCGCAGTTCGAAGAACCGGCTGTCCGGCTGGCAAGAGTTAAAGGTAGGAACGACCGCCCACACGAAAAACGGCTAGGGACTAACGGGCTAATATAACAAAGCCGGTTCTTCCCACATCGCCGACTGGCTACCAGAGTAGCCGGCCAGCCGGTTTCCATTCACTTCACTTTAAATCCAAGAAAGCTCAAGTACTTGCCTCCCCAAAGAGGGAAGGCGGCAAAGGAAAAGCCTAAGGACAAACAAGCATACGTGAATGGAAACCAAACATGCACGTGATAATATTTACATAAAAAGACCTCCAAGAGGCCAGCATTCAACATAGTTTGGATACACCCCCAGTGGGTGGAACTGCGAAACTTAACAAAAGATTGTTCAAAGACAACAAAGCAGGAAAGATAAAGACGGTAGGTCAGGCTGGCGGAGCGGCCGACTGGTTGGCGGAGACGGTCGCGCCGGCTGAAGGAGTTGCCGGCTGACTAACTTCGGCTTGGTCGCCGCCTCCCGCAGAGGGCGCGCTTCCACGCGCCTCGTTGCTGGAGGCACGGTCGGCCTGAGGTCGGCTGGTTGTTCCACCAGCCGGCTCGATGTCTCCGCCGTCGTCGTCTTCGTCCTCTTCGCCCTCGTCGCTGGAGGCGATCTCCTCCGCCGAGTCCTCGCCCACCGCCGGGTTCAGCCCGAACCACTCCTCCGGCTGCGCGACACCGTCATCATCGATTTCGGGTGCGAAAACGCTGATGTCGGTGCACTCGGCGATCGTTGAAGCTCGCTGGGCGATAGCCGGCCTCACCTCCTCCAGCTCCGCGTCGGCCTCCATCCGCCAAGTACGCAGCTGGTCCAGGCTCAGTCCTGGGTACCAAGCCCGTACGAATTCCAACGCCCGCCCGGCTCCGAGGCGGGCCGCTGACGCCTTCCAAGCCTCGAAGCGTCCGACTGCGACTTCCAGCCAGTCGGCAGTTCGGCTCGGGGTGTGGGGGATCGTCTCGCCAGGCCAGAGGGCGGCCAGCACTTGCGCCCCGGCACATTGGAGCCGGCGGATCATCCGGTGGGCCGGCTGTAGCCGCGCCTGGACAGCCAGAAGCTGCTCCTCAAGGGTCCGGTTTGCATCCGGCGCAATGTCGGCCCCCGCTTGACGGCGCGCTTCGCGATGAGCCTCGATGGTTTGGGCAGCGAAGACGGAGTAGCCCGGGAAGTAATCTGCAAGAAACAACAAGCAGCAGTCCAAGATAAGTCAAAAAATCCAGACGGCAAGGGACGGGGGAAGGCCGTGGAAAGCAGCTTACCGTCGATCAAGTCTTCAATCCAGCCGTAGCCTTCCTCCAGGCCTCGCCGGGTCTCGGACCAGGTCGCCGCCGCAATCTCATACTCCGCCAGCACGGCGGCTTCGCTCTCCTTCGCCGCCTGAAGGGCTGTTTTGTGGCTCTCCTCTTGGTCGGCCAGCTTCTTGGCCAGGCGATCCCGTTCCTGGGCCAAGGCAGTGCACTCGGCCTCTTTGGCGAAAAGGGCGGCCTTCGCTTCGCCAAGCTCCTTCCTCAAGTCGGCGTTGGCCCCTGAAGACAAAGAAGAAGAAAAATCAATAAGAAAGGAGTCGTCAAGAAAGATTCGACCCGACTGCGCGGTAGTCGGCCCGAATCTCGGGGACTACACCCAGTGGGTGCGCTGGTGCGCCCCCACAGGAGACAAACAAACCAAGTACTTACTTCGGCTGTCGGCCAGGTCGTTGGTCCGCCGGCTCAGCTCTCGAGCCTGGGAGTCGAAGGCGGCAACACGAAGGTTGTGGTATTCCTGAAAGTTTAGAAAGAAAGCAAAGTAAGGTGGCCGTCGAGAAAGATCTGACCCGACTACGCAGCAGTCGGCCCGAATCTCGGGGACTACACCCAGTGAGTGCGCTGACGCGCCCCCACGGAAGAAATCAAGAAAGCAAAGCAGCCAAGAGCGAAGGACTTACCCGGACAGAGGTTCGTGTCGACGAGAACTCTTGGTTGAGCTGCTGCAGCAGGGCGGCTTGAGCTCGTAGCCGGCTCCGGACCCCTTGAGCCGCTGCTTCTAGCTCGCCGGTCCCCCCGATGGGAGTCCACTCGGACACGGCGGAGCTGGCCACCTCCAGATCTCCTGCCGGCTGGCCTGCGCCCGCGGCTCGGCGCAACTCCGGCGGAGTGGCGCCTCCTTCAGCACGCCGGCCCGTCGCCAGCTGCACCTTGAGGCTGGCCCGGCTCCCTGGCTCACCTCCGGCCGCATCCTCCGGCGGCGCTGGCGATCGACTGCCATGGCCCGCCCCGGTTGGCGCCGCAGGCGGTGTTCTCCCGGCCAAGACCACGGGCTCCTCCTCCCTCTCCAACAGCGGCGGGTCTTGGATGATCTCCTCCGCCATGGGCAGCGGGGTGTTGGGGGCCACGGCTCGGAGGGGAACGGCGAGCAGCGGAGGCTGGTTGCGCGAGCTTTCCGCCTCCGTCTCTGCAGGAGCCGCCTCCTTCTGGGCCTTGGCTACGGCTTCAGCCTGCCCCTTTGCCGCCTGGGCGGCCGCCTTCTTCGCCGCCTCGCGCTCCTCCCGCGCTTCGCGGGCGTTCCGCTCCGTGGCCTCCCTAAGATCGGCGCGGGGGTCCACGCGGCGGGAGCTCGAAGAACCTACAGCCGGCCCCACGACGGAGCCGCCTTGGCCCCGCTCGAGAGAAAGCGGCGCCCTGTCCAGCAAACGAAGAAAGCTAAGAGTGCATTTGAAGAAAAAAGAACAACGACGAGACTACGGCAAGCGGTTAAAAACTTACCCCGAGACCGCCTGGGGCTGTTTCACGGCTTTGCGGAAGCGGGCCGCCTTCGCGGCCGCCTCTTCTCGCTTCGTCGCCGCGGCGGAGGGCTTGGACTTCTTCGGCCGACTGCCGAAGAGGCCTAGAGCGGCCCGACGTTTCTGCGCGCCGCCGGCAGCCGGCGCGACGGACGAGCCGGCGCCCTGTTGGTCGGCCGCCGGCTGGCGGCGCGGAACGACTTCGGCTTCAAATTCGTCCGGCCAGTCCTCGAAGCTCGCGGTGAACTTCGAGCCTCCGGGCTCGGCGCTGTCCCCCACGACGGCGTCTTCCATGGCGGCCGCCCCCAAGTCCGGGTCGTCAACATCATCCACCGTGCGGTCGGGGACGTACTGGCGCTCAATCCCTGCCGCCCCGGCCGGCGGCGGGAGAAGAGGGTTCTGCACAGAGAGCCGGAAGGTCAGAAGCCGGCCGTCGTGAAGCCGGCTGACGACGAAAAAGAGGATAAAGAGAGAAGCTTACCACGGGTGGAGGATTCGCGCGAGAGTACGGCGCCTTGCCGTACTGCCAGTCCCCGCTGAGCTTGCAATTGGTAATGTAGTTGACCATAAGCGCCACCTCCGCGTGGGGCATCTCTCATGTGCTGAGCCGGCTTGGGTCGAACCGGCCGCTCATCTGACACATCATGTGGGGCCGGCTCTGGAGAGGAAGGATCCGGCGCTCCACGAAGGCGGCCACCAAGTCGGCCCCGCGCAGGCCTTCCGACTGAATGAGCACCCGAAGCCGGGAGATGGCGGCGTTCCCGGCCGGAGACAACGACCGGGATCGGAAGCTCCACGAGGGCTGCCTCCCAGCCGGCGGGCCGGCTACGTAAGCCGGCAAGTTGATGTAGTCTTCTTGCTCGGCGACGTTCTTCACATAGAAGTAAGATCTCTGCCAGACCTTCACCGACTGGATCAGGGGGATGGGCGGGAACGGATTGTTCTCGCTCGCCCTCCTCATGGCGATGAAGCCTCCGCAGGGGGCGGGCACGCCGGCGACGACCGTGCCGAGCTTGCTCTGGAAGAATTCTCCCCAGAGCTCTAGCGTGGGGAGCAGCCCCAAGAAGCCTTCGCAGAGGGAGACGAAGGCCGACAGCAGCATCACCGCATTGGGCGTGAGGTGATGCGGCTGGAGGTTGTAGAAGTCGAGGAAGGAACGAAGAAACCCGCTCGCCGGGAGGCCGAAGCCACGCAGGCAGTGCGACCAGAAGACGACCCACTCGCCCTCCTCCGGCGCCGGCGAGATCTCCCTCTCGGGCGCCAGACGGACCTGAACGCGGTTGGCGCCGGGCAGGCGCCGGGTCTGGCGAAGGAACTCCACATGATCTTCATGGACGTTGGAGCCATCCCAAGAGCTTGACAATGCCATGGCGACGAGGTGGCGTGGAGACGCGACGGCGTTGAGGAGGATGCTGCGGCGGCAATGAGAGTAAGGAGACGAGGGCTAGGAGGGACGGAGTGGGAGGGAGCGCGCGAACCTCTGTCGCTCCCTCTCCTCCCCCTACTTATAGGCTCACGTGACGGAGTCGAGGAGGCGTGGCGTGGGGAAGCGTGGGGGTCGATCGTGCCCACTTCCCACGCCCCATGATTACCGATCCTTAATGGCGAGGCGAAACCGCCTTGAGAAGGCGAGCGGTCCTGTGGGCCGCGGGAGATCCGCGCCCGGACCGAGGCTCGCGAGTGGCGGGCCCGGGCCTGCGGCGGCGTCCCATCACGCGCGTGCGCTCGCAGAATCCTGCCGCCACGTGGCCGCGAGAGGGCCCGTGGTCAGCATGCAGGCCCCCTCTCCTCCCGCTTACGCGGGTTATCAGAAGTCGGCGTACACCCGCGAAGCCGGCCCTTCAGGATAGGAAGCTGACCAAGCTTCTCGTCCCCTTGTTCGCCTCGGAGCTCGATCAGCTTCGGGGACTACTGTCGGAGGAAATAGCCATGGGTAGCCTAGCCCGCTTCCCCTGGCCCTTCTGCAAAAATTACGAGCTTGCCCGGCTCTCGAGAACCCAAGACCTGGGGCCGCCTTCCACTAGCCGGCTGAGATCAAGGCCGGCTTTCGGAAGGCGGTCCGACTTTAGCCCTCATGAAAGGGCCGACTCCAAGAAGCCGGCTGTGAGAAGGCCGACTCCTTCGAGCCGGCTCGCCATAAAGCAGTCAAGACCGTACCCACAAAGTTTGCACCCACCTAACGGTGGTGCGACGGGGCGTGGCTACAGGAGAGCCTGCCACCCCCGAATCCCGGGGCACGCTTGGCACAGTGCGCCGTACGAGGTAGGCACGACCCGTCCGGCGCAGCACTATAGCCACGTTGACCCTGGCGTCACCCACGACGGGCCGCCAGCGTGGCCCACAGGCGGTGGGCCCCTTTGCGCGGAGGGACGGCCGAAGGCGGCCACGCTTCCGACCAGCCGGCCCGAGACGGAGCTGGCTCCCCGCGGCCGGCTTGCCGCCTCCCTCGAAGAAGACGCCCCATTAAGGAGACAAGACGCGGTAAGGCTACAGCGATCGCCCGGCAGGCGGCGGTACTGTAGCCGCGCTTACCACGATGAAGCTCACGTCAGCAAGATGAAGCCACAGTGACTAAGGAGTTGGCAGCCGGCGGGACCCACCAGCCGGCGGGCCCCAGCAGTCGGCGCAGAAGCCGGCGAGTGCAGTCACAGACGGCTGGGCCCCGCGCCCAGCCGGATTACCATTGTACCCCTGGGGGGTAGGCCTATATAAACCCCCCGAGGCACCCATGCAAAGGGTGGGACCCCCTGCTAGTTCTAGATACCATATAAGGAGAATAAGCAGGCCAGCCGTGCCCGTTCTTCCTCCTCCCCCCCCCTAAAAACAGCTCAAGGAGCGTTGTGTAGCTACTTGATTCATCTAGAGAGCATGCAGAGACCCCGCAGAGCAGCAGTAGGGGTGTTATCTCCTCGGAGAGCCCCGAAGCTGGGTAAGATCCACCGGCGTGCACGTCCTCGCCCCATCCCGCTTCCAGGCACCGGCGACGTCTTACTGGTTCCCACAAAGATAAGCCACCCATTGGCATATGTCGCACCTACCACCCGACACCAGCCTTGCAAACGCCGGCCCCTTCGCATGTGGGAATTCAACCCGGAAGGACCGCGAGCTATCCAACATTTCCTCGGCATGACACACGAAGAGATGTACAAATTTTTCTTCGGACCACAAATAATGTGTCCGGACATCACTGAGGACGCAGGTCTGAGTTGCACTCGCCCGGATACCCAAGTAAGTAGCCCCGCATCTGAACACACTGTCCGTTTTATTTATAGCAACGTTGCCCTAAAGAAGAAAAACCGCCCTTTGTCCAGGATTGGATAGCGAAGGCAAAGTTGATCAGGTGTCCGGCCCCCCTCCCTGAGACCTCACCAAATCCCGTGCTAACCAGGATGCTGGAGATCGCGCCTTATCAAGCACCCTTGGGAGAAGATAAAGGGGGGAACCAAGAGGTTAGCGCCTCTGCGAAGGAGGTTAGCCGGGGAGGAGGGACTGAAACTTCCTCTCCCCAAAGAAGGGAGAGGACCGCCTCCGAGGACCCGAAGACAATGGTCTACAAACGGGGGAAGAAATCTTCGCCACAGGGTCCTGCCTCGGGGCCTACCCCGGCCGCACTATGCCCTCAAGGGGATCATCCGTCCACAGAGCTATAAGTAAAAGGGTACTTAATAATGAAAATATCTTGCTTTACTTCTGAGGAAAATAATCGAAGCATTTATCTTGCAGTTCTGATCTTAGCCCTTCTCAGCAGAGCTCGTCTTTAGGGGATCTTCTTCCAGAGATAATGGAGAGCGAAACGCCCCCCCTGCCACACCGCCTCACGAGGCGGGTGACCCCGAGGTGTCATCGCGGAGGGTTTCTCCTGATCCGGCAAGGCCAGAAGGTAATCCTATGGCCACCCGAAGTCCTTAGTATCCGGCTCTTGAAGAGAGCAATCCAAAGAGTCCGGCACCGTCTGGTGTGCGGTCGGACGTACTGAGGGATTTGCTAGAGCAAGCGGCTATCTCAGAAGAGCACCACACGTTGATGGGTACGGTGATTGAAAGGATTTCATCCGCCGAAAGCGGGTTGCATGAAGCCTTTATGAGTCTACTGACGGGTTTTGAGGTACGTGAAATGATGTACATTTTTGACAGTACCGCACATTTTTAGATGTGCCCTGTGTAGATAGTAGCCCCTGAGACTCTGGTTGTTGTCGAAAATGGTGGCAAACAGAGGATCATAGTCCCAGGTAATAACTAGGTCGCCTTTATGTGCAGGTGGTTGAAGCTCCGGTGGTTAGCCGGACTGATGGGTTTGCCGAACTAAGGCGGCAGCTGGATGCGGCAGATGTCGACATCGTGCTTCTCAACAAGCGGCTTGACGAGGCACAAGGTCAGTGATTTTTCTGATGATCGTAACATAGTAAGAGCAGCATGATGCCAGTATCTTTAATATGTTGTGAATGCAAATGGAGTTTCCGCCGTGGAGACCCTTCGGGCGGAACTTGCCCAAGCCAAGGAGCAGCAATGCGGCCGCTTTAAAGGCGGCCGAGGGTTTAAAGGCCGAACAGGCAGCACATTGTGAGAGCAAAGAAAAAATTGCCAAGATGGTCGTAGAGTTAAAAGATGCTGTTGACCGTTACCTGCTTCTTGAAGAGGAAAACCGGGCGAAGGCGACGGACCTGGAGAAAGCCCGGGTGGCTGCCAAGGAAGCCCGCTCCAAAATTAGAGTGATGAAGGAGGAGCTGAATCAAGCTGCAAATATCGTTTCTGGAAAGCCCTTCTTGTTACAGACTATGTTCGGAGATCCAAAATATGCTCCTCTAGACCGACTATGGAGTTCTGCGGACGAGTACATGGATTTGGCTGCAAGTGCTGCTGATGTGGCCGAGTACTTCAAGGATCAGAAGGGTCCTAAAGTGGAGAAGCTGTTCTGGTCACAGTTTCACGCTCCAGTCCGTCCACTGTTGCTGAATGAGCTATTGACCGGTTGGGCCGAGCTCCATAGATTATCCGGACTTGCCATGAGGTCCGTAGTGGATCATCTGTGGCCAGGAGGGCCAAGGCCGAATAGCTTCTTTAGCTTGGTGCAACAATTCCTTGGTGCTGTGCCACGCATAGATGCTGTAAAGAGGTCGGCATGCATAGAGGGCTCGCGGATGGCCCTTGCCTGTGTCAAAACATACTGGGCGGAGATGGATGCCAGCACTGTTGCGGCACAGGGTCCAGCCATAGGCCGAGTGGCTGCCGAGCACTACTTTGAAATTCTTGAAGGCGCTCGTTTGATAGAGGTTCAGTCCTCGAAGAATATTATGTTTAAGTGACATGTATTCCCATTGTAAGAACAATGTTTTATTGAATTTATCAAGGATGTATTTATACTTTTACCCGAAAATGCTATGATGCCTCCTGTGCGGCCGTTTATGTATATATGTATATAACCTGAAAGATGGCAGTCGTCGGCTTCAGCCCCCACGCATATAATGTGGGGGTGTTCGCAGAAGACGCATGTTCGCACTTGATCCAACGTCTTGGTCCATTAAGGAGGTGATAGCGTAGCGAACTATGCAATCGGACTATAATGCTTTAACACTTTCACTTAGCCAGAGGAGTTTGACAGTGGGGCTACTATATAGCCCCTGGTGGCTCCGCGCTCATCCGAATTCGGGGCGCGTATATGCCTGGCCGGGAAACGGCCCTTCGTTAAGGCAGAGGAATCCCGAAGATTCCGCTAGGTCATCGAGTGGTTGACCAATCTCATGCTATATCATGACAGTCAGTTTTCGGCTTTCTCTACTGAGGTGCTCGTCAGGATGAACCAGGGCACAATCGTAGTAGTTCTCCTGGTGCCGCCTTAGCCGATAGAGCAGAACGTAAGGCAGCAAAACAAAGGAGCCGGGCAAACCCAACATTTGACCAAAGACATGATTCGGAGCTGATGCATATAAGGCCAAACTCGCGACGCCGAACACTTCCTAGGGTATTCGGTCTTTATGATGTAAACCGGGTTGAAACAGTGCCCTTTGTAATGAGCCCCTGGTGTCCAGGTACGTGCAATATTCTGATGTGGCCACATGCCAATACGTCAGCATCCTTCTCGATTGTACTGAGAATCCGAGGGATGTGTATCAACAAGAGACAGTAAAAACGGTTTACGCAGGGTCTTAATCTAAAAAGAATCCTCGGAACGGGTCCCTGCTGCACGTCTGCGCCTGTCCGTTGTGCCGTATTCTGGACGGGTGTAGCATGATGGTCATCTAAAAAAGAAAGGAACTTAATTGAAAAGTTGTCGTGCAAAAGGTAGGTTATACTAAATAAACCATGTACAGTTCAAAATGAGTAAAGTTGAGCCTAATTGCCACTTGTTTGCACATGTTGAGCCCCTTGTATTGTAATAGGGGTATAGCCATCAAACCTGTATCAATTACATATAGCTGCACTGGACTCGTCCAACCGCGTCCGTGGTCTTAACGACCTGTCAGATGCTATAGTTGGTGAGGCCGTTTAGTGTGCTGCTGCCAAGGCAGCTGCACGGTCTTCCGCACGCAAGGAGCGCTCAATATTTCCATTTACTGTAATGATGCCACGTGGATCGAGCATCTTAAGAATGAGAGAAGCGTAATGTGGTATTGCGTTAAAGCGAGTGAAAGCTTCACGTCCGATTAGTGCTTGATAACCACTTTGGAACGGAGCGATGTGGAACGTTAAATTTTCGCTGCGGAAGTTATCGGGAAAGCCGAATATAACCTCTAGTAGCAGGGAGCCCGTGCAATGGGCCTCTGGGCCTGGCGTTACTCCTTTAAAGGTAGTATGGCTGCGGCTAATTTTTGTTGGGTCTATCCCCATTTTGCGGACTGTGTCCTGATATATTAGGTTTAAACTGCCGCCGCCGTCCATCAGGACTCGTCTGAAGTGGTATCCATCAATTATTGGGTCTAATACCAAGGCAGCCCATCCTGCATGCCGAATACTTGCCGATTAATCCCGATGGTCAAAGGTGATCGGTTGGGACGACCAGTGGCAGAACTCCACGATGATAGGCCCTGGGGCATGTGTCTCTAGGAGTGCCGCTTTGTTTCTCCCCTTTGTCACGTGTAACACGTTTACTATTTTGACTTCTGGTGGGAATTTCTTGTGTTTCCCAGTGCTTTGCTTGTGAGGCTCGTCCTCGTCTTTGCTTGGTGTATCATGCCCCTTATGTTCGGCATTGAGCATGCTGGACTGCTTGAAGACCCAACATTCTCTATGGGTATGATTTGCAGGTTTATCGGGGGTGCTGTGGATCTGACATATTATATCCAGAATCTTGTTTAGGATGGACAGTTCGTCTCTGTTGCCTTTGGAGGGCAGCTTTTGTTGACCTGGCCGAGAGCTTCTAAATCCGGCGTTTACCGCCGTGCTCTTCGGGCTGTCTTCTTTATTCCGGCGCTTGTTTTTTCTGCGTCGTGGTTTCCCGTTTCTGTCCCTGACTTCGAATGTACTTGGGTCGCTAGTGCTGCACCGGGCTAACCAGCTGTCATCGCCCGCGCAAAAGCAGGTCATGAGGCTTGTTGATGCTGCCATTGTTCTCGGCTTTTCTTGGCTGAGGTGTCTGGCAAGCCATTCGTCTCGAACGCTGTAGTTAAAAGCTGTTGAGGCTTCGACGTCCGGGCAGTCGACTATTTGGTTCTTTTTAGTGAGAAACCTGTTCCAAAGCTTTCGGGCTGACTCTCCGGGCTGTTGAGTTATATGACTCAAATCGTCTGCATCCAGTGGTCGGACATAGGTCCTTTGAAAATTTGCCCGAAAAGCGTCTTCGAGCTCTTCCCATCTTCCAATGGGGTTTTTGGGGAGGCTTTTAAGCTAGTGCCGAGCTGGCCCTTTGAGCTTCAGGGGTAAGTACTTGATGGCATGGAGATCGTCTCCTCGAGCCATATGGATATGGAGGATGTAGTCCTCAATCCAGACCCTAGGGTCTGTCGTTCCGTCGTACACCTCTATGTTTACGGGTTTGAATCCCTCTGGAAATTCATGGTCCAGCACCTCATCGGTGAAACATAGGGGGTGTGCGGCACCCTTGTATTTGGGTGTACCGTGGTGTTGGGATGTTTGTTGTGTTGCATTGCATGCTGGAGCGCGCTTGCATGGCCCATAGATGGATCTGGTTGCGCCGTCCTTTTGATGCGAGCCCTCACGTGGATCGTGTACTGGCTTATGTGCGGCGTCGTTTGCCACTCTATGTTGGCCACGAGGTCGTCTATCCGACCGGATGGCCATTTTGTTTTTTGATTGCGGGGGATCTAAGGCCTCCTCATCGAATTCAGGAAGCAACTTTCGCTTCGGGTAGCTCTTGGTGTGGCGATTACCGCCGTACTTCGCTGCAGTGTTGAGTACTTCACTCCATCTGATTCTAAGTGTGTCTTGTGCAGCCTTGAGCCTTTGCTTCTGCTTTTTCAGACTCCTCGCAGTGGCAACAAGCCTTTGATAGGTATTCTGTTGCTCCGGGTGCATGTCCGGTGTGATGTCATCCGGACTGTTATTTTCGACGGAGTTGGGTTGTTCGGTTTGATTCTCCATGTTGCCGTGGTCGGATGATGGTTCAATGCCGTGTTTGTCGTCCGCTGGCTCGCCTTGCTCTATCGCTGGGTTTATATGATCGCTTCTTCTGCCGAGGCGGGATTTGGAGCGGCGCTTACGCCGCCGCTTTGACTGCTTCTCGAGGGAACAACCCTTCGGTGCGTCCTTTCTTTCTTCGTCATTGTTTTCTTTGGGTATGTCCACCATGTATACATCAAATGATGAAGTGGGCGTCCAGTGCCCTGTGGGTAGTGGCTCCTATTCGTCTCCTGCATCGTCGTCCATACCGTCGATGCCTTTGGAGTCGAAGTCGAGCATGTCGGTCAAATCGTCGACAGTGGCTACTAAGTGGGTGGTGGGCGGCCGACGAATTTCTTCGTCATCTGCATCCCAATTCTGCCGGACATAGTTCGGCCAGGGCTCTCTTGACAGAGAGAGAGAGCTTAATGAGTTCAGTATGTCACTGAAAGGCGAGTGATGAAAGATATCAGCGGAGGTGAACTCCATGATCGGCGCCCAGTCAAATTCGATGGGCACGGGCGCAGGCGGTTCAGAGTCCGTGGCCGGGGAGGAATCCAGCAGTTTGGCGTCACGACTCTTGTGAAGGGTAAGGTCGATACTCGGCTCGATCGCCGATGAGAGTGCAGCCTCCGCGGCGGAGTC